>NW_006399848.1:807028-815024 GCF_000299155.1 Elephantulus edwardii
GTGTTTGAAATTCTGACCGTTTGGACAGTATCTGGGCACTTCACACTCTTGCAGTATCTGGTACATAAGGTCATAGAGAATATGTTTTGATATTAAAATTTAACATGTTATTTAGATTAAACAATAAGAAAAGAAAGCAAATTGTCCCTGGTATCTTCAGGGGGAAGAAAAAGGCAATGAAAATTTGACTGGTGTTTTCTGACAATAAAGAGTTATTCTAGGATCCGAGATACTGCTGAAGATGTACCACTCCATACCATGCTGTACTATTTCCATCCTTATGCTAAAATATGACACTTCAACAGATCTGTCAACTCTTATTTTTACATTGTAAATATTGATGGTGTGAATACTTGCTCACATTTCCCTAAAACATGAGAAATGTTTCTGAGCATAAGAACTAGAAATGGAAAATTCACCTCCACAGGCATAACAGACAAGATTAATTAAATTAACTGCTTAAAATCAGAGGCCGAGCCTCTGAAAGAGGCTTTCTCTCTTTTCTCATTACCTCCACGCTGTGGCATTTCTCCTATGATAACAATTATTTCTGTATCTCCTTTGTGGATTTCTCAGCTTCTGCCTCCCTTTAATGCTGGTGAAAGCGAAGTCCTACCTCTGACCTTCTTTATTCTTATTCCCTGGGTGGTATCATCCACTCTAGCAGTTTTCTTCTTCTGATTCCTTATTCTCAACATCATTTCGGATTGTATCAATGAGACACACCTGTCTACTCAACAACTCTACTCAATCCCTCCAGAATCAAACTTGTCTTTCTTCCTCACATTTTCCCTCATGAAAGTTAGACATACTAACTCCTAATTTAACAAGAAACCAATATTCCATTTCACCACCATTCATCAGCTCTATCTTCAAATATCACGTGCTTGTTGCCACCTTCACTGTCACCACTCATTAAGATTCTATCATCCTCTACCTGGTCTGTTACAACAGCCTCTTAACTGGCCTCATCCTCTTCTATTCTTCACCTTCCTAATGTAGCTTCCATATTGTTTCCAGACTGAAGGATATTTTATAACTCCCATCATCTAAATCCCTCTCACCACCACCCACCAAATTAATACCAACTTAAGAACAATGACGTTCCCTACGATGGACTGCTCTTGACTGCCTCTAAGGATCACTCCTTATAAGGTTCCTCATCTCATGCTGGACTCCTGTTATTTGTTAGATGCCAGAAAGTTGGCTATGACTCATGTTCTTGTTATGTGCCGTCAAGTCGCTTGCAACTCATAGCGACCTTATGTACAACAGCTCTAAACCCTGCTCTATCCCGTGTCAATCGCACTGCCTCTGACAAACCCATCCCAATTACCCCAGTCACTAAATCAATCCACCTCATGAGGGCCTTCCCCTCCTGCGCTGTCCCTCCACCCTCCCAAGCATGATGTCCCTCTTCAAGGACCTGTCCCTCCTTACAACATGTCCAAAGTATGTCAGACGAAGCCCCAGAACCCTTGCCTCCAAGGAGCAGCCTGGTTTCACCCTCTCCAGGACGAATGTTTGTTTTCTTGGCAGTCCAGGTTACATTCAATACTCTTCTCCAGCACCACAACTCATAGCAACCCTATTTATAACAGAAACAGACTGCCCAATCCTACCATCCTCACAATATTTGCTGTGCTTAAGCCCATTGTCGCTAGGGGCTTAAGTCACTATGTCAATCAATTTCATTAAGAGTCTTTCTTTTCTCCTGTTGACCTTCTACTTTTTTCCAAGCTTGATGGCTGTTTCCAAGGACTGGGCTCTCCTGACAACATGCTCAAAGTATGTGAGACACAGTGTCACCATTCTTGCTTCTAAGGAGCACTTCCCCAAACCCAATTTGTTCGTTCTTTAATCATCCTTCATATACTCAATATTCTCTATCAACATTTCAATTCAAAGGCATCAATCCTTCTTCAGTCTTCCTTATTCACCACCCAGCTTTCACATGTAGATGAAACAATGTTGGACTCTAGCTGTAACCAGTGCTAATGCATATCCCCCTTAATACATACACATCCATACACATTGTGGGTCTTTATTTCAAGCTGCATTATACACACAAAATAATCACACTAGTTCACACTCCTGTCTGAAACCTTGTTTGCTCAGCAAATTGCTCCTCACCTTTCACATCTCCCTCACTTCCTCTACTGAGTCTTTTCTGATCTTCCTCTGCCATTCTTCTCTAGGACACAAACTCAGTTTGTTTGTGTCACCAAACATGTATTTGTTAAAATATTTCTTATCCTTACCCAATTACAACATACCTTTTTATTTATCATTTCATATCATCTGATTTTTTTTTTTTGCCTAACGCATAGTATAAGCTTCATAAATGTTAGAGGAATACAAACAATTTGGGGGGGGGGGTGAGGGAAGAAAAGCCATCATTCAATAAAAGATTCTGAAAGGTCAGCAGAATTTAATTCTATTACATAAAATTTAAGAGCAGTGAACTAAGAATTAAGCTATGTCATGACTGAAATTACAAAACTTAAATAATGCCCACAAAATAAATTCACTTAGTCTTTTTGTACTTAGGTGTTTGGTGTTCTTTCTTTTTTCTCTACCGTGGATACTTTGTTCCAAGCCTGAATCATCTATTGGCCTTTATCTCTTTTCCTCTGGCAGCCCCATTTAGTTCTATAACTAAACAAGTAAAAAATTCCATTCCAGGGCTTGGGCAGGCCAATTCTAGGAAAGGCCTTGCTACAGGCACTTCCTAAAATATCAGTATGTGAGACCAATACTCAGTAACCAAATTTTCCACTTATATAGGGTTTTCCCCCCGTTAATGTTATTGCTGTGTACCACTGAGTTGAAATCCACTCAAAGCTGACCCTCCAGCAGTTTCCAGAGGCAGTAAATAGCAGAAGAGGAGACTGTCTGTATTTCTCCTGGGAAGCAGCTGGTGGATTTGAATTGTGTGCCTTCGGGTTGGCACTGCAACTCCTTACCACTAAGCCACCAAAGCTCCCTTTAACTTTTATTATTCTCATTTCATCCTCACAATAAAGGTCAGTAGGGCGGTTTAATACTAACATTTTACAAGTGAAAAATATACAAAGTAAAGAAAAAACCAGCAAACATTTACTCTTTATAAATTCCCCACACAAAAGCTGGAGGAACAGTTAATTCTGTGTCTAGCCCTCTTTTTTTCTTATTCTTTACACACCATTTACCAAAGTTACATCCTAGTCTTAAAAATTAGCCTGGTCCATCTGCTGACACACTGACTTTACTTTTATTTTTGTCCTCCCAAACAACTGCCTTCCTGTTTGTGCTTCTGCTGATGAGATCACCAGCTGAGGTTTAAAAAAAAAAAAATCCTAAAACCCCACTGTCTTCCAGTTGATTCAGACTAGAGTGACCCTATAGGACACAGCTGAATGTCCCTGTAGGGTTTCCAAAGCTGTAAATCTTTCAGAGGCAAACTGCCTCGTTTTTCTCCTAAGAAGCAGCTAGCTGGTGTGTTTGAAATTCTGACCGTTTGGACAGTATCTGGGCACTTCACACTCTCTCATATTATTTAGTTTGCCCAGACACACTTACTTAAACTGTCCTCGCTCATCTCCTTACCACCTGGTACAGTACCTTACATATAGTGTTCACCTCCTTGTTACTGGAAAAGCATAGAAAGTGGAAAACTAACAGGAGTGGATCAAGAACAATTACCTTACAACAAGAGAAGGAAATAAAATCCAGATTGGCAAAGAGATGGTTAAACAGTTGCTATATGTAAATTATATGACAGAGTACACAGAAAACCAAGGACTCAACAACAACAAAAAAAAAATCTGTTAGAGCTAGTAGAACAATTTAGTAGAGTGGCAGGATATAAAATCAATCTCAAAAAAAAAAATCAGTGGGATTCCTCTACAGTAACAAAGAGAACTCAAAAAAGGAAACCAAGAAAGCAATTCCATTTACAATAGCCAACCAACCACAAACTGAGAAACTTGGGAGTGAATCTATCTAGAGACACAAAAAGACCTGTACAAAGAAAACTACAGAACATTTCTGTGAGACACAATAAGAAACCTAAATAAATGGGGAAACGTGCCCTGTTCATGCAGAGGAAGACCCAATATTATGAAAATTACAATCCTACCAAAAGTAATCTACATGTTCAATGCAATCCCCATACAGATAACAAATTCATTTTTCAAGGAGATCAAAAGGGAAACTGTCAAGTTTCTGTGGACAGGAAAAAGACCCCGAATAAGCAAAATACTAAATACTTCTGAAAAGCAAAAATGCAGTGGGAGGCATAGCACTCCTGATCTCAAAACCTACTACACAGTGGTAATAACCAAAACAGCATGGTACTGGTACAATGACAGGCACAAAGATGAATGGAATAGCACTCAGAACCCAGAAATGGAACCAGCTATCTTTGGTCAACTGATATTTGACAAGGAAATAAAATCTATCAAATGGGGAATTGACAACCTCTTCAATAAAATGGTGTTGGCAAAACTGGACTGCTACCTGCAGAAAGCTGAAACAGGATCCACATCTCACACCATAATATAAAAATCAACTCAAGGTGGGTCAGAGACCTTGGACTAAAGTCCAAAACCATAAAGTTCATCAGGGACAAACTGAAATCAAGCTTAGATGACCTAGTCTATGGTATAAAGAGACTGCCAAATACAGCCAGAAATGTAGAATCTGGAGAGAATAAAATTGACAAATGGGACCTTCTAAAGATTAAATCCCTGTGTGCATCAAAAACGTTTTCCAGCAGAACGAAAAGAAAACATATTGGCTGGGGAAAAAAACTTCGACAATACCATTTCAGACAAGGGTCTCATAGCAAAACTTTACAGGTCTCCACAAGTAAAAAACTGATCACACAATTAATTACAAAATGTGCAAAAGACATGGAAAGAATTTTCACAAAGGAAGCAAAATCACTGGCAATAAGAGAGATGCAAATTAAAACCTCAATGAGATACCATCCGTCTCCAGCAGCTGTGGCTAAGTTTAACAGGATAGCAAGTAATAAATGTTGGAAAGGATATGGCGAGATAGGAACTATTATACACTGTTGTAAAATGGTACAACCACTCTGGAAGGCAGTTTGGAGTTTCCTCAGAAAGCTGAACACAGAATTTCCATATGACCCAGCTATTCCACTGCTTGGAATGTGTACCCTGAGGGAATGAGACCTGAGGCACAAAGACTTGTATAACAATATTCATAGCAGCATCATTTACCATCGCAAGAACATGGAAACAACCAAAAGGTCCAATTACAATTTAATGGATTGAGAAATTATGGTACATTCACACAATGGAAAACTACGCAGTAAGTAGGAGCAATGATTATGTAAATCATAACCTAACTTAAGAGGGACTAAAGAATTCACTTAAGCTAAATGAACTCAGTCCCATAAAGACAAATATTGTATAAGACCATTATTGTAGAAATAAATAACAAAACGTGTACGAGGATCTAAGGAGGTTTGGGGGGCTGCAGAGATGTGTGGATGGGTGGGAGGTAATTACGGGGTCTCACAGTTTGATGGGTGGGTGGAGTGGGGCAATGTATACTAACTTTGTAGGTAAACCAGTATGAAATTAAAAAGAAAAAAAATGAATTGCAAGAAATAAAACAAAAAAAAAAGAACAATTACTTTAACTATGCTTACAGAAATTGATTCCACATTACCCTATCTATCCATTTCTCAGAGAAAGGACTGAGGTGAAGAAAACGGGCTGCCTCATCCCTGCACCTAAAACGCCCTGTCCTTACAGCTTTCTCTTTAAAAACAATTATCAAAAAGAGGAACATGGTGAATGATCAATTCCATAAATAAGCCTAGCTGGTTAGACCAGATGCCAAGAGGAAGACTCAGTCCCTGAGAGGCTACTCTTCCTCTCCAACCTCCGAATGAACCTCCAACTCCCAGTCAATTGTCCTACAAGTGTTTTGTCAATTACCAGCAAGAATACAAATGGACCCATGAAATGTTTTGGAAACCTACAGTTTCTGAAATTACAGTTAGCTTGAAGCTGACTCCAAACCATTATCCTGTATGTTTCATTTATTCCCATTTTCAGAGGGGAAAATCAAACTTGAGACCACAAGGGATGAAGTCATATGCTATTTCCAAAACCAACACAATAAATAGCTGGGATTAAAAGAACACATCCTTCCTGAACTTCTATCTGTTGTCTCCTTGTTCAAAGTTTGTCTTAGAGACTGTGGACTATTACTTTGTTCTTTCTAAGTGTGCATGTATTCATATGTAAAAGGAGTCCAGTCTTAATAACCACCAGCACCACTGTTATTTCATCTCTTCTTTACTAAGAATCAACATTACAATAAGTGTAAGATGTTTCACTTATTGTTGTTGTTATGTGCCATCGAGTGGTTTGTGACTCATAACGACCCTATATACAAGAGCCCTAATTAGAAAAGAAATATACTTTGCATATTTGGGTAGCAGGTGGGGTTCCTGGGGAGGAAAGGTTTTAAAACTGTCCTATCACCGTTGCTCATTATTTACATAGCAAGGAAGCATCTTTATATGGAAACCTGGAAGAATGGGTTATTCCCAAATGATGAGTACAGTTGTAGAACATAGGTTAAATGATTAATTACACTAATAAACTCTGAAATTAAACATAGCTATTTGTTGAGATCCTGCCCTGATTTCCCCAAACACAACACTGCTATGTGTTCACAGACATGCCTTGGAGCTGTCTCCCTTTCAGTGAAGTCTGTCCAGGGCCTGTTACTCTAGGAAAGAAGATTAAAAAATAATAATAATAATAATAAATCACGCATAATGGCTGTAATGCAGAGATTCTATACTTGAAGGCTAAGAAAAATGCAAATCATAGTGACATACGCAAAAGAACAGGACCCCTTTTCCTTCCTAGAGGAATCACCCCGATTCCCAGAAATCCTCCTAAAAACAGTATCTGCTCCTCACATCCCCTCCAACATAATCACTCAAAGTAGGTCAGAAACGTTGCTTCCTTCCCCTCAATGGTTTTCATTAAGAGGATGTTCAGTCTGGAAAACTAAAGTGACAGATAAATACCCAAAACAAGAACCTTGTAAATTTTTTTAGCACACATCTTTTTTTTTTTTTAAACTCCAGTTCCCCTAAAAGCTAGAGAAAAAGAAGGGGGGGGGGAAGAAATCTCATCTCCCATATCCTTCTCGGCCGTAAATCAACAATAACCTCCAGCTCTAAAACACAGTGACAACACTTCAGCCAGGTGATAAAGCGCCTCCCAAAAGGACCATATTCACTCTGTCGTTTCTCATTTTCTAGATCACCAGCCCAGCCCGCCTCTTCCCTAAATACACTCTTTCCTTCCTAATGTATATCCATATTTGCCAGCGGGGTGCCAAGTGACACAAACACTGGTTTAGCAAATCCCCGGGGCCTTACGTGGAAGATGAATGTGGGAGAGCAAAAAGAAGGAGCCTGTAGAGACCACGGGGATTGGAGAAGGGGAGGTGAGGGGTAGGGGAAACCACTCTTGTGTCCAGAGCCCTCCCAAAAAGCTGTAGAGATGTACTCTAAATTCCACTGGTGAGGCTTCCCCCACCTCTCCCTAAACCCTAAGTCCTCAAACCTAGCACTCTGAAGAGGGCATCACAAAGTCCCTCAAAGCCCCCCAAAACACACAAGCCAACAACAACAAAAAAAAAAGCCTCAAAGGACAGTAAAAGCCACATGCCCTTCCATGCCCGGCCACCTGGGGCGGGTAACTTCACCCCCTTTAAAATAAACCAAAGCCCCAGTCCTCCGAGGCAGGCAAAGGGGTGGTGGCCACCGGAGGAAAATAAACACCAAGCCTCACCCTCACCCCACAAACTCCAGGTAAAGGACCAGGTGCTGCTCACCTCCTGGCAAGGAGGAAGTGGGCGGCCGGAGGAGGGCTGGTCCCTCGCCCAGGCCGCCTGGTAGCCCGCTAGCGCCCAGCAGCAGATCCAGGCGGGGCCCCAGGGCGGCGAGCGC
>NW_006399848.1:815371-820614 GCF_000299155.1 Elephantulus edwardii
GCGGAGCAGGTGGCGCGGGCGGGGGCTGCGGCCCAGCGAGCTTGAGCAGAGGGGCTTCGCCGCCCGGGTGAGGCCGGAGCAGGGGCGCGCCAGGGTTAGGACCCAAACAAATGCAAGACCTTGTTTCCCAGCGACGGGGTTTTACCGTCTTCCTACTCTGCGCACTACGCACAAATGCAGGCAGAGATGCGCCCTAAAAACACATCTTCGAAAGGATCCGAGCTCTCTGGCTACAGATCATCAAATCTCTGTAGTATTGATGGGAAATGGCGAAAGAGATAAGTGGTGACTCCGTTTTCTCATCTCTTTAATTAAAATAATATTCCTTATTCCATAAGGTAGTATGGTTTCTGAGAATAAATGGACTAATAAACATAAAACGCTTTTAGAAGTGCCTGGCATGCAGTAGGTGAAGCAAGGTAGCAAGATTTCTGCTCCTAGTGTGTACCTTGGGCAGGTAAGCCCTTCTGTTTCGGCAGAAAGCAGTTTCTTCTGCTGTAAAAAGGACGGGGATGGTCTTCATTCCTCGTTCTTGAGTTCAATACATATTTCACGGGGTGCTAGGGACACAGTGATGAAAAATATCAACATGATGCCTTCTTCAGTGATGAGATTTTCAAGAGGGACCCTTTTTTTTTTGGTCTAAAATCCTGTAAATGAATGAGTTATCCTGTTGGTTGGTATAAACACTCAAATGTTTGATATTTGTCATCCTGGAAAAATCTACCTAACAAATTCAAGGTCAGTTGACCTGAATGTGGCGCTGATTCTCTCAAGTCCTTTTAATAAACATATCCTGGTGAAATGTGAAAACTCATTGTACCTCTCTTTCTATATTTGTATTAATTATAAAAGTGATACATGTTCACTGGAGACATTTTGGCAAATCCTAAATACTGAAGTTAGTATTGAATCAGGGTTGTATCCTCCATCATATTCAATCTGTATACGGAGCAAATTACTCGAGAAACTGGACTTTTGTGAAGAGGAATGTAGTCGTCGCATCAGGATCAAAGGAAGCCTCATCAGTAATCTTATGCAAATGACGCAACCTGGCCAGCTGATAGTGAGGAAGATTTGAGGCACTTGCTGCAGATTAAGGAATACAGCTTTCAGTATGGATCGCATTTCAGCATCAAGGAAAAACACATTTTTACCACTGGACTGATAAGCAACATATGATAGATGGAGAAACGATTGAAGTTGTCAACAACCTCATCTTACTTGAATCTACAATCAACATCCTTAGTACCAGCAGTCAAGAAATCAGGAGGTAAACTATACTGTGAAAGTCTACAGTCGGAGACCTCTCTAAATTATTGAGGAGCAATAATGTCAGTTTAATAACTAAGATGGCCTGATTCAGGCCATAGTCTCTCTGATTACTTGCTATGCCTCTGAGAACTGGACAGTGAATAAGGATGACAGAAGAAAAATTGATCCCTTTGATCTGTGGTGTTGGAAAAGAATACTGAACATCTCATGGACTGGGGGTGGGGTGGGGGGAAACAGATGTGTCTTGGAGAAAGAGCAGCCAGAGTGTTCCTTAAAGACAAAGATAGTAAAGCTTCATCTCAAATGAATAGTTTGGGCATGTTGCTAGGAAAGGCTATTCCTTAGAGAAGGACATCATGCTTAGAAAGAGTAAAACTCTCAACCAGATGATTTGACACTTTGAGTACTGCTACAATGAGTGTGTCAGAAAGTATAGGGTGGGTACATGGTATAACAGAGTTCACATCTGGTCTTCATAGGAGCTCTATGGGTCAAACTCTACTCATTGGCACCTAACAACAACAAATACTGAATAGTATCAGGAAAAGTATTAAAAAACACCTTCTCAAAGAAAATGTTCTATAATCGTCTTTGGTGAATAGCAGCTACAACCCTAAAACCTTAGGGACAGCCATGTGGAATGCAACTGTTGGCCTCTCCCTATCTGGGGAGAAGAATAAAGTAATCAAAGGATAATGAAAGCCATTGATCTAATGGACTAACGAATCACAAGGATCTCAGTGCTTATAGCCTTGAGACTAGAACTAGATGATGCCCCACTGCCACTACCAACTACTCAGAAAGTAGTAGGTTCTTGTTAATGGGAGAAAAATGGGGAGAAAAACTCAAAATCATTAAAAAGACCAGATTTGCTAGTTAGTCAGATAGAGACGATGGCCCATAGTTATCTTTCAAGTGTGGCCCTCACCACCATGCCTCAATTTCCAGACAAACAGTATTTAGGTCAGGTCTATAACTGTGAACAACACTGCAGGGGTATAAAGTGCCTTAGGAAAATAACCATATGAGATCAAAAGGGCGGCATTTACCCAAAGACAAAATTCAGAAGGCAAGGAGAATTTGGAAAGAAGAAAGAATGAGAAAAGGAACACAAGAGGAAATGAGATGAAAGGTTCTAGATATTGAGTATTGAAATCCTGTCGTGAAACAAAAAGTGTACAAATTGTTGGGTGGGAAACCATTGGCTCTGCAAATATTCACACAAAACGTGTACTAATTGTGGAATGGAAAATTGATCTGCTCTGTAAACATTTAATCACTTGGCCATAAAAAGGGCTCGTGTTTGTGTGATTTTTGTTTGGTTTTTTTTTCCAAAATCATCAAAGATCCCACCATATAGAGATGAAATAGTAAAACTGTTGTTGTTGTTGTTAGTGAATACCATTGAGTCAGAACCAACCCACAGATGACCCTTCAGTGGGTTTTCAGAGGCCCAGCAGGAGATTGCCCATCCTCCTCCCACAGAGCAGCTGATAGCCTCGAACCGAATGCCTTTGGGATTGCAGCATAGCTTCTTGTCACAATCCCACCAAAGCTCCCTATAGTGACACCATTAACAATTTTAATATTTCTTTTCTGTTTTTAAACTGTGTATGTATTGCAAAACTAGAATACTTACTAACCCAATTTTTCTTCTCCTTAAAAATTTAAATATATTCTCATGAATATATTTAAGTCATGCAATAGTCACTTCTGACAGTACAGCTTCAAAAATTGCTTATCTTTCATTCTTCTTCTATTGGATATTATTGATGTTGTGAGATGCCATCAAGCCAAGTATGACTCAGTGATCTATGAACAACACATTTGAACCTTATCATATTCTGTACCATCCTTACAATTTGACTTACTGGAGCACATTGCTGAGTCAATGTGTCAATTCATCTGGTCACGGGCCTTCTTCTCTTTCTCTGTGACTCTTCCTTTCGAAGCATGAGCTCCCTCTACAAGGAATAACCTCTCCTAGAAGCATGCCCAAAATATGTGAGATGAAGCTTTATCATCGTTGCCTCAAAGGAGCATTCTGGCTGCACTTCTCTAAGACATATGTGTTTTTTTTCTTTTGGCAGTCTGTGGGGTATTCAGTACTTCTCCAACACTGCAGTTCGAAGGAATCCATTCTTCTTCTGTCATCCTTACTCATTGTCCAGCTCTCATTGGTTGCCAGGAATAGTGTAAAAGGAGCAAATTTAACATGGAAAACTTGGAGAAGGCCAAGTCTAATCACAACTCTACAGAAGGAAACAGTCTTCATTAATAACACCACAGTACAAAAGTAATAGCCACAAGATGAGACATGCCTACCCTCCACCCCAACACTTCTGCACCTACTTCTACTAATCAATGCAATGTTCATTGCAAACTGACTCACAGAGTTGACTTTACCAGCAGGTACAGAGAATATTCAAGAAATAGTTTTAAGGTAGGATAGGTAAAGGAAATTACATAATGAAATTCCATGTTTATTCCTCAATTAGTTCCAACAGCTTCACAATCAACAAATCAAACTCCAGATTCAGCCCAGCAACACAAATATAACAAGTGTCTGGTTTCCAAAATAATCCAGCAAACTTTATCATAGCATTCACGAGTGAGCTCTTCTTTCAATCATCTCACAAGCAAAAGGTTTAACTCTGCCTCTGTCTCCAGGGCTCCATCAGGCCTCGCTGACCAGCTTTGCCTCTTATGCTGGCCTCACAGCTGTTGATTATGTTGAAGATACTGAACAACAGGTGAACCATGTGTTTGCAGTTGAAGCAGCTGGAAGCCATGACCCTAGAGGGGGCTAAGACAATGGATATAAAAGCCATTTTCAAAGGTACTAAGATTGTAGTTTCTTAATATTTATGATATAAATAAATCTATAATTAACCCTCTGGTACAAAATCTGTATTCATCTCTTTCTAATTTTCTATGTTCTTTAACTGAAATTAAATGATGTATATAATTTTAAAGTTTTTGATGTAATTTTTTCCAAAAATTGGATAATAATCCTTATGAGCAGTTTATGAGTTTTTTATACCACATGACCCCAGATTATAATATTTCACATATTTATAATTTTTGTAGGAGCCAAACATTGTCATTATATATATTTTAAATATAGTTTCATAATTAATGAGATTAAATAATTACATATGTGTATAATTTTGTTTACTAAACCTTTGTTTCCCATATTCTCACAGATTTTTGTCTTGTTTATCATGTTACCTTGTTTCTGGTAACTTTTTTCTAACATAGATTGTCACTTTTAAATAAATATACCAACATTTCCTTCTGTGAATTTCCTTGTTTTAGGCTTTGAAGAGTCTGTGTCTCTGCAAGACCATAAAGTCGTTGTTGTTGTTGTTGTCATTGTTGTTAGGTACCACAAAGTCATAACAAACCTACAGAAAACCAGGGGAAACTTACCCAATGCTACACCATTCTCACAATCTTTACTGTGCTCAGACCCATTGTTGCAACCACTGTGCCAATCCATAACCTATTGATGCTATATTTTCTTAGTTTGTAATTTATTTATTTTAGATCTATAGTTGCTGGTTTTGTGTAGAGTATACTGAGTCACTGTATCAAAAGGAACTGACAGACACAGAAGAATTTAACGAAATCACATATGAGCAAGAGCCTATGGTGATGAAGGAAGAAGTTCAAGCTGCTTTGAAGGAAATAGCAAAGAGTAAGGCCTCAGGAATAGATGGTATACCAATTGACATATTTCCGCTAACAGATGGTGCCAATTGACATATTTCCGCTAACAGATGGTGCCTTGGAGAACAACCACTTGGTCAACTAACTGGAAGAGATCTATATTTGTTCCCATTCCAAAGAAAGGTGACCCAACAGAATGTGGAAACTATAGAACAATATCATTGATTTCACATGCAAGCAAGATTCTGCTGAAGATTATCCAAAAACGACTGGAACAGCACATCAGCAAAGAACTG
>NW_006399848.1:822569-830435 GCF_000299155.1 Elephantulus edwardii
GGTCATATTGTAAGGAGAGACCAGTCCTTGGAGAGGGACACCATGCTTGGGAGGGTGGAGGGCAGGCGCAGGAGGGGAAAGAACCTCTGGGATGTGGATTGACTCAGTGACTGGGGCAATCAGAATGCGTGTGTATGAGACAATGAGATTGGAACAGGACAGAGCAGAGTTTAGAGCTGTTGTACATAGGGTTGCTATGAGTCGCAAGCAACTCGATGGCACACAACAACAACAACAACTGTCAAGTCAGAACTAACACATAGTTGACACCCCAGTGGGTTTCCAGAGGCAGTAAATAACCTAGGAGGAGGTTGCCCATCCTTCTCCCTTGAAGCAGATAGTGGAATCAAACCGTGTGCCTTTGGAATTGCAGTTTCTTACTACTAGGCCACAAGAATTATTTCATTCATCTAAAGTGCAGGTGAGTCAGACTATATCTTAATATTTGTCATCTCAGTAAAGTATAACAACATGGCTAATGAATAAAATCAACATTTTTCCTTGTAGAAATAAAGGTCATCTTAGTCACTGAACCTAGGTTGAATGACAATTATAAGTTTTCCACAAATGGGAAAATTTGCCAGTGTCACTAAACAATTTCTTCATTGTGAATTTCTTGACTTTTAATAATAATACAGCATGCAGACTAACAATGAAAGGAAGTTTCAAGAAAATTCTAAGAGCTCCTTGTAGAAATTGTTTTATAATCTAACAGTAAATTGTTCAACTAGTTTTTTTAAAGTATCTGATCAATACCTTTATGAAGTTAAGCCTTTAATAGAAATTCTTAGTGACGTTTTTGGAATGAACTAAAATATATATAGACTTAAGTAACTTAAAGTCACTAGGTGACTGTTAATTTAATTCTGTTGTATAAATAATTTCATGAAATCTTCTTAAAAATCAGCAAATAATAAATAAGTACCTGTACCTATCCAGAGAAACAATGTTAGTCCGGAGAATAGGGTGCACCAGAACCAGGCCATGGTCTTCGCAATTGCTTACTATCATCAGAGAGTTTGACAGTGACTAGGGAGGATAGAAGGAGCATTCGTGCCTTTGAATTGTGGTGCTGGAGAAGAGTGTTGAGTATACCATAGACTGATAAGAGAACAAACAAACAAAAAAGGTTCATCCTGGAGAAGGTGAAGCCAGGCTGCTCCTTGGAGGCAAGGATTCTGAGGCTTTATCTGGCATGCTTTGGACATGTTGCAAGGTGGGACCAAGTCATTGGAGGGGATGAAGTCTCTTTGTCTACACCGACGAGAAGTCTTTAGGTTAGTAACACAACTTGCTATAGAATATGCCATCAGAACTTAAAAAACTGAAAAGCAAATTCAAGCCTAGAGTGGCAATACTTAAGGATGCTATGGATGAATATTGAAAGATTCCGTAAGCATCAAAAGAAGACAAAAGGAATATGCAGTCACTGTACCAAAAAGAACTGGATGGCGAAGAATAATTTCAATAAACAATATGTGTGTGATCAGGAGGCAATGGTGATGAAAGAGGAAGTTCAAGTCACTTTGAGTACGTCAGGGATGCCTCATGTCCCCATACCTTTTCAATCTATATGCAAAATAAAAAATAGATCATTAAGGAAGCTGGGCTTTGTAAAGAGGAATGTGGCATCAAAATTGGAGGAAGACTCATCAATCACTTGCATAAAACAGATGACACTGCCTTGCTCACCAAAAATGAGGAGGGCCTGAAACATTTGTTGAGAAGTGTTAAGGACTGCAGTCTTCAATATGTCTTGAAAATCAACATCAGTAAGACAAAGATTCTCACCACTGGGCCAATTGGCAGCATCATTATAGATGAAGAGGAGATTGAGATTGGTTTTTTTTGTTTGTTTTTTTGTTTTTTGTTTTTTTTTTTACATTTTTCCAGTAAGTCTTTATTATTAGTTAAGTCACAATTTAAGATTCCGGCAGAGAGGTAAGGTGGGCCAGTTCAGATCTTCCCAGGGAATGTGCCTTCTGCCCTGCGGTCATCCCAGGCTGACACCCAGGACAGGGGGCAGAGGGACTTGTATGCGCGCCGATACCATTCACACAAGGAGACATCACCACCTTTGGCAGTCATTGCCTTCTCGCAGCGGTGGAAATCCAGGTAGTTTTGCCAGCAATTCTTGGTTTGGTTCTGGTTGGGAAAGCGGCTATCAAAAGGGGCAGTTCGGTAGTTCTTGATTTTGGTCTTAATGTCTTCCGCCATGGTGGTGATTTCTAAAGACTTCCCTCAAAGCAGCAGCAGCTCAATGTGACCCTCAGAAGAGTGAGATTGTTAACAAGTTCAGCTGGTTTGGTTCTACAATTAACACTCTTGGCACCAACACTCAGGAAATCAAAAGTTGATTGCATTAGATAAATTTGCTGTCAGGGACATCTCCAGAGTACTGAAGAGCAATGATGTCAGTCTGGAGACTAAGATGTACCTGATCCACGCCATGATCTTTGTAATTACTTGCTTGACAATGACAAAGGATGACAGAAGAAGGATCGATGCCTTTGAATTGTGGTTGAAAGAGGGTTGAATATTGCATGGACTGCCAAGAGCATCAACAAGTCTGTCCTAGAGAAGGTAAAACCAAGTTGCTCCTTAGAGATAAGGATTTTTGAAGCTCCATCTGACATAATTTGAGTGTGTAGCCAGGACAGACTTCATGCCTGAAAGGATAGAGGGTCAGTGCAAGAGGGGGAACCCCAAATAAGATGAATTGACACAGTAACTGGGATAATGGGGTTAGATGTGTTGGAGACCGTGAGACTGGCTCAGGATAGGACAAGATCCAGAGCTATTTGTGCATAGGGTCATTATGAGTCTCAGGTGACTCAACGACATATAACAACAACAATAGCATGTCATCAGAATGCCTTAAAACAGGAGAACAGTTAAATAAATTATAGTACTTCACAAGAGAAGATTGTTGTTGTTGTGTACCACTGAGTCAGAACAGAGTCATAGCTGACCCTCTGGTAGGTTTTCATAGACAGTTAATAGTGTGGGAGAAAATTGCCCATCCTTCTCCCACAGAGCAGCTAGTGGATTTGAACCATATATGCCTTCAGGATTGCAGTGCAGCTTCTTGCCAGTAAGCCACCAGTTCTATCTTCCAGAGAACAGTAAGTGAGGAAATGTGAAGATATAGTGCTATATTTAAAAAGCAGAAAACAAACAAAAAAATTTTTAAAAAGCAGAAAACAAAGCTTAATAAGTATTCCAAGAATGGGTACATGTGTTTACACTATGAAAATAATATTGTGTAACTGGAAGGCAGTAAACCAAAATTTTAGCAGTGATTTATGTTATAATGCTAGTCTACAGATGTATCTCCTTTCAATTTTATAAGCTCTGCTTTTAATTTTCCAAAGTAATCATATATTATTTTTATAATCATTACAAATAACTTAAAATGCTTGTGTTCTTTGATG
This sequence comes from Elephantulus edwardii, assembly GCF_000299155.1. NCBI lineage: Eukaryota > Metazoa > Chordata > Mammalia > Macroscelidea > Macroscelididae > Elephantulus > Elephantulus edwardii. The sequence goes on from NW_006399848.1 coordinate 826,004, forward strand.
GAAATCAAAGACATTATGAAGTATGTTCACACACACACACAAAAGGCCAAAAGTGTCTACCAGTTATATTCTAAATGAAACCCAAATATATAATCATATAAAAATGGCTAAGTAAATAATGTTATTCAGTAGTATGTTATCCTTAAAAAGAATAGCTTTAAGAAAGCTGACAGAAGGAAATTCTTATAGCCATACTTTCAATTTAAGTGGGAAATTATCATGATACCAAATATACACACAACAGATATGGTAAATATATTAAAAGTATAAAAACATGGGCAGAAAGATATGTAACAAATTCAAGACAGTTATTTTACTATCTTGAGGTGGGGGGAAACAACTAAAGAGAATGGGGTAGGAAAAGTGCAAAAGAAAAGTCATCTGTACCCCTAATACGTTATTTCTAAAAAGGAAGAAAAAAAAATATCTGAGGTGGTGGTTGTTCTTGATTTCCTTTAAGTCAAGCATGATGCATAGTGACCCTATGAATAAAAGGCCTGAAGCCCCTCTACAACTATTGATATTTATGAAAGTTTATCAAGTTTCCGGAGGCATGTTATTTAGGAAGTAGATGCCACTCTTGCTGCCAAACCTGTCATAGAATGTTATTGTTGTTATGAGCCATTGAGTTCCCTGCGATATAACAAAATATGATGGTTAAGGACACCCACACACACACACACACACACTTAATTTGTTTTGAGTATCGAGTGGCAACTACTATAAAGTGGTGGTGGTTATTATCACATGCCTTCAAGTTGGCTACAATTCACAGCAACCATATATAAGACAGAATTCAATCCTGTTTCAATACTGACACTAAAAATTAAAAAAAAAAACCCAAAGAAAAAAACAAACACCAAACCCACAAAAAACAAAACAAAAACAAAAACGCCGATAACTGCTGCTGTAGAGTCTGACCAGTTTTTATCAAGATGATTTTGGTGGATTCAAAAGTCCAAAGAATCAACCTTTAAGCTAGTAGTGTCCGTTATAGACCATGAAGACTCCCTAGGTAACACTTGTTACTTGTTACTGTCTTCAGGGGGTTTTCAGAGGCTGTAAATCATCCAGGAAGAGACTGCCCATTTCTACCTCTCTAAAGTACTCAGGAGCAACAGTGTCTCTCTGGAGACTAAGGTGCGCCTGATACAGGCCATGGTATTTGCAATCGCTTGTTATGCATCAGAGAGTTGGACAATGACTAGGGAGGACAGGAGAGTGGATGCTTTTGAGCTGTGGTGCTGGAGAAGGGTACTGAATGTACCCTGGACTGCCAGGAAAACAAACAGATTCATCTTGGAGAGGATTAAACCAAGCTACTCCTTGGAGGCAAGGATTCTGGGGCTTCGTCTGACATACTTTGGACATGTTGCCAGGAGGGACGGGTCCTTGGAGAGGGACATCATGCTTGGGAGAGTTGAGGGACAACGCAGGAGGGGAAGATCCTCTATGAGATGGATTGATTTGGTGCCTGGGGTAATAGGGATGGGTGTGTCAGAGGCGGTGCGGTTGGCCCAGGATGGAGCAGGGTTTAGGGCTATTGTGCATAGGGTCGCTATGAGTCGGAAACGACTCGACGGCACATAACAACAACAACAACAGAGTATCTAGTAGATTCCAATCACATGTCTTTGGGTTGACAGCTCAACTCCTTGCCACTAAGCCATTAGAGCTCTCTAGACAGCACTTGTTCTTGTTAGATGCCATAAAAGTTCACAATGACCCCATGAACAAGGATCAGAATCTTGCCTTACCTGTGCTATCCCTACCACCTCTGATCTACTGGAGTCAATTATTGCAGTCACTGTGCCAACCACTCTTGTAGAAGGTCTTTCTCTCTTTCTCTGACCCTCTACCTTTCCAAATACGATGCCCTTATCCAAGGACCAGCTCCTCTTAAAAGTATCCTCAAAATGAGACAAAGCTTCACCATCCTTGACTCCAAGGTGCACCCTGGCTTCACTTTCTCCATAACATATTTTGTTTGTTCTTTTGGCAGTCTCAAAATCATCATTTTGAGTCTTCTGTGACTTCTAGTAATTGTCTAACTTTCAGATACATAACAAGTGATTGAAAAGACAATGTCTTGAATAAGCTTCATCTTTCACCTTAGAGAAGCCCTTCACAGCAGATTTACCCAATGTAAATAATTTTTTTTACTTCTTGACTGCTGATGCCAAGGATGTTAATTGTGGATCCAAGCAGGATGAATGAAGTAGTTGACAACTTCAATGTTCTCTCCATCTATCATGATGTTGCCCGTTGGGCCACCAGTGAGGACTTTTTCTTCTTAATGTTGAGATGTAACCCATATTGGATCTTGAATAGTGCCTATGAGTTCTCAATGGCTGTTCATCAGTGGCCTCGGTGGCAGAGTAGTAAGATACCTAGGAGAGAAGATGGGTATTAGAAGTGATAAAGGAAGATGCATGTTCATTGGGACACATGTCTAACCGCAAAGGAATCATATGGCTCAGCACATGGCCATACTAATGTTCTTCAGGAACTTTCACCAAACGTTCAATAATCAGGTGAACCAGATGTCTCCCTCTGAGAATGTCACTGTAGTTCTTAGTCTAAGGACTCCACTGTGTCAATGGCTACATCACAGTAGGAATTAATATTGTGTATGGATCAATAAGAAAGTCCCACTGAAGAATTTCCTTTCCTCATTGTCTTTCAAGGCCACTAATATTTTATTTGTTAATCTATAGAAAAGACTGAGTATTCAACACCTAATAGTAAGGCCTGGTAGATTTTAAACACATAATTCTAAGGCCTAATAGTATGAAGTAAAAAGCAAGAAAAAGATTAAACCATTTGATAGCAGAATGTTATACTGAATGAATTAGTAAATGCCAATAAAATCCTTTCCTGTGAGACATATTGTCTAAAGAATTTGCTTGTGAACTGCATGTCTGTCATTTGTCTATCTATTAGTTAATATGGCATTGCTTGGGACAGGAACATCGCAAGCTGTTAAGGCTGAGCCTGTGACTGTACAGTTCTTCACCCATTTTATCACCGTCCCTTCTTTAAAAGAAACACAAATACAATTGGCATGTACCATTTCTACCAACTCACTTGCCCTGATATTTAATATAAGAGCAGTGAAGGAAGTAACTTTTCATTCTTAAAGGTCAAGGATATGTAATTCCAATTTAGAGTGAGATTTTTTAGTCAAATAACCTAAAAGATCAGATGATTGGATAAAGATTCTTTTTAAAGGTTTTCAATTTTAACACAAGAAAGGCAACAGCTGCAGAACCACAACACCTCAGAAAAGAATTGGCCTTTACAGGTCACTGAGCTAACATCTATCTTAAATCCTTGAATCCTTTCTATAACTCTCCCTAAAACGATTGTTAAATCTTTTTTTAAAAAAATCCAACAACAGAATTCACTATCTCCCTGAGTAACTACCTTTGGACAGCTTTTATAGTAATGATTCTTTTCTTTAGAAGAGAAAAAAACTTGCCTGCCTGTTATGATAGCTCTAGCTGTGAGGTCCATAAGGAGTTCTGGTGGCCTAGTAGCAAGAAGCTACACTGCAATCTTGAAGGCATATGGTTCAAATCCATCAGCTACTCTGCTGTAGAAGGATAGGTAATCTCCTCCCCATGCGATTAACTGCCTCTGAAAACCCACTGGAGGGTCAGCAATGGGTCGGTTCCAACTCAACAGAACACAACAACAATTTTGAGGTCCACTCAAGGAATGGCCTCATCCTTCTTTCAGCGACAACCTTTCAAATGTTTCCTCCCCGTAATTTTGTCTTCTCCAGGATGAACCCCTTCAGTTCCTTTCACTGGTTTTTCATATTATTTGGTTTTAAGTATACTTTGTTTTTAATATTCTTCCTGAAAGCACACTTTTTAAAAAATTTTATTTCACATTGGTTTGCATACAAAGTTCATATACATTGTGTTTCATACTATCTTTCTCACACATGGTATTTCATACAATCATTCTCATTCATTGTGTTTTATGAAAGCAATCACCATTGACCTACACCCACCATTACCCCATCTTTCCAAATCCCCGCCAGATCTTTCCCATTTCCTTTACCTGCTCCCTCCACCCGCCAAATTGTGCTACCCTATGATTCCCTCCCCCCCCAAACTCATCCCTCTGCTCCCATCCCTTTCTCCTTTAGATCCCCTTACATGTTTTACTAGTTATCTTTCTATTTTCAAAATAATGGTCTTATATAGTATTTGTCTTTATGAGGCTGTGTTAGTTTACTCAGCACAAGGCTATCCTCATCCAGTCTCATAGATGTGGTCCCATATTCAATAGCATAGAGTAAAAGTATCATTTCCTTTATTTTATCTTTTTTTTTTAGGAAAGAGGTTATTTTTTTATTAAAGTGTGCTTTAATTTTAAATACGAGTGTCCTTGTAAGAAACAAATAAACAAACAAAAAAAA
>NW_006399848.1:831025-835105 GCF_000299155.1 Elephantulus edwardii
GGCAACTTGTACACCAGGGCTATATGACCTAGAGGAATGTCTGAACAAAAACAATGAAAGACTGGCATGAAATAAATTATTATAGAAACAGGAATATTATTAGAGGGAAATCAGTACAGAGAAATCAGTGTAGTAAATTGATGGAAGAGTGCTGTACAACTTAGAAGAATGTTCCTCCAAATAAAGAATGTTCCTTTATTTTAAAGAGGCTAGAGTCCTATTTCCATACCATGATATAAATGTGGATTTTTCTGAAGTCTCATTAAATCTCATTGTAATTCTTAACATTCATTAAGAACTCGCTATGTGCCAAATACACTGAAGAGAGTGCTTTAAATGCATCATCTCACTTAATCTTATGACAAACGCTTATGAGATGGCTACTATTTTTATGCACATTTTCAAGTGAAGAAACGGAGCTTAGAAAGAATAAGTACCTACTCAAGGTCAAATAGCCTTTACTTGGCAGAATTTGGACTTTCTCCCAAGATTTCAGAAAAAAATAGCAGTTTGAAGCTACTGAGCACTTTATTACATTCCAGGTGTATGCTCAATCCTTTAAAATTTATTATCTCATATAATTCTCAAAACTGTCAGGTAACTACTATTATTACTCCATTTTGTATATGGGGAAACTGAGGCATAGGAATGAATAACAGAATGGTTTTAAATAAAGAACTATCTTATCTGAATATTTTTACATCATATCTATGGAGGACTTTATATATAGCCCCTATAATATTATTGTTACTATATTCAGGCTAACACTCAACCTGTTGTGTAAATTTACTTTTTTTTTTGTCATATCTTATAAGAAGATATGACATGAGTCACCAACAAATAACCCTGAAGATGATGTTATTCTGGTAGGTGCCATCAAGTTGACTTCAACTCATAGTCACCCTAGGAAAAACACATTGAGCCCTGCCCTGTCCCACACCATCCTCCCAATCGCTGTCATGTTCAAGCCCAGTGTGACAGAAACTATTTCAATCCATCTCAGTCAGGCTCTTCCTCCCTTTTGCTGCCCCAGGAAGCTCTCGTGGCCTACTGGTAATAAGTTGAGCTGTAATCACCAAGGAATACAGTTCAAATCCACCAGCTGCCCCACAGGAGAGGCCTCCCATGCAATTCACTACCTCTGAAAACTTGCTGGAGGGTCAGCTATGGGTTGGTTCCAACTCAATGACGCACAAGAACTACCTTTCCCAGCATGATATCTCTCTCCAGGGACTGGTTCCTCCTGAAAATATGGCCAAAGTAAGTTAGATAAAATTTTACCTTCCTTGCCTCTGAGGAACACTCTGGTTACACGTCTTTCCAAATGGATTTGTCTGTTCCTTTGGCAGTTCACGGTATGTTCAATATTCTTCATTAACACTGTAATTCAAAGGCATCAATTTTTCATCTGTCATCCTTATTGATTATCCGATTTTAGATGTATAAGAAGCAATTGAAAATACCATGACTTTGATTAGGCCCACCTAACTCTATACACTGATGTCACTGTTATTTAGAACTTCAGAGAGGTCCTTGACAGCAGATTTCCCCAATGCAACACATCTTCCCCCACCCCTCAAGATACACTGGGATTATTTTTTCATTGGTTTTCATACAATCATCCATATACATTGTGTTTCATTAATGTACCTTGTGTTTTATACAATCATTCATATTTATTGTATTTTATAAAATCAGTCACCACTGATTAATACCTTTCTCATCAAATCCCCATTACACATGGCATATTCCTGTATTCCTTCATCCCACCACCACTTGTCCATTATTCTCTGCTGCCCTAGTAGTCTTCATCCCCTTATTCTGCCCTGTTCCTCTTTCCCTTTTGAATAGTTGTACACATCCTGTTCCTATTTGCTAATTGAAATTACCATAGTGTCCTTTCTTTATTCTTCCCAGGTCCATCCTCCCTTGTCCTGATCCTTTGAAGTGTTCATTGACTGTACAACCTACTTCTGCTCTCCTGATCCCTCCACACCCCAGTTACCCACCTATTTTCTATTAGTAGCAGACTTAGGCAATACTGTCCTTCTATGTCTGAATTATTTCACACAGTATAATGTCCCTAGCTTGCCCATGTTGTATTGTAGTTTACTCATTTGTTGTTTCTTAGTGCTGCATAGTATTCCATTGTGTGTTACACAATTTTCTATTTATTCATCTGTTGGTGGACATTTGGGCTATTCCCATTTTCTTGATGTTGTGATGAACATAGGTGTTTGTGCCTTGGCTCTAATTTTGGTAGGATATATTCCCAGTAGTGGGAATATATATAGTAGTTGGGTCATATGGGATTTTTATAATAATTTTTTTGAGGAAATGTCAATCTGCCTTCCAGGGTGGTTGGACCATTTTACAATCCCCAGCAGTACCTGAGCATTCCAATCTTCCCACACCTTCATCTACATTTATTTATCAAGATCTGTCCTGTTAAGCTTGGCTTTTGCTGCTGGGGTAAGATGGTACTTCACTGTTGTTTTGATTTGTATCTTTCTGATTGCCAATGATTTTTAACATTTTCTCATTTGTTTCCTCAAAAGTCCTGCTTTGTGAAGAGGCTTTTCATTGACAGCTTCAATCTTTCCTCAATTATCCTGATGTTGCCTTTCGGCTCAATGGTGAAGATTTTTGCTTTGTTGACATTGAGATGTAACTAATAGTGAAGGCTCCCAGAACATTTAATTGTGTTTATGTGAAACCTATACATAGAGCAGGAATTTGTTATATGAACAGAACAAGAGTACACTCCATGGTTTAAAATCAGGAAAGGTGAACATCAAAGTTGTATACATTCTCCATACCTATACAAACTGTATGCTGAGCAAATCATTGGAGAAGCTGGACTATGTGAAGAAGAAGGTGGTATAAAGATGGGAAGAAGATTCACCAACAACCTACAGTATAAAGATGATACAACCTTGCCTGCTGAAAGTGAAGAAGACTTGAAGAACTTACTGGAGAAGAGGAAAGACTACAGCTGTCTATATGGGTTACATCTCAACACTGAGCATAAGGCCTAGGAAAGAGCCATCCACAAGACATTAGAAAGAGCTGACTAGACTATCATTAATCTATTCTTCAGAATTTACCTATCAGTACACCCATTTAACACTAGTACTCCATTTGTTTCCACAAAGATACTGTAAGTTTAGTAAGTAGCCTGCTTAAATATAGATCCATAAATGCAAGCCTTGAAACTCTATTTTTAAAAAAATTGTGCTATGATGAAGTTGTTGTTGTTGTTGTTGTTATGTGCCATCTAGTCTCCTCCCTCTCCCTCACCCTCTGACCCTCTCCATCCTTATCCTTCTCCCTCTTTCTCTGCTTGAGTGAAATCAAATTGGAACTCACTCATATCTGACTCTCAATTTAGTTCCTGAGATTATAAATCACATGGTAGTAGATGGTCCATCTTCCCCTGGAGGAGTCACTGGATTCAAATTGCTGAAGAGATTCAGTCTTTAGGTAAACAGTGCAATTCCCTATGGACTTAATCACCAAAGCTCCCTAACACAGTCAAGAAATAAAAAGATGTGTTGCACTGAGAATAATCTGCTGTCAAAGACCTCTTTAAAGACCTACAGACCCATCAACAAACAAATGGACAGAAAAACTATGGTATATTTATACAATGGAATACTACACAGCACTGAAAAACAATGAAGTTGTAAAATATTACACAACATGGGTGATCCTGGAGGACATTATGCTGAGTCAAATATCTCAGTCACAAAAGACAAATACTGCTTAGCACCACTGCTATAAAGCAGGACTAACAGGAAAGGCTGAGAGAAGAACAGGATAAGAATGGCTAGATAATGAACACTGCACTGGAACAAATGAAGGAATAACTGTTTGAAAGGAATATATGATTAGGCATTATACATATGACAATAACCCAGAATAAGAGGTACAATGGAAAGAGGACTGGGGGGAGGGAAAGGAGGTGGGAAGAAGATAATTGTGCAACAATGAATGAATATTCAAAAAAAAAAAAGAAAGTGAACTGAGGAGGAAGGGAAGAAGAGAGGGGAAATGTGTAACAATGAATGAATGAAAATC
>NW_006399848.1:835687-837052 GCF_000299155.1 Elephantulus edwardii
GTAGAGTCTGGCCAGGGGGAGGCTTAGAGTCAGGCTCAGCGTTAAGGGTTACATTTATTAAGGCTTAGAGTTAGACCTCATTCTGCATAGAGTTGGGCTTAGTTAGCCTTGTAGTCAATCAAGTCTCTGGTTTAGTTAGGCCTAGACTCCGGCTTAGTTAAGTTTAGTCTTTGGATCAGCTGCTCTTCAAGTTAGGCTTAGGTAGGTTTAGGCTGTTAGATTCACTTTAATCTTAATTGGTTTATGCATCACTAATAAGTTAAAGGCATTCTCAGTTGTTTCCTATACATATGAAAGCTAGACAATGAATAAAAAGATGACAAAAGAAGCGATATCTTTGAGTTGTGGTGTTGGAGAAGAGTACCAAATTAAAGAGGTTTTTTCAGTACTACATTATAGTATATTTTAAGAATTTAAAATTATCTAAAACACTATTTTTCTAAATATTTAAAGCAACATGGGGGAAAGCATATATTACAATCCAAGGGTCTGATTTCTTCCATTTACTGCTGTGTTGTAGCCTGCAAAGGTAATAACCACTAAAAAGTCTGAAAGCTGGGATCTATTGCTCCTGAGGAGAAATCTAGATTTCAAGTATGTTTTAAAAGTATGGAAAATGTCCCCCGGAAACGGAAGTGAGCACTGGGGCCGCTCGAGGGCAGCGGAGCTGAGCAGCTGTACCGAAAGTGGCTCAAAATGAATTCCAGAGGATTTGGATCTCAGCTAAAAGATAGCATCCCAGTAAATGAACTATCAGCCAGTGGCCCTTATGAAAGCCATGATCTTCTTCGGAAAGTTTTTTCTTGTGTGAAAAATAAACTTTTGCCCAGTCATCCTCTTGAGTTATCAGAAAAATATTTCCAGCTCAACCAAGATAAAATGAACTTTTCCACCCTGAGGAACATCCAGGGTCTGTTTGCCTCCCTGAAGCTCCAGATGGAGTTCAAGGCCGTGCAGCAGGTTCAGCGTCTCCCATTTCTTCCAAGTTTAAACCTCTCACTTGATATTTTGAGGGAGAATGATGAGACCATTGGATTTCAAGATACTCTGAATGATCCCTCCCAAAGCGAAATCATGGGTGAGTCGCACTCGATGGTGGAGTACAAGCTGGGTTTGCTGTAGAGCGACACTGGCAGAGCACCTGAAGGCTGTGGGGCGTCCAGATCTGTCTGCTTGGCTGTGTGCAACATTTAAAGTACTGATACACTAAAAAAAAAAAAATAAATAAAAATATGGAAAATGTGCAACTATGATAATTAAAGAAAATAAAAGCTATGCTAATTTTTGAGGAGTTCAGGTTCCCAGTGGTGTCCACCTTTCAAAGCCATTTTCAAAAAATATTTGTGAATTTTTAATATTGTGTAT
>NW_006399848.1:837362-839311 GCF_000299155.1 Elephantulus edwardii
CCAATGAGATGGATCGATTCAATGACTGGGGTAATGTGAGTAGGTGTGTCAGAGACATTAAGGTTGGCACAGGATAGAGCAGAGTTTAGGGCTCTTGTACACTTTGAATTGCCAGCAACTCGACAGCTCATAACAACAACAAAGTACATCAAAATCTAATTTATGAAATATTTTGTTTAAAATGTTCTCTATTTCAAACTAAATATCAAATTTCCCCATATATTTTTTGTAAACCTAAAATTACCATTACTGTCCTGTCCCAATTATTTTAGATACATCTGCAGTATTATAATCCCTCTGGGAGATACAAAAGGTCACTTTTTTTTTCTAAGACATAATTATTCAACAAGACCTAATAAGTGTATTGCAAATGTGATTCTTATTATGCCTCTGAGAGAAAAATAACCCTTGAGATAGGTCCAGGAACAGGCTGTGTTTCATTTGCAATGTTAATGTATTTTGCCTCAGATTCAGCTGTGTCACTCCTGTGATGTTGGTCAGGCCCTAATGAGGTTTAGGTAATAGAGGAAGACACACATTCTCATTTTTCACTTCAGTCTAGAAATAAAAATTACATTAGCCATTTGTTAGTATTCCTTTGATAGTTTTCTCAGCCAAGCATTTATAAAATAGGCCTTGAATTTTGATACTACAACTCTTGATAGGCTTTTAATGATTCTTTTTCTTATCAACTAAATGAGATTGCTTAAGGAATATATAGTGAGTGATGCCCTTCAAGTGAAAAAAGAAAAAAGGTGACCACAAGTATTTCAGCAAGAATAAGACCAATGCTTTCTCTCCAAACTGAGGGGAAGAATTTGCTCCTATGATAGCCTCTGGTATAGTGCTCAGCCTTGACTATTACTGATGGAAGAGAATACTGAGATATTTCAAATCTGTATTAAAAATAAATGGATGAATAGTTGAATTCATGTTATGTCTTTAAGACATAGTCACCAATAGGAAGTTTCATAACAACTCCCTACCAATCAATTCTGACTTGTGGTGACCTCACGTGTTGCAGGGTAATTTCTATAACCTTCACAAAGCAGTTTGCCAAGGCCTTTTTCCCAGTGTGGTAAGTGGATGATCTTGAACCACCAACCTTTAGATTAGTGTTAAAACACTTAACTGTTCCAATAATAAACTCAATCCAAACTCACTGCCATTGTGTCTGTATCCACTAATGGCAGCCTTCTGTCTGGTTTCTAAGGCTATGCACAGCAGGAGGAGGAAGCGACTGCACATCTTTTTGCTGAGGAGCCGCTGGAGAACTGAAACTGCCAGAGATAGTCAGCCATTGAGTTAGCAGTTAACAGCACAGCTCGATACAATCCACACCAGCAGCTCCCTAGACAACAATAATTATGGAAAGAGCATCAAATTATTGTCAGAAGTGGAGGTGAGTCACATTAGAAACTCCAAATAAAACAGTATTTTAGTGTTTCACATTCCTATGTTCATCCCATCTGATTTTACTCTTGCTTATTATTGGCTTTAAAGAACTGAATATGTCTGATTCTGATATAATTACACATTGTAGATTTCATAGAATTGAGGAGGCTACGCATCTATTAATAGCTGTCTGTTCTTTACTAAACACAAATTGCTTGCCTTGGAGTTTATGGTCCTCCATGCCCTCACCTCAGCCTGACTTTCCCATCTGGATGCTTAACATTTACTGAAAGTTTATTATGATACTCTCAAACATCCAGTTATCTAAAGTCACTGTATGATTTTTACATCTGCACCTTTTCTCATACACTTTGTTTGCCCTGGAAAGATTTTCCGCTTCTCTCGCTCTGTTCTATTTTACAAATCAATATAAAATATCACCCTGGAAATGTTTTGATTCATTTCTCCAGCTGGATATCAGCATTTGTTTTATTGGGCTTATTGTGACATCTCTAAAGTCTGAAGCCAGGGATAGATAGATAGATAGATAGATA
>NW_006399848.1:839621-841076 GCF_000299155.1 Elephantulus edwardii
TTTTCTTTTCTTGTTGAGTACCATTGAATTGGATCTGATTGGCACAAGAGAAGATTGCCCCTCCTACTCCAGCAGAGCATCTGGTGGATTTGAACTGCACACCTTTGGGATTACAGTGCAGCTTCTTTGTCACTAGGCCAGCAGAGCTCCCCCTAAATTATTTTTTAAAGCTTTCAAAGACATCATTTTGCAGTGTTGGGATGCTTAACGCTTTGATCAATCTTTCACCTAAAAAGAACTAAAAATAATTTCCTTAACCTGATAAAAAATATTTACAAAAAACCTTTTTGCCCAACAAATTTATGAAATATTTAATGATAAATACATTCACATATTCAATAGCAAAAACGGTCCTTTTGAAATGAGTAAAATAGCCAGAAAGCACCTTTAGGATATTTGCCTATCGTGGTGAATGTGAATTTCTGTATTCACAGGCAATACATTGTATAATAATGGGTTATTCAGTGTGGCTTTTCTAGGTGTTTGCTTTGAATTTTACCATATGTCTAGTCAAAGCACAAAAGCTCATAGTAACAGAGTCTATTTCAGCTCACAGCAACCTTCTATTATGTTTCCAAGTATGCACATCATAACAGAGGGGGCTGCCATCTTTCTTCTTCTATATTGCTGGTTGTTAGGTACCATTGATTCAACTACAACTCAGTGGTGGTGGTGGTGGTGGCAGCAAGTATCATTGAGTCAGAACTGACTCAGAGCAGAACCTCCCACAGGTGTTCAGAAGCAGTTAATCACACTGGAGGAGATTGCTCATCCTTCTCCCACGGAGCACCTTGAGGATTCTAACTAACCATGTGCATTCAGGATTGCAGTACAAGTTCTTACCACTAGGTCACCAGAGCTCCCTACAGCTCATGGTTGTTGTTGTTATGTGCCATCGAGTAGCTTGCGACCCTATGTACAATAGCCCTAAACCCTGCTCTATCCTCTACCAACCTCACTATCTCTGACACATCTTCTCCCATTACCCCAATCACTAAATAGATTCATCTCATCAACAGTCTTCCTCTCTTGTGCTGTCCTTCCACAGTCCCAACCATGATGTTCCTCTCTAAAGACTGGTCGTTCCTTACAACTTGCCCAAAGTATGTCAGATGAAGCTTCAAAATCCTTGCCTCCAACGAGCATCCCAGTTTCACCCTCTCCAGAACAAACTTATTTGTTCTCCTATTAATACTCTTCCCCAGCACCACAGCTCAAAGGCATCAATTCTCTTTCTATTATCTCTAGTCATTGTCCAGCTCTCTGATGCATAGCATGCAATTGTGAGGACTATGGCCTGGATGAGGCACAGCTTAGTCTCCAGCCTGACATCATTGCTCTTAAGTACTCTGGAGAGGTCCCTGACAGCTGACTTTCCCAATGCAATTCACCTCTTGATTTCCTGGCTGCTGGTACCAAGAGTGTTGACTGTGGAGCCAAGTAAACTAAAACTGT
>NW_006399848.1:844331-845588 GCF_000299155.1 Elephantulus edwardii
ATAACCATAATACCCTATCATATATCATTTTTAACCTGTTCTCTCCCTCATCTGTTTCAATGCAGTATACGTAATTTATCCGGTTTTTTTCAGTCTTATCCCAACCCTGATGTCTGTCCCATTCTACAATAGTGGCACTATGCAGTGTTTGTCCTTTTGTGACAGAGTTATTTAACTCAGCATAATGTCCTCCAGGGTCACCCATTTTGAGTAATATTGCATGAGTTCCTTATTTTTCAATGCAGCATACTATTTCATTGGGTAAATATACCACATCATCTCTATCCATTCGTTTGTTGATGGGCATTTAGGTTGTTTCCAACTGCTTGCTATTGTGAACAAGGCCACAATAAACATGGGTGTGCATATATCTGCTTGGATGTCAGTTATGGTCTCTTTAGGTTATATTCCCAGTAGTGGAATTGCTGGGTCAAATGGTATCTCTATTTGTTGCTTTTTCAGAAAGCTCCACACCATTTTCCACAGTGGTTGCACCATTTTACATTCCCACCAACAGTGAATAAGGGTTCCAGTTTCTCCACAACCTCGCCAGCATTTGGTGCTTGATGTTCTGTTAAATTTTGCTATTCTGACTGGGGTGAGATGATATCTCATCGTTGTTTTGATTTGCATCTCTCTTAGAGCTAGAGATTTTGAACATTTCTTCAGGTACTTGTTGGCCATCTGAATGTCTTCTTTGGTGAAGTGTCTGTTCATATCCTGTGCCCATTTTTCAATTGGATTATTTACCTTTATCTTGTTGTGGTTCTCAAGTATTTTATAAATTCTATATGTAAGTCCCTTATCTGAATTTTCATTACCAAATACTTTTTCCCAGTCTGTGGCTTCTCTTTTTACCCTGTTGGAGAAGTTTTTGGATGTGCATAGGGATTTGATTCTTAGAAGGTCCCATTCATCTATTTTATATTCTCCTGGTTGTAGGTTTTTCAGGATACTTGGAAGACTGTTTATGTTGTGGATTAGGACTTCTGGCATTGTTCCTAGCTTTTTTTTTAAATAAGTTTATAGTCCTTGGTTTTAGTCCTAGGTCCATAATCCATCTTGAGTTGGTTTTTGTATATGGAGTGAGGTGTGGGTCTTTCTTGAGTCTTCTGCACATATTTTTCCAATTTTGCCAACACCAGTTGTTAAAAAGGCTATCATTTCCCCATTTAACTTATTTCATCTCTTTGTTAAAAATCAGTTGAGCATAGGTAGATGGGCTGATTTCTGGGTTCTCAATTCTATTCCATTAAT
>NW_006399848.1:846068-852982 GCF_000299155.1 Elephantulus edwardii
TTTGCACATTTCATTATAATACCTTGCTTTGTCACCCCGAACTGCCCTTTGACATATGTTCAGCTCTTTAATTTCTTGATTTCTTCCTTTAGCTTTGGCTTCTAGGCACTCTGATACAATATTCAAAGTTTCATCTGACAGTCATCTTGGTCTTTTCTTCCTCTTCTGCCTTTGTAATGATTTTTTGCCTTCTTCATGGATGATATTCTTGATATCCTCCCACAGCTCATTTGGTCTTCCCTCATTGGTGTTCAAGACCTCAAGCCTGTTCCTGACAGAGCTGAACCTTGTGCTATCCTGCGCCATTCTCACCACCTCTGATATGCATGAGCCCACTGTTACAGTCACTGTGTCACTCTATCCTGTCTTCCTCTCTTTCTCTGACCTTGCCCTACCCACCATGACATGAAGACTAGCCCTTCCTGACAGCATGGTCAAACTATGTGAGGCAAAGTTTCACCAACCTTGCCTCTAAGGAGCACGTTGGTTGCACTTACTTCAAGTCAAACTTGTTTGTTCTTTTGACAGTCCTTGGAATATTCATTATTTTTCTCTAACAACCCAATTTAAAGGTATCAATTCTTCTTCTGCCATTCTTATTCACTGTCCAACCTTCAGATACATAGGAAACAATTGAGGGGGGAAAAACCTATCTATGAGAACCAAAATATGACATTGAGTTTATTCCACCTAAATTTCAAAGACTTCTCAAGAATAGGCTGGAGGCTTTGAATGCTAATGACTGAAGATCAAATAAGTTGTGAGACAACATTAAAAAATTACCTCCTTAAAAATTTTTTTTTAAAAATTACCTCCAACTCCTCTGCTTTTCATTGAGAACCTCCTGTTTCTAAATACCCACTATTTCTCTGATGAGAGTAGCTAACATCCTCTAAAAGTCGAGTCCCACAACTATTTTTTATTCTTATCTCTCACCATTCATCCATTTCATTTAGTCAAGATTGGCACAACTGAGTCTCTGAATCCAGCTTTCATCATTATGTTGATAAGAACACCTCTGTACTATTCAGTTCCAAAAAAAAAGTTTTAAAACACTGAAGAAGAAAAAAAATTGTCATCCATAGAGAAAGCTAAAGGTCATTGCAAAGACTGGGGAGAAAGAATAAAACCAAAATGGTTGTCAGAAGAATTTATTAAAATTTTATTAGAATGCCGAGAAGCAAACCAAAGGGAAGAAATACCGAAGTAAAAACATATGAATAGAAGACTTCAAAGGGCAGCTCGATAAAACAAAGCAAAATACAGTAACAAAATGTCCAAAGAGTTGGGGTTAGAAACAAAAAAGGAAGAACATGATTGGCATTCCTCAAACTGAAAGAATTTAAGAACAAACAAGAGCTTTGAGTTGCAATACTGAAGAATTCTATGGGCAAAATCTTGAATGATACAGGAAGCATCAAAAGAAGATGGAAAGAATACAAAGTCACTGTATCAGAGTCATTGGACCAAAAAGCTTTGGACAGCTTTGTGATCACAACATGGTTCCTAGGCCTATATAAATGTTATCTCCCTGTGGCCTACCAAGGAGATTAGATAGCATGCTAATAATTTAGATAAGGTAAATAGTGCCTTTTAAAAGGGAGTGTGAAAATAAGGTGAATAGACCACTAGTGTGACAACTAGTCAATTGTTTGAACCCATTAAGTTTAAAATGAGTGGGTTCAGAGACAGAAAATGGAAATAAAAAGAGAAAACAGAGAGTGCAGAACATCCTTTGGGTCAGAAATTCCAACGCGAGACAGAGCAAGGCTGAGGCTAGACTGAGACTCAGCAGCAATGGCAATAGCAGCTTGATGGAGAAAATAAGATTGCTTGGTCAAGAGTCCTGTTGAGACGTCCACCCAGTTGACTTTAAACTGACATACTGTGAAATTTAGAAACAGTGGGACTAGATCATGGGGAGCACTCCTTATCTCGGGAACTCAGCCAGTTCTTGGGAGGAGAAAATGTCCTTTTCCTTCTGGATTGGTCCTATTGCATACAAGGATAATAATCAGACCAAGTTGTTTGTACCATGCTATGAAGTGAGAGGTTTTCTTGATTGATATTGAGATCTAACCTGTGGAGTGTACACACTTGCCTGGGACTTTCCAGTCAGGATTTTGCATGGGTGTAACAGGACTTCCAAGATTGGGGACCAGATTTAAGTGCTTCCACAATTTGGTGATATATATTCTACTAATTCATATTTTACTAAGCAACTTATTTAGCATTTTTTATCTGTAATACACTCTGAGTGATTTTGTTTTCCCTTTGCAATCTTGATTGTTTTTTATTAATTTTAATGAAAGTTTACAGAAACTTAGGTTTTCCAGTCATTCATTGTTGCACTTTTCTCCCTGCCCACCCCCTGCCCCCTGCCAAGTCACTCTTCTCCTTGAAAAATAAAAGAAAAGGAGTGTCAGAGAAAGTGCGATTGGCACAGGACAGAGCAGAGTTAGGGCTGTTGTACATAGGGTCGCTATGAGTCACAAGTGACTCGACAGCACATAACAACAACAACAACTATCATTGTTATAAAATCTTTCCCCCTCAAGTTCACTCCACTGTGCAGCCTTCATTCTGTACTCCTGTCATGACAATAATACCCAATCATATATCCCTTTTGAACAGTTCTCTCCTTCATCTCTTTCAATGCAGTATTCATCATTCCTCCCCTCCTTTTCTGCCTTCCCTCAACCCCGATGTCAGTCCCGCTTTACAACAGTGACACTGCAATATTTGTCCTTTTGTGACTGAGATATTTAACTCAGCATAATGTCCTCCAGTGTCATCCATTTTGTATAATATTTCATGAGTTCCTTGTTTTTCAATGCTGCATAGTATTCCTTTGTGTGAATATACCAGAGCTTCTCTATCCATCCGTTTGTTGATGGGCACTTGGGTTGTTTCCAACTCTTTGCTACTGCGAACAAAGCCACAATACATACAGGTGTGCATATTTCTGCTTGGGTGGTGGTTAGGTTTCTTTAGGGTAAATTCTCAGTAATGGAATTGCTGGGTCAAATGGTATTTCTATTTGCAACTTTCTGAGAAAGCGCCATACAGCCTTCCATGGTG
Source organism: Elephantulus edwardii (assembly GCF_000299155.1). Lineage (NCBI taxonomy): Eukaryota > Metazoa > Chordata > Mammalia > Macroscelidea > Macroscelididae > Elephantulus > Elephantulus edwardii. Next base: position 849,150 of record NW_006399848.1, read on the forward strand.
GTTGCACCATTTTATACTCCCACCAACAGTGAATAAGTGTTCCAATTTCTCCACAACCACGCCAGCATTTGATGCTTGCTGTTCTGTTAAATTTTCTTACTGGAGTGAGATGATAAAAAAAAATAATCTTGATTTTTAAGCAAAAATGGCAGGAGATCAGTGACAAAGCTGAGCTTGTCCTGCCACCCTAGGAGAGCCAGAGTCAAGAACATTGACCTAACCTGACTGAGAGAGTGGAGGGAAGGGTACACATAATTTGCAGAACTGAAAGAGCTTTTAAAGACTCCCTGGAGCATGTGGCAGGGCCCAGAGCCATGAGACCAAAGGTCAGAGAGAGGTCCACCCAAGAAGAAGCTGTCCTTATTGAACATCTGTGTCCTGGGTTCTTATGATCTGAATTGTAACCTGTTGTTTTTACGTGTCATCAAACGACCCTTTGTACAACAGCTCTTCACCTTGCCCTATTTTGAGCCAGTCTCACTGACTCTAACACACCTAATACCAGCACCCCAGTTTCTGTGTCAATCCATCTTATCTGGGATCTTTCTCTCCTGCACTGTACCTCCACCTTTCCAGGCATGATGTCATTCTCCTGGCCATGCACCCAGAGTATGTGAGATGCAGCTTCAAAATTCTTGTCTCAAGGCATAAACTTGGTTTTGTCCTCTCCAAGACAAATCTATTTGCTCTCCTGGCTATCCATGATATTTTCAGTACTCTTCTCCAGCTGTAAACTTCATGATTATGAGTATTGTCTGAGAGTTCTGTGTAGCCATTGCAGCAGATTAAAAGAACCAGCAGTACAGCAGCAAGAGTCATAGTAAGAACAATCAGTGAATGTGCAACCTCAGAGGAATCAACTCTGCACTGTTGATGTTCTTGATGGGAATTATTCCCCCCGTAGAGTTAGTGGAGTTCCCGTATGCCCATCACATGGTGTCACAGACACAAATCCTGATCAAGACATGCTTAAATGATGAATCTAATAAGAGATGGCTTAACAATCAGGAACGCCAAAGACCTAAATCTTCAAAGTATGTGTAAATAAACACAAATCCAGGGGAAAGTGAGTAAGATGGTCTATTTTAAACCATCACGTTAGAGAGAAGAAAACATCAAATCCCCTGTTTAAATCCTTACCCATAGATGATCCTCTCTCATTTGAACTAATGGGCTAAACTCATAGATGTTGTTAGGTACCATCCAGTCAAGTATGACTCATAGTGACCCTATGACCAGTTGACCTGTATCCTGCCCTATCCTGTTGTCATCTTTCTCATCTCTGACGCAGTAGAGCCCATTGCTGATGTCATCATGTGAATTCCTCTCATTGGAGGTCTTCCTCTACTTCACTGATCCTCCATTTTCCAAGCATGATGTCCCTTTGTGTTGCAGACCAAGGGTAAAGTAATTTTATAATTATTAATAATGAGACAAACAGCCAGGAATGAGATAGAGCAGAGAGCATAAAACAGGGGGCCAGCAGTTCTTGACTGAAGACCCCAAGTCATGTTTCTCTGTATATTTATTGATAATCTGGGGAAGCAAATAATAAAAGGAATTCCATGTAAATGAAGCCAAATTTTCCTCTGTTGTCAACCTAATGAACTAGCTCAGGAAGTATTTCCCAGGAAGTAACACTCCCTCTGTAGGGGGGTCCTACCTGCCTCCTGTCTGCAGGGAACAAATAGCTCATTTTCTGGGATCTGCCACAAGAGAAATCCTAACTTGTAAATCTGTAATTCCTTCAATTCCTGAACAAGGGTTTTCATATACTATTTGGTATAAAGTTTGGCTTCCCATATGTTTTCAAGGAATAGCTTTGCCTAGCTACATATCTCTCTTTAGTATACTGAATTCTTCCTTGTGCTTTGGCTTTTCTACGCTCCAGTGCAATATTCAGAGTTTCTTCTGACATCCATTTTGGTATTCTCTTCCTCTTCTGTCTTTGTAATGAACGTTTGTACTCTTCTTGAATGATACCCTTGATATCCTCCCACGACTCATCTGGTCTTCGCTGATTCGTGTTCAAGGCCTCAAACCTGTTCTTGAGATGGTTCTGAAATTCAGGTGGGATTGACTCAAAGTTATATTTTGATTCTCGTGGATTCGGTTTAATTTTCCTCCACTTCAGCTTGAACTTGCATATGAGTAGGTGGTGGTCTGTTACAACTGTTCCTCTTCCTTTGTATTTCCATACTCAGTTGCCCTTTCTGTCATTCTACATGTGTTCTGTTGTACATAGGGTTTTCAGAATCCCAGAACACTTGATCATACTAATGCAAAACTTACACTTGAACCAAGAGACAGTCATCAGAACAGAGCAAGGAAACACTGCATGGTTCAAAATTGGGAAAGGTGTATGCCAGGGATGTGTCCTGTCTCCATACCTTTTCAACCTGTATCAGAACAGATCATCTGGGAGGCTGGGATCTATGAGGAGAAATGCAGCATCAGGATTGATGGAGGATCTATCAACAATCTGCGTTATGCAGATGACACAATCCTGCTTGCTGAAACTGAGGAGGACCTGAAGAGCTTGCTGCTGAGGGTCAGGGACTGCAGCTTTCAATATGGATTGAGGCTCAATGTCAAGAAGATAATGATTCTCACCACTGGACCAACTGGCAACATCAGGATGGATGGTGAAGAGATAGAGATTGTTCACAGCTTTAGTCTGCTTGGCTCCACAATCAACACTCTTGGCACCAGCAGCCAGGAAATTAAAAGACATATTGCCATGGGAAAGTCTGCTGTTAGGGACCTCTCTAAAGTACTCAAGAGCAACATGTGTCTCTGGAGACTAAGGTGCGCTGGTACAGGCCACGGTCTTTGCAATCACTTGTTATGCGTCAGAGAGCTGGACAATGACCAGGGAGGATAGAAGGAGAACTGGTGCTTTTGAGCTTTAGTGTTGGGGAAGAGTGCTGAGAGTGCCATGGACTGCTAAGAAAACAAACAGATTCATCCTGGAGAGGGTTAAGCCTGGCTGCTCCTTAGAGGCAAGGATTCTGAGGCTTTGTCTGACATACTTTCGACATGTTGTAAGGAGGGACCAGCCCTTGGAGACAGACATCATGCTTGGGAGGGTGGATGGACAGCACATGAGGGGAAGGCCCTCTGTGAGGTGGATTGATTCAGTGACCGGGGTAATTGGGATTGGTGTGTCGAAGTCAGTGCAATTGGCATAGGACAGAGCAGAGTTTAGAGCTGTTGTACATAGGGTTGCTATGAGTTGCAAGCGACTCAACGGCACTTAACAACAACAGGCTACATATCTAAAGTGTGAAAGACAAAGCTTTGTCATTTTGCCTCCAAGGAACAGTGTCACTATCCATAAAAACGTTAGACAAGAAAATGTAATTGAATTGTTTCTGTGTTGCTAGACTCCCATAATGTTTAGCAGAACAGAAATACAAATTGGCAATAACAGGATTCAGAAAATACTAACAGAAAAAATTGCCCAAATACAAATTTATAGTTAGACTTCATGAAATGCATGATGTGCTCAACCACCTCAAATTGAAGATAGTGGAAACAACAGATGGGAAAAGTACATGTAGAAAGGCTTCAGATGTTAAAATCACAACAAAAAAGAAATATTAAATGTGTTAAACATGTTTTTAAATGAAAAGGTTTTGAAAATAGATGGTAAATAATAAAACATTAAAATGCAAAACTACTTTTGAAAAGAAGAAGTGTAGGAGTAAGGAAGAGAGTTTAAAAATACAGTCATTGATGGGTTCAATAATGTATACTGCACTGAAACAGAGGAGGGAGAAAACTGTTTAAAAGAGATATATAACTAGGTATTTCTGTCATCACAGGAGACT
>NW_006399848.1:853689-892070 GCF_000299155.1 Elephantulus edwardii
CTTTTCCTTTTTCTTTCCCTTCTCCTTAGTTCAAGCCAAAGATCCAGCCCATTCAACACACAGTCATGATTTTTTCAGAAATTAATACAGTCCTTAATTTGAAAAAAAAGATATTTACAAAGAATCCTTCTGCTCAACATTTATGGAATGTTAAATACAAATTCATTCATAATATTGATAAATAAAAATATTCCATTTGAAATCAGGAAAATTATCAAAATTTCCATTTCTTTCAACCTTGTAGTGGATTCTATAACCAGGATAAAAAAATGAAAAGAAATAAAGGGTAGAAGGAATAGGAAGGAATGAAATAAAATATCATCCATGCAGGTGATAAGACTTTGTGAATACTGGATAGCGTAGATCTTAAAAGGGTGTAATTCTGTCTTTGGCCAGTACTTGATTGGAAGCGCTAAAAGGAAAGATTTGCTCTGGAGAAAAGCTTGGCAAAAGTAGAATTTGCTAGTGGGTGCTAAGGCTTAATGTGGGGAAAAGACTAAATCCCACTCAGTACTCAAAATGCATTTGAATAGATTTGTAAACCCACCTTGGACTTTTGATCAAACAGATTCACAGTTGAAGAAAAGCAAGAAGAGAGAGAATAAGGCATAGGGCAAGGGCATGGAGTCTGACTTTTTTTTTTTTTTTTTTAGAAAATGTATACTTTGTTTGGTATTAACAGATTTGAACATATTCCTTTTTTTTCCCCTTTCATTTCCATTCTTTCATTGTTACGCATTTCCCTCCCTGCCCCCTCTCCCCTGAGTCTGACTTTTTAAAACAGGGACAAGCTATTTGGTTTCTGAGACAGGGTAAAGTTAGTGCTCATCAGAACTCACTTCCAGGACTTAAGGTAAAGGGAGCTGACAAGTGTGTTCACTCGTAGCAATCACCTAGACCCATTGGGGTGGAAGTAGGAGGCATTCAACAATGAAGAGGCAGGCTGCACATGGACATGTTTCTCCTGCAGTGTGTACTTAGCATGCAGAGATGTATGAAAATCAAAACAGGGTTGCTGGCTTGAAGAGCAGGGAATCACGAGGACCCCTGGCTTATTGACATAGCCCCATGTGGGAGCTAAGGGTGAGTGAAGAAACCAATTGATCTGGAACTCAGTAAGAAGTGTGGACTTCTGAATTTACATCTGATGCCCCTTTGGACTTAGCCACAAATGCCCAAAACCAAACCAGATGAAGAGAAGATGATCCATGCTGTAAGCCAGTGTTGATTGCTGCAACCTGATGACTTGTATGGACTAAACTTTGCTGGTGGATGCAGATGGTCAGAGTTTCCAAACTAAATGGAAGATTCTTCTGCAAAAAAAAGAGCATGCTTGTTCCCTCAAAGTACTAGTTTGTTGTTTGTGTTGTTAGATGCTGTTGAGTTGAGTACAAGTCATAGCAACCCTACAAACAACAAATCTGAACCCTGTCCTATCCTGCACCATCTTCACAATTCCCGACACACTAAAGCCCCTTGTGGCAGTCACCATTGTCAATCCACCTGGTTGAAGGTCTCCCTCTCCTTCACCGACTCCCCATCCTTCCAAACAATGTGGTCCTCTCCAAGTAATAGACCCTCCTAACAACATAACCAAAGTATGTGAGGTAAAGCTTCATCATCCTTGCCTCCAAAGAACACTCCAGTTGCACCCACTTCAAGATATATTTGTTTCTTCTTTTGGCAAGCCAGGAGATATTCAGTTCTCTTCTCCAACAGCGTAGTTTAAAGGCATCCATTCTTCTGTCATCCTGACTCATTGTCCAGCTCTCAGATGCATAGCAAGTGATCAGAAAGACCTTGGCCTGAATTAGACACACCTTAGTCCTCAAACTGACATTGTTATTCCTCAATAATTTGGAGAAGTCCTTAACTGCAGATTTTCCCAGTGTGAAGCATCTTTGTATTTCCTGACTGCTGGTACCAAGGATCCAATTAATTGTGGATCCAAATAAGATGAAGTTGTTGACAGTTTCAATCTCTTCTCCATTCATCATGATGTTGCCCATCAGTACAGTGGTAAGAATCTGTTTTCTTGAAATTCAGATGCAATCCATACATAAAGCTGCATTCCTTGATCTTTTATAACAAGTTCTTCAAGCCCTCTTCACTTTCAGAAAGCAAGATGGAGTCATCTGCATAATGCAGGTTTTTTGGGTTTCTTTTCTTTCCTTTTTTTTTATTAACTTCAATGAACATCTACAGAGATTTTGGATTTCCATTAATTCATTGTTGCACTTTTCTCCTCGCCCACACCACGCCACCCCCAGTTCGCTCTTCTCCTTGAAAAGCAAAAGAAAAACTCCTTCATTGGTATATAATCCCCTTGCACACCCCCACCCTGAGTATACTCCACTCTGCAACCCTCATTCCAGACTCTTATGATAATTATAATGCCCTAAAATATATTACTTTTAAATTATTCTCTATAATTCAGGTTTTTGATCATTCTCCCCCTGATCCTAATGCCACATTCCTTTTAATAGAATCCAGCTTCTGGAATAATTTGCTCAGAACATGGATTAAATAGGTGTGGAGAGAGACTAAAACCCTAGCATACTCCTTTCTTCATTTTAAACCATGCAGTGTTCCCCTGCACTGTTTGCACAACAGTCTCCTGGTCCAGGTAGGTTTTGCTTGAACACAATTAAGTGCTCTGGGACTCCCTTTCTTCTCAATGTCCGCCACAAGTTGTTAGGATCCATACAATTAAATGCATTTGCATAGTCAATAAAGCACAACTAGTTATTCTTCTGGTATTCTCTACTTTCAGCCAGAATCTATCTGACATCAGCAATGGAATGGTAAATCAGAAATTAGCTATGTAAAATAGGGATATTAAGGCATAAGGCATGGAGTAGCTGGTTTCCATGCTTTCACAAATGTTGTCATTGTTGTTATTGTTGTGTCAAGTCCCTTGTGACTCATAGTGACCCCATGTACAACAGCCCTAAACTCTACTCTATCCTGTGCCAATCTTATTGTCTCTGACACACCTACCCCCCATTACCCCAGTCACTGAATCAATCCATCTCATCAAGGGTCTTCCTCCCCTGCACTGTTCCTCCACCCTCCCAAGCATGACATCCTTCTCCAAGGACTAGTCCCTCTTGCAACATGTCCAAAGTATGTCAGATGAAGCTTCAGAATCCTTGCCTCTGATAAGTATTGGCAAAATACAGTGTAAATGAAAGATTGTAAAAAACACACAATGTCTGTATGTCCTTGAAAACACAATGAATATGAATGTTGGTACACAAACCAATAAAAATTTGTAAAAAAAGTTCAGCAACATCTCAAATTCATTCACTCAGAATGAATCAACTCCAAACTGACTCTCTAGCTGGTTTTTGGAGACTGTAAGTCACCTGGGAGGAAAATGCTCATCTTTCTCCAGAGGAGACACCGCGGAATTCAAACTGCTGGAGTAGCTCAGTCATTTGGTAAACAGCGTCACTCCCTACTAAGTGCCGCAAGAGAACACTAAAGAACAGAAGAAATCAGCCTCACTTTCTTCGACAGCTCAACTGACTCATATAAAGAGCTTTGTTCTATGATCATTTAGATACATTTAACTGAGTGTCAATAAAATCCAATTAGGTTATTTTGTGGAAATTAAGACCTTGAGAATGATGTTTATATTGACATCCAAAGATAAAAATATTGTCAAGCTAGTATTAAATTAAAGAAAAAAATAGAAGACTTTCCATACTAGATTAATTACAAAATTATAGAAATGTTTAAAAGTACCAATGCAGAAAAGATAATACATTTGACTTCATTAAAATTTAATGCTTGTGTTTTAAAAACACTCGATTAGAAAATAAAAAGATATATTCAAAACTGAGAGATAACATTTATAGTATAAACTACTGTTAAAAAATAGATGTTGTATTCCATCATCAAGGTGGAACTGACCCATAGTTGACCCTCCAGTAGGCTTGCAGATGGAATAAACCAAGAGAAAGGAGATTGCCCATTTTCCTCCTGGGTAACAACTGGTGTATTCGCACCATGTACCTTTGGGTTGGCAACATAATTCCTTACCAAAATATATTCTAACTGGGGACAAGGAGAATGTTCGTGTAAATCAATGATAAAAAATAAAAACATTTCAAAAATAAAAAGTTTCAAAAGTGATAATATTAAGCATCAGATATGGTTCTGGAGTGACTACTTGGATATAAATAAGTACAACAGTCTGGAAAATTGCTTTGACTATATCAAATGAAGTTTCTAACCCAGCAATTATACTCCTAAGAACATAAGTTCCTGGCAGAAAGATTTGCATTTGTATCAGGATAAATGTAAAAGAATATTCAAAGCAATGGTTTTGTTACAGTAAAAAACTAGAAACAATCCCAATGTTTGTCAACAATACAAAGGATAAATAAATTGTAGCACCCAGATAAAATGGAATCTTACATACAGCAGTGACTTTAAGAACCACAGCTCCATAAAGGAACAAGAATGACCCTCCAAAACATATTGAGCAAAGAAAGCAAAACAGAAAAACTACAAATAAAGTTTATTTAATTTCAATAAAGCACAAAATACATGTTACCTTTAAAGAAGCATTTAAAAAAATGCTGCTGGTTCTTGGGTAGTCTGGAGGCCAGAAATCTATTTAGCTAGAAATCTGAACATAATTTTACTACATTATGATATTTCTGAATTATCCAAGGACCATTCATTCATCAATCCTTTTTTAGAAACTGGTGAGCTTTAAATTACAAAAAAAAAAAATCCCTAGGAAGTGAATGAGAGCATTAGCAGTAGAGTAAATGAGGAACCCATTTTCCTGTGATGCCTAAATCAATACCTTTCAGTATTTTGCTTTTTCTTTATTTTTTTCTTCCCCCTAGTTCAAGTAAGCAATATTTTATTACACTTCTAAAACTTCCTAAATTGTTCAAAATTTCAATCAGAGTATAGAACAATCAGTCATATTAATGCCAGTACGAGGATGTAAGACCTCTTGATGCTGCAGTGGTTAGAGAGTGCAGCTGCTAAGCAAGAACTTGGAGGTTCAACTCCTCCCCCATCCACCACTGGGTGGGGAAATATACCTCCACAAAGATTTACAGCCCGGGGAACCCTCTGAGACAATTCTGTTCTGTCCTGCAGGGTTGCTATGTGTAAAAATTGACTCAATGGTGGTGGATTTTTTTGAGGGGGTTCATTTGTTGAGATGACAATGTAAATCAATAAACCGTGTCCTAAGTCCATGTCTATAGTTCCAGCTACTAACTAAGAGAGCAGAGACTGTGAGGGTGATACAGGGTCGGGCAATGTTTTGATCTGTTGTTCAGAGAGTCATTATGAGTCACAGTCAACTAGACGGCACCTAACAGTAACAACAGTCATGTGCTTATCAAGGCAAATTCACTGGGATCTATTTTTCATTTCCCTATAATGAGGAGAAGAATCATGTAGGCTGTAGAAGATCCTTGTAAGAATTAAAAGAAAAAATGTATTTAAAATGTGCCAATGTGAAATTCATTCAACAATATTTGATTCCCTACAGTTCAAACTACTCTGAAAGAATTGACAAAAAACAAGGCCCCAGGTATTGACAACATACCAATTGACATATTTCAACAAACAGACACTGCCCTGAATGAACCACCAAATTGTGCCAAGAATCTGGAGGATAACCACCTGACCAACTGACTGGAAGAAATCTATAATTTTTTCCATTCCAAAGAAAGATGACTTGACAGAATGCAGAAATTATCGAACAATGTCGTTGATATCACATGCAAGCAAGATTCTGCTGAAGATTATCCAAAAAGAATTGAAACAGCACATCAACAGAGAACTGTCTGAAGTGCAGGCTGGGTTTAGAAGAGGTCTTGGTACTAGAGATATTGTAGCTGATGTTAGATGGATCTTGACTGAAAGCAGAGAGTACCAAAGGAATGTCTATCTGTGTTTCATTGACTATGCAAAGGCATTTGACTGTACGGATCACAACAAGCTATGGCTGACTCTGAGAAGAATGGGAATCCCAGAACACTTGATTGTACTTATGTGAAACCTACACTTGGACCAGGAGGCAATCGTCAGAACAGAGTAAGGAAACACTGCATGGTTCAAAATTGAGAACCGTGTACGCCTGGGATGTAGCCTATCTCCATATCTTTCCAATCTATATGCAGAACAGATTATCCAAAAGGCTGGGCTCTATGAGGTGAAATGTGGTATCAAGATTGGAGGAAGACTCATCAACAATCTGTATTATGGAGATGGCATAATCCTGCTTGCTGAAACTAAGGAGGACCTGAAGCACTTGCTGTAGAAGGTTAAGGACTGCAGCCTTCGATATGGATGCAAGATAAAGAAAACAAAGATTCTCACCACTGGACCAATTGGCAACATCATAATAGATAGTGAAGAGATTGAGATTGTTAACAGCTTTAGTTTGCTTGGCTCCACAACCAACACTCTTGGTACCTACAGCCAAGGAATTAAAAGATGAATTGCACTGGGGAAAGTCAGAGAAACTCTCCAAAGTACTGAAGAGCAACGATGTCAGTCTGGAGACTAAGGTGTTCCTGATACAGGCCATGGTCTTTGCAATTACTTGCTATGCATCAGAAAGCTGGACAATGACTAGGGATAACAGAAAGAGAATTGATGCCTTTGAGCTGTTGTGCTGGAGAAGAGTATTATTGACTATACCATGAACTGCGAGGAGAACAAACAGGTTTGTCCTAGAGAGGGTGAGACCAGGCTGTTCCTTGGAGTTAAGGATTCTGAAGCTTCATTTGACATACTTTGGACATGTTGCAAGGAGGGACCAGTCCTTGGAGAGGGATGTAATGTTTGGGAGGGTGGAAGGATAGTGCAGGAGAGGAAGGCCCTCAATGAGATGGATTGATTCAGTGACTGGGATAATGGAGGGATGTGTGTTAAAGTATGTCAGAGACAATAAGATTGGCGCAGGATAGAGTCGGGTTTAGGGCTCTTTACAGAGGATCACTAACAGTTGCTAGTGACTCGACAGCACATAACAACAACTATTATCTTTGTACTATTTAATCATTTGTATAATCTCCAGGGACCTCTGGTGACCTAGTGTCAAGAAGCTCCGCTGCAGTCCCAAAGGAGTGCAGTTCAAGGCCACAAGTTGCTCCACAGGAGAAAGATGGTCAGTCTCCTCCTCTGCAATCAACTGCCTGTGAAAACCTGCTGGAGGGTCAGCTACGGGTTGGTTCTGATTGATGGTACACATAGGGCATGTTAGTCCATCCATAAGGAGAATGATTAGTCTAGCTATTCCACTATGTTTAAACAGCAGATTTAAGAGCCAAATATGTGAATCTCAACACCAGAAAAGGTAGAAGCAGCAGTGTGCATCTTTCCAGGCCAGAAATTCCTACGCCAGTTAGATCAGGACTATAAAAGCAGCAACCTCAGCAGAGAACCAGAGACTCAATGTGAGTCAGAGCCTTCACTGAAACCTTCTGGAGCCATAATTGACAAGACTAAGGGATAGGACTGAGGGAACTTTGTAGCACTAAGCCATGAGGTTGAAGGTCAAATGGCCTGCAACGACACTTTAGGAGCTGTCTGGACCGATGGATTGTATCCTGCTACCAACCTAAATTATAGCCTGATAATTCTCTAATAAATCAGTGAGTATGGTTTACATAGCTATTGCAATGGACTTTGGGATGACAGCAGTAAAATTGTTGTTGGAATTAGTAGAACGAGGTACTGGAGTGTGGGGAGGCTGTGTGTGACCTCATGACAATGAGGTTTGTATTTTGTATGTTGTTGTTGGGGGCAATTTCCCCTTGTGGATTAATAGAGGTCAGACTTTGCTGTCTCCATGCAGCCCTTGCTCCTCTTACATTCTTCCATGTGATTTATAGCCTCTGAAAACCCACCAGAGAGTCAGCTGTGAGTCTGTTCCAACTCAGACACACACAACAAAATATGCAGATGTTTCCTCCATCTTTACCAAGTCAGAATCACCTAAATGGCAATAGGTTTAAAGTTTTGGTGGAAATAGACAGCAGCACTCTGCATTGAAACAGATAGATGGTGAAGAGATTGAGATTGTTAACAGCTTTCGTTTACATGGCTCCACAATCAGCACTCTTGGTACCACCACCCAGGATATTAAAAGACAAATTGTATTGGGAAAGTCTGGTATCAGAGACATCTCTAAAGTACTAAGGCAGTCTGGAGACTAAGGTGTGCTTTGTAATCACTTGCTATGTATCAGAGAGATGGACAATTACTAGGGATGATAGGAGAATTGAGTTGTGGTGCTGGAAAAGAGTATTGAATATACCATCTGTTTCAATGTAGTGTACATTATTTATTCCCTTTTCTTAGGTTCCCCCAACCCCAATGTCAGTCTCATTTTACAACAATGGCACTATGCAGTATTTCTCTAAAATTTTTAGAGAAATTTTTAAAACTTTTTAGCTAGTCTTTCAACTCTACATATTGTGGTTGAGTCAGAATCAACTTACAGTTGACTCGCCAGAAGGTTTTCAGAGGCTGTAAACCACACAAGAGGAGATTGCCCATCTTTCTTCTGAGGAAAAGCTGGTGGATTCAAACCTCCTGCCTTTGGTGGCACAAGTCCTTACCCACTAGGCCACCAGAACTCTCAATTTTTTTAGGAGGGAAATTTGCATTGTATCAGTGATCTATAAAAGTCCACAGTTTTAAAGATCCTTCATAAAATACACTTGTCATGAGAGAGGTCAAGTATTCTGCCTCGTGAGCATAGAGCAGGACTTGGAGCCAATTCTTCTTGGATTTGTCATGTCAAACTGAAACAGCAAAGTAAAACCAGAACAGACTTCAATTTATAAAGCTGTGGGTGCTGCCCTGATAGAAATGTCCTCTCCCTCTCAGAAAACAAGCATGGCAGTTGAACGCCTCACTCAAAGATGGCAGCCAACTCCCAGCCACTTTGAATGTGTGTCACGCTCTGTATTTCTGGCAATGATGCAGTCGCCTGCATCAAGTTCCTACAAAGGTTCACGATGCCTCTTCCAAGTTTGCCATTCCAAATTCTGATTATTATTTCACTTTACTCAGTCTGTTCTGATGTCACTGCATCACCCAGGGCTGAACTGGATGTAACTGAGTTAAAGCTCTGATAATGTCATTCTGATCTGTTTTCTGGAAAATGTGCCTATCTTTCCCAACAAATTTTGCTTTTTAAGTCTTGAGGCCAGAGAAATGACAACAAAACACGCAGCAAAACAAAACCCCTCAATGCCATTGATTTCTGCCTGATACACATGGGATGACTATGAACGGAAATACACTTGGCAGAAACTTGAATAATGGTAAGACTCCGCAGATGGTTTAAACATTTCTTTAGTCAGTAGTTCAAGGGAAAATTGCCAATCTCAAACTGCAGAGATAAAGGAATGTGGGATTGGGTCCTAATGCTGTTACCTGGTTTCTTTGGCTTCAAGGATCTTCAAGAAACGAAGCCTCTCAGTCTAGGTCTGCGGAAAGAGAAGGTACAGACAAAAAAATATGTGATGCTGATACATTTAAATCCTAGACAAGAAAAGCTCTTTCTTTTCAGTAATTTGATATGTGCTTATTTCCAGGACAGAAATTTTAGGAAGGTGATAATTATCAGGACAAAGTGGTTTTCACTCTCCTTCAGAGTTTTGTGTGCAATAGAGGGTTATGTGTAATGGCTTTGCTAGCCATTGGCTTTATGACTTTTGCCACATGGCTGAGCTGTTGTGGTTGTTGTAAGGTGCCATCTAGTCAGCTATGATCCATCGGCGCCCTGTAAACGACACATCTGAATCTCGTGCTGTCCTGCACCACCCTCACAACATCTGCTATGCCCCAGCCTGTTGTTAAAGTTACTGTATGAGTCCATCTTGTTGAGGGTCTGCCTTTCTTTTTCTGGCCACCCCCTCCTCAGCCAACTTTTGCAGAATGATTTCTTTTCTCCAAATACTGGTCCCTCCTGTCAACATGCCTAAATTATATGAGGCAAAGTTTCACCGTATTTGCCACCAAAGAGCAGCACCCTAGTTGCTCTTCCTCCAAGGTAGCCCTGTTTGTTCTTACGGCAGTCTATGGGGTAGATACTTAGTACTCTTCTACATTACCATTCAAAGGAATTGACTCTTGAACTGTCATCCTTATTCATTGTCCAATTTTCAGATATATTAGAAACAACTGAAAATATCATGGCTTGCTGGTCTCGTATGTAAAGCGTTGTGCTGCCATCCTAAAGGCAGGTGGTTTGAATCCATCAGCCTTTCTATGCAAGAAAGATGAGCAATTTCCTCCCATGTGTTTTACAGCCTCTGAAAGGTCAGGTATGAACCTGTTCCCACTTGCCAGCACATAGCAACAACAATGGCTGGATAGAACTATGCACATAAGGCATGTAAAGATCTAGCACAGGGGTTGTTTACTATTGCAATCCTGACAGGTTGAAATTGAGCAAGTGCAGAAGAGCTGCATGTTTGTGGGGCAACCACATTGTTTTGAAAAATCTCTCCAATTAGCCAGCAGTCTGCTTTGTCTGCCAGCATTGGATTTGTCAGCTTCTGCAGCGTTGTGCCACAGACCTGGAATTTGCCCGTCTCTAGAAGCAAGTTATTTGGGCAATATTTTGGGGATCCAGCAATAAACCATTTTAGAGGCCCCAGCAAGACCTAGCCAGACCTCAGCACTGTTGCAGCCCAGTATCTTCAACCTGAAATCCATCACTGTGTTCCTCGGAGGTTATTTGAACTCAGGCATTCTATGATCTGTAAGCTGAACTATCTATTCATCTTCAAGCCGTGATAAGTCCTACGAACCATTTGATGAAAAGAAGTATGGAAAGATGAAGTGCTATTACCTTCTGGTAGCTAAGGAACAAGAGGACAATTACTATACTCCTCAAATAAAGATGGGCTCTATAAAGTATCTTCAAGATACTACTAACTCTCTGGCTCAAAGAGCCCATTTCACTCAGGAAAATCCAAAATACCTGGCCTTGAAGCCCTAACACAGACATCATCTTGGACTTAAACAGCAGAAACAGTGACAGAAGGATATCGGTGCTCACATACAATGAGACAGGTAGTTTGTATATGGCACTCGGCACTGTTGAAGTGGTCAAAAAAGAGATAAAGTCTCAACAAGGCAAAATGATGTCAGTATGTGGCAGAGAAAACATTAAAGAGTACCTAAACCTTGGGATGCCTCTCAGCTGTATTCCTGAAATGCCCCATGTAGTAATTACATTTATAACAGGTAAACAGATCCTTCACCGGTGTGATTAAAAAATAAGTAAGTAGATAGATAGATAGATAGATAGATAGATAGATAGATAAAGTATAGAGGCAGAAAACAGAAATTTCATTAAGAAAGAAAGAACAAACCAGAGAGTACAATAGGGAAAAATTATGGGTGCTACTCCATCAGAAATGTAATCTCCCTCTTAGAAAACTGGAGATCTCTGTACAGCCCAGAGAAATGGAAGGGCGACATCAGAGAGGTGAATGAGATCAAGACGTGGCAGCCCAGACAGTATCAAGACTGTGGCAACGGTGGCAGCTGCAGCAACTGCAATAGCCAGTAGCAGCAGCAGAGGTGATAGAGCGAGAGATAGAAACACAAAACTGAGTTAGGCCTGCCAACCCACAGAGCTGGAGGCCAGCACCTTGAGACCTAAGTTACTGGCAGGGACAAGCTAACACGTGACTGACATAACTAAAAGAGGTCAGTAACATCTGCTTAGGTGGACAGAGACCAAGACCATTGTACCAAGGATCAGAAAAAGGCATGTCCTATGAGCATGCCTGCCAAGATGTTGTCTGGACTGAAGAATTTCACCATGACTATTTCTAATCTGAATTGTAACTGAAGGGTTATTTCCCTAGCAAATCCTACAGTGGTATTGTCTCAGAGTTCTGTGTGGCCATTGGCAATGAATTATCAAACCTAGTAGAAAAATGAGCAAGGGTGGCTTAGTGGTAAGAAGCTGTGCTACAATATCAAAGGAATGCAGTTTGAATCCACTGGCTGCTTCTCGGGAGAAAGATGGACAATCTCTTCCTGTGCAATTAAATGCCTCTGAAAACCTGCTAGAAGGCCAATGAAGGGCCAGTTCTGATGTGATAGTGACAACAGCAGGAAAGCAGTGAATGCGATGGGAATGATGGTTAGTGCTGGAATTGTTAGAATAAAGCATGACACATGGGTGGCCTATTTTACCTTTTAGGAATGGGCATTGTGCTTCTGGTACAATTCATTGATATTATTTCCCCTTGAGAAATCATTGGCATTCAAATATTGTCACCTCCACACCTGCTGCATTGTTTTAACACTTTAAATTGTTCCTACTTTTAAGATCTAAGGACACTATTGTTTGAAGGAGAATAAACTTTAAGAAATATACCAATACTGCTATTGATATTACATGGAAGAGTTTATCTCATTCATTCATTCAACAAGCATTTGTTAATATATTAGGACAGGCACTGAAAAAAATATAACTAAATGTACTGGCCTGCAATAAGTTCTAAAACATTTTTTAAAATGCATTTCCCCCTAAATTTGATGCCAAAATTCATTTGGCTGCAAAATTCAATCTCAACTAACATGGGGCTATTTATAGTCATTATTCTTTCCACTTTCTGTGAATGCTTATATATTTTGCTACTAAAATATTTATGTATTTAATTCCAAGGTGCAGATTCAGATCTCCAAAGCACGTTTCATACATGATGACATATGCACTTATTTATGTTACTACAAAGTAGGTGTGGGGGCGAGGGGAATCTGAGTTCTGAAACACTTCTGACCCCAAGCTCTGTTCTTAGAGAACTTACAAAAACTAATTGCTGTGGAGTTAGTTCCCACTTACAGCGAGTCAATGTGTATCAGAGTAAAACTGTGCTCAATAGGGTTTTCTATAGCTGATATTTTGGAAATCAATTGCCAAAAGGTCATTCTTTTTCTGAGACAACTCTGGGTGGCTATGAACCTTCAAACTTTCAGATGGCAGCCAACCAGCTGAGTGTACTGACCACAACATGCACCACACAGGGACTCTCATGGAACCACATATAGACCCAGGCATTTTAAACCTCATTCCAAATCTATTAAAACAATCCCTTGGGAAAGTATTTTTAAAAAATTCTCCAAGCTTTTATAATATGCATCCAGGTTTGAAACCCATTCTTAACTAACTGTTAAGACATGACTAGTTAAATAACCATACCTACTGAAATCAAACTCACCACCTATGGCAACCCTCCATTGGTTTTCTGAGGCTGTAAATCTTTACAGGAGGAGACCCTGCTGCTTCTCTCTTGGAACAGCTGATGGATCCAAACCATCAACCTTTCAGGCAGCTGTCTATCACATGATATATTACAACACCAAGACAAGAGTTCAAAATTCCCATCTTTTAAAAATGATGTGATAAAGGAGATTGGGATGCAGAAGCAGATTACTCAATGAGCAAGGTAAACAGGTATTACTTGTGCTTATTTAGAAATCTGTAGTGAACAATTTCTTCTTATTTAGTTAGTGGTCTGTAGTGAACAATCTCACAGGTTTTACACCAGGTTAGTAGTAAGTAAGCACAAGTAAGCTCTTATTCACCTTTCTTATGGAGAACTTCTTCTCTGTCAGAGACTGTAAATGATGAAGATTTTGATTCTTTTTTTTAATTTTTATTGGATTATTTTTAAAGATTTTGATTCTATATGAGGTGGTGCTGGGTTGGGAGAGAAACAGATGTGAATCATGCCTAGAAGAAGAATCTTTGATGTGGAAAAAAAATTGTGAACTTATCCACCACACAGTAAGCACAAGTGAACTCATATTTACATTGCTTATTGTATAATCTGACACTGTTGAGGCAGGAGTGACTCAGATTAGAGAAAGAGAGAATTATGATGTAAGGAATTAAGACATGAGCAAATAATTTAACCAATTAAAAATATCTGATATGGAGAAGAAGAGACTTATGAAAAGTATGTAGAATATTATCCAGTAAGATTTGCTTCTGTCTTTAGAGCTCAATGAGTAAAGTCAAATTCTAATTCAACAAATACTGAGTACTTTCTCAGTGATTGAATCTATGCCAAGAACATTTATATATATCCCCATGTAAGTAACTTACTTTCCACTTAATAATAGTATCACCACAGTGTTATGGGGTAGATATTGTTATCCCCAAAGAGTCCTGGTGGCACGGTGTGTTACAGGGTGAGTTGGTGACTGGAAGGTCAGAGTGGTTTTGATTCACCAGATGCTTCACAGAAGTGAGACAAGGCAGTCTTTTCATGTTAAGATTTACAGCCTTGGAAACCTGATAGAGGGCCTCCAGGATTCTAAAATGACTCGATAGCAGTGAGATGTTGTTGTTGTTCTTTGTTGTTATCCCCATTTTAGAATTGAGGAAACCAAAGTTAAACTTTTTGCTCAAGATTACAAAAGAACTAAGTAGTGAAGTCTATGTTAATATAAAAAATCTTGTTAAAACCCCCACTTATTATGTATTCCATAATTCTCTCTATAGATGAAAATTTAAGGCAGATTTATTGATTTATGAGGTGGGAGAATACAATTGTGAGGATTTGATTGGTAATGGAATTGATAGTCAAAGGATAGTTATAGAGGATTCTCATTCTGAAGGTAATCAAGAAAAAGCTAAGTAATCACTTAGTAAGAGTATTGTAGACAGGTTTTAATTTCTGATAACATGTTAGGCAACTGTTGTTGCTGTTGATTGCCTTCAAGTCAAGCACGACTCAGAGTCACCCTATGAACAAAAGGCCTGAAGCCCTCCTCTAGAACTATTGACATCAGGCAACAGCTATCTTGAATACCTTCAAACTCTGAAACTCTTGATTGTCTAAATTTAAATATAAAAACAAAAAGGCAACAAACCAGTCAACAAACAACTGAGAACCAAATATACAAGTGGCATTCAAGTTTCAGAGAAAATGGTAACTTTGTGAATAAATTGCTTCAGAAATAAATTCCTATAAGTGACTTGAAGAGTGACTTGCCTTTGAATCAGATCTTATGAAGTTAGAGTAGCAAGCATAGAGGCAGAGAAGTAAGACGAGACATGATTATATTAGTTCATCTTGCTTGGTAAAGAAGAAGGTCAGCAACAAAAAAGGAAACTGAGATGGATTGACTTTAATGGCCACAGCAATGGGATCAAACATAATGATTATGAAGATGACACAAGACAAAGCAGTGCTTTTGTTCAAAAAGACTTGAAGAACTTAACAAATTTATGAGAATGGTATATATATAAACTTGCAAATTATTTTCTCCTTAATTTAATGTTTTGATAGATTCACTTAATGTTGTACAATAGATAGCAGAATTTCTATAGTTCTTGGATACAGAGACTACAGCACAAAATGTAAGGAGTATAGAACTAGAAAAATAAATCAAAGAAGCAAAAGATAAAAAGAAGAATGGGGTAAAAGAAATAAATAAAGTCCAAATCCTTCAAAGAGTGCTATGCCATTATTCATTTTTTAGGTGATTTATAGGAGCAAAAATAAAACTAAGAAAGACTAATAAATGGATCTAACTCTTTGTTCCCATCCCTTCATGACAACATGAAATGAAACCAAGAAGCCCTCAGGAAAATTTGTTCTACATATTGAGGGATATTTCATACTTAAGCAATTACCTGAGCCACCCTGAATTGTATTAAGCTTTGTCATCTCTGAAGTTTTAACATTCTCATCCTTCAAGTTGTCATCACTCAAGTTCTCTGGAAGCACTATTCTCCTACCTTTTGTTATCAAGTGCCATCAGAGTCAACTCTGACTCATAACAACCTTATGAACAATAGATCTTTGCCAATGCTGCACCACCCTCATGATTTCAGATGTGCTTGAGCCCATTGTTGAGTTACTGTGTCAATCCATCTTGTTGAAGGTCTTCCTCTGCTTTGTCAACCCTCCCATTCCCAAGTATGGTATCCTTCTCCAAGGACTGGCCCATTGTAACAACATTCCCAATGTATGTGAGATTGCATTTCACCACCTTTGCCTTTAAGGAGTATCCTGGTTGCATGTCCTCCAAAAGAGACTTGTTTGTTCTTTTGGCTGTCCAAGAGATACTCAGTGTTCTTCTCCAATACCACAATTCAAAGGAATCCATTCTTCTTCTATCATCCTTATTCATTGTCCAATTTTCAGATCCATTCAAATCAACTGAGAGGTGGGGGGAAATGCCTTAGATCAGCGCACCTTAGTCTTTAAACTGACATCTTTGCTCTTTAACAGTTTGAAGATATTTTTAACATTTTGACAACAGATTTTCCAATGTAATACATTGGTTTCTTGAGTCCTATTACCAGGGGGTTGATTGTGGATCTAAGTAAAATTAAATCCTTGACAGCTTCAGTCTCTTCTCCATTTATTATGATGTTGGTCCAGTGGAGAGAATTTTTATTTTCTTGATGTTGAGAGGTGATCTATATTGAAGACAGTAGTCTCTGATTTTCTGCAGCAAGTGTTTCACCTCTTAACATGCTCTTCTTTTCCACATTTACCACCTCCCTGAATAATTTCACGATGTCTATCCTCCCCTTTTACTACACCACCATCTCACAGTCTAATTTTGGTTAAAGCTTGAGAAAGATGTGATTTGGATCCTTTTACTACTGTCTGCAGTGAGTTTCCAGTGCCTGTCAGATTCTTTGAGTTTGAGCCTTTCAGAGATGCACAATTTCTTTTTAGACTTTCAAGAAGATATAATTTTAGGATCATTTTGGAACTTCAAAAATAGAACATGGAATAAAAAATTAAGCATGGAAATATGCCTTGATGTAAAATTTAATTCCTATGGAGAAGCCATCTGTTAACTATGCATGGTGCCCCATCACTACTCTCTATATTATTACCGGTGGGCTATCTGCAATGAGACTGAGAAATCTTCTCTCCTAATACAGTCCACACACCTTGAACTGTGTTATACAGACTCTCCTTAACATATATAGGGGGATCATGTTACTCCATCCACTCTTATTTAATTCCTACTTCGTCCTGATAGGATAAAATAAATATGATTCATTTCTAAGATGGAAACTATAAGAAAGTACACTATATTTTAAGACAATAAAATGGAATATTATATCAAATATATTCCTTATTGGAAGGTATGAATCTGTAATTATGGGACTAGTGTACTTAGGATCTTCAGAACCTTCCCCCTGCCCCAACAGCAGACAGCAAAAGTACTAGTCTTGTATATTAGTTAACTGCATTCTCGTTTGATGAGTGATTTTAGAAAAATTACTATATAAATATCTTGCTAAAATAATTGCAATTTTTCCACATTATAATTGATTAAATACCTCCCATCACCACTAGCAAAATCCATCTTCTACTATTTGGTCCTTCTTGAGACTTTGGAACACACGATGAAGATAGATAGGAGGGTAACAGGTAAGACCTTTGTAGATGGTATACAACTTAGTCGATATTCCATCATCATAGAAAAGGAACTCCAGTGGTAGAGTCTGCAGAGTGTTGTGCTACTAATTGAAAGACCATAACTCTTGAGTGTTTGGATGAGCAATGTCTTTCTGTGTGATTTGTTGTTGTTGTTGTTATTCTTATGTGCATTAGAGATGACTAGGACTCCTAGTCACTATATGAAACTTTACCCTATCCTGAACCAACATCATTGTTTCAGAGACATCTGATCTCATTGCCACCATAATTGTGTCAATCCAGCTAATGCAGTGCTGACTTTCTACATTTCCAAGCATGATTGCTGTTAAGGACCTCTCCAGAGTACTAACCAGCAACGATATCACTCTAAAGACTAAGGAGAGCCTGATCCAAACTATGGTCTTCTCAATTGCTTGCTGTCCATCTGAGAGCTGAACAATGATGAAAGATGACAGGAGACGAATCAACATCTTTGTGTTGTGGTGCTAGAGAAGAGTATTGAACTTACCATGGATTACCAAGAGAACAAGTCTGTCTTTGAGAGGGTGAAACAGATTGCTCTTTGGAAGAAAGGATTTTGTAACTGTATCTCATACACACTTCAGGCATGTTGTCAGGAGGGACTAATCCTGTGTGATTGACTCCCTCTGAAAACCCAGTGGAGAGTCAACTATGAGTTCTAATGATGATTCTATCTCAAGAGCAATGACTGACTATTTACGGCAATAGATGGTGAGATGTCATATGCCCTGTTTAAAGGCAAACATTCCTATGTAGGTATATTTCAAGGTTAGATGGCTAGCTATTTTCACTATTTTCTTCTACATCCAATCCTACACTTATCGCCATTAAGACCTTTTTTAGTAAGCTCTGAAGATGTAAGAAGAAATGGAAGGGGAAAATTTCACAATGTGGTTTTCACTTGTAATTCTATATCATATTCTCTGATCTGATTGATTCTTAGCTATCAATGGGGATAGGGTGGCAGGGAATCAGATTATTTCTGACTTCAGATTGCAGAGATATCATGTCAACTCAACCCAACTCATTGCCATCAAGTCAGAGACGATTCATACCAATCTCGCACAGGAGATTGCTCCTTTCCCTCCACAGAGCAGCCATAGGATTCAAACCACCAGAAAGACCTTTGGATTAGCAGTGCAACTCCCTAAAGACTAGGCCAGCACCCGTCAACTGGAGTGTGTCCAGAGGAAGGTTGCTCCCAGGAGCCATGAATCTGAGAAATTGTCCTGAGTTTCTCACTGCCAAGTCCCGTTCTGTTCTCATGATGTGACAGCAAATTTACAGGACTGGTAAACTCAGAAAAGTGACACACAATGTGATTTACCCCAGGCCTTGGCCTTTCAGTTCACCTCAACAACTCCCCCACTTTACAGAACTAATTAAAATGGTTCAATTAATAATGCATTAACTGGTGAGCTCTGGTGGCCTAGTGGCAAGAAGCTGCACTGCAATCCCAGAGGTGCATGGGTTGAATCCACCAGATGCTGTACTGGAGAAGGAGGGGCAATCTCCTCCTGTACCAGTCAGATCCAATTTGATAAAATTTTATGTGTTAACCATGATGGAAAGGGGGAAAGTGGGAAATAAATGCATAATGAGGAACACTTTGCTGAAATAGGTAAACAGAAGGACAATGTGATATGAACAGTCAGATATTATGCATGTTTTAATTAATGTAAAACAGGACATGCATAGCTAATTGTCTGAAAAAGGAAAACAAATGCTGAGGAAAGGTTTACACACTAAAACAATCATAAAGACTTGACGGGGAGTGGAGGGGAGCCAAAGAGAAGAGATTAGCAGATGGATGGGTAGCATGCAAATAAAGGCAAAGTAGAGTGAAGATGTGGTGAGACATTGTCATAAAATGGCATTAATGAATTCTAGTTAAAATGTATATGAATGATTGGATGAAAACAAATGAGAAAAATTGGGGGTAAATGCATTAATCATCCTTTGGAAATTTCTTATGGTTCAGCAGGCATGGTCTCTGCTGAATGTTATACTTCAGAAGTTAATCCATCTTTGATATTATTTCAAAAACCAGAATCATAAAGAAGATACTTCTTCCTTTTATAGGAAATTTATTTACAAATTGACAACTCACAGACAGTAAGTCTGGGGATAAACAACTAAATATCAATGCTTTCCATCTAATAATCATTTTATTGATTTTTGACGCTTTTCAGCATTCATTTTAATTAAAAAGTAATACATATTTCCTACCAAAAACAATAGAAACATAAAATGGTAATGCTAATACGAATATTGTTTAAATATGTTGTTGTTGTTAGGTGCTGTCAAGGCGAGTGTGACACATAGTGAGCCTATGAACAAAAGATCTGAACCCTGTTCTATCCTAAGCAATTGCATTACTAAAAATTAAAAAGTACTTGAAGAACAAAAGTACTCTAAGATATATGTAAGAGGAATTCATTGTTTCACTTAAAAAAATTTCTTTTATATTGATTCACATACAAAATTCATATACAATTGTGTTTTACACTATCTTTAATTCACATTGTGTTTCATACAATCATTCCCATACACTCTGTTTTATAAAATTAATCACCACTGAACTATGCCCACCATTACCCCATCTTTCTGGTCCCTGCTGGATCTTTCTCATTTCCTCTACCCTCTCCCTTCATGCAACAAATTGTGTCACCTTGTGATTTCCCCTGTACCCACCATTACCCCTCCGCTCCCACTCTTCCCTTTCAACCCACACACAGGGCTTCCTAGGCATCCTCCTTTTTTTGTAATAATAGTTTAAAAGCAAACACATAACACCAACCAAAACATTCACTGTCGTTGTTAGGTGCCACTGAGTAGAATATGACCCATTGTGACCCTATGAACAACAGATCTGAATAGATTGGCCCTGTCCTGTGCTGTTCTCACACTTCCTGACACATTGGAGCCCATTGCAGCAGTTACCGTATTGATCCAACTTGGTGGAGGGTCTTCCTTTCCTTCATCAGTCCTCCACCCTTCCCACCATCGTGTCCCTTTTCAAGGAATAGCTCCTCCTAGAAACATGCCAAAAGTGTGTGCCCCAAAGTGCCCTCTGGCAGACATATTTGTTCTTTAAGCAGTACATTGAAAGCTATTTAACCATGTTAAATGCCTCAAGGGTTATCCATGGTGGACAGGTTTTAGTAGAACTCCCATATTAAGACAGACTAGGAAGCAGGATTGGCCATCTACTTCTTAAATAATAGGCCTCTGAAAACCCTATGAACAGTGGAGGAAGGAAACATTCTAGAAGGAAGAATTAATTAAGTTAATTGCAGTACCTCCACACTGTGTATCCTGCTCTTTCCACTTTTATTTTTAAATATTATATATTGTGGTTAAGGTGAAAAGTTTACAAAACAAACTAGTTCCTTTTCTGAAATTTATATATAGATTGATCTGTGACATTGATTTTAACCACAACAATGTATCAGCATTCTCCCTATTTCTGTTTTGGGTTGTTCATTTCTTTTACCCAGTTTCCCTACTCATTCTTGCCTTCCAGAACTTTCCCGTTGAACAAATGGTGCCTTTTTGGTCTCATATAGCTGCCTGTGCTAAGAGGTATGTTCCTCGTAGGTATTATTGTTCAGTTTATTGCTACTGTTATCACACAGGAGGTGTCCATCTTTCTCCCTAGGAACAGCCAGTAGATTCAAACCTTATGCCTTTGGGATTGCGGTGCAGCCTCTTACCACTAGTCTACCAGTACCCCTTTCTTTTAAGTGACTGAAAAGTTATCTCTGGGGCAGTTTCCATTCTAAACTAGAAGGATGTCACCATCTCACATAATTTAGGATGTTGTCAAGAGACATCTGTCTTTGGGAAAAGGTGTCATGCTAGGAATGGTAGGGTCAGAGAACAAGTGGAAGCCGTTCAACAAGATGGATTTGCACAGGGACTGTAAAGTCAAGTGGTCTTTGATCCTTAGTGATCCTTGTATTTAACAGAACAAAAAATTACCCAGTCCTGAGTGGTCTCTTTGTGTCTATTGTGGTGACTATTATGTTGTTACATATTGTTTTCTTTGTTCTCCCTGACCCTTTATTTTAACAAACATAATGGTATTTCCTAGCAAGTGGTCTTTCCTAATGATTTATACAATGTAAGAGAGTCAAAGTCATGCCAGCCTCACTTCTAAGGAGTATGCTGGCTATATTTATTCTAAGGGTTTTTTTTCATTCTTCTAGAAGTCTAAGGTATAATATTCATTTCCAGCACCACAGTTCAAAGATATCAATTCTTCTACTGTCTTACTTTTTTCTCTCTGCAAATTTCACATGAATACGAGGCATAAAAAAAGATCACAGTTTGAGTCAAGTGCAGTTCAGTCATCAAAGTAACATCTTATCTTGGCTTTTTTAAAACTTTAAAGAGGTCTGATGCAACAGATTTGCCTGATGTAACCTACAGTCTACTTTCATTGACGCTGACTGGAACAGTCTCTATTTTTGTCTTGATCAATCATGGTCAAAGAGTGGCTTTGCCTAATATTGGTGTTCTATAAAATAGTTTATGATCAATGGGAAAGTATTAACAGATTGTTTTGCTGTCCAGAGATTACACATGAATGAAATGTTGTCATAGAATATTTCCCTCTGATAATAGAATGTTCAAAAAGTAAAACAAGTCTTAGATTAGAGAGGTTATGCTTGAATTTTCCCCAACAAAATCTGTATCTCTTATTATACTTACATTAATTTCAGAGTTTAAAAAATGTTACTAATAAAACAATGACATAAATATAAAAGAAGCCAAATTTATCAACATCACACACGAAAAGGATGCTCCTTTTCACTTATATCACTAAGGCCAGGGAAGGAAGTATCTCTGGCGGCCTGATAGCAAAGAGTTGCACCGACAATCCAAAGGCTTGTGATTCGAATCCACCAATAACTCCTCAGGAAAAAGATGGGCAGTCTCCTTCCATATGATTTACAGCCTTTGAAAATCCACTGGAGGGTAAGCTAGAGTCAACTTTGACTCCACGGCGCATAACAATAACATTAATTAAGAGTACATCCCTGCACATATTTTCCATAACAACCAATGAGAATAAGGAGAAAAGGAATTGTATAAATAAGAAGAGGGAGAGGGATTGTATGGATACATTGGATACAAACAGTTACACCATGAAAATTCACATTTTTACCAGCAAGTATGGTTATAGTTTTGATTCCTGTGTCCCTGTTTGTAATAGCTGTTCAGGCTTTAAAAAACTAATAAGTCAATAGAAACGCAGAGAGAGAGCAAGAAAGTATAAAACGAAATTTAAATGTTAGTTTCACATTTGTCTAATGGTGTATCAAATAGTTTAAAAATATACTTATTAGTTATTTAAATTTGCTTTTGGAAATTGCATATTCATATCCTGTGCTTAGCTTGTCTTTTTTTGGTCAGCTTGTGTGTTCTAGTTATTAATTATGGTGTATTATCTGCTTTACAACTGCTCCAAGTCTAACAATTGTCTATGTTGTTGTTATGTACCGTCGAGTCGTTTGCGACCATAGTGACTGTATAACAGCCGTAAACCCTGCTCTATCCTGTGCCAATCGCATTGCCTCTGACACACCCATGCCGATTACCCCAGTCCCTGAATCAATCCACCTCATAGAGGGCCTTCCCCTCCTGCGCTTTCCCTCCACCCTACCAAGCATGATGTCCCTCTCCAAGGACCTGTCTCTCCTTACAACATGTCCAATGTATGTCAGACGAAGCCCCAAAATCCTTGCCTCCAAGGAGTAGCCTGGTTTAACCCTCTCCAGGATGAATCTGTTTGTTTTCTTGGCAGTCTATGGTACATTCAATACTCTTCTGCAGCACCACAGCTCAAAGGCATCAATTCTCCTTCTATCCTCCCTGGTCATTGTCCAACTCTCTGATGCATAACAAGTGATTGCAAAGACTATGGCCTGTATCAGGCGCACCTTAGTCTCCAGAGAGACACTGTTGCTCTTGAGTACTTTAGAGAGTTCTCTAACAGCAGACTTTCCCATCGCAATACTTTTTTTATTTCCTGGCTGCTGGTGCCAATTGTCTATAGGTATTGCTTATCATTTTGCTTGCTATATCAAAATTTCCAATATTTATAATGTCAAATGGTGCAGTATTTTAAAAGACAAACTTCTAGTTAGAGAAGTTTTATATACTAATGCACAGATTTTTTTAAAATAAACTTCCTATTATTTTCATTTTTATGCTTAATTCTTTTAACCAAAAAATACCAGAAGAATGTCTAATTGTATTTTGTTGACTATGCAGAGTTTTTGATTATGTGTATCATAACAAATTATGGCTAACCTTGAAAAGAATAGAAATACCCAAAGGCTTCATTGTGCTCATGTGAAACCTATACCTAGACCAAAAAGCTGTGGTGTGAACACAGCAGAGGAATACTGCATGGTTTAATATCAGGAAAGGTGCGCATCTGGGCTGTATCCTTTCTCCATTCTTATTCAACATGTATACAGAGCAAATAATTCAAGAAGCTGGACTCTACAAAGAAGAATGTGATATCAGGATTGAAGGAAGACTATCAACAACCTGTGTTATGCAGATTACACGCATTGCTTGCTGAAATACTTGAAATGCTTGCTGCAGAGGATCAAGGTCTGCAGTCTTCAATATAGATTGCATCATAGCAATGTATTTCACAATTGCAAGAACATGGAAATAGCCCAAATATCCAACATCAGATGAATTTATTAATTGTGGTTCATTCACGCAATGGAATACTACACAGCACTCAGAAGCATGATTTAAAAAAGTATATATACTACATAACATGGGAGAGACTGGACAGCATTATACTGAATGAGCTAACTTAGCCTCATAAGGACAAATACTGCATAAGAACATTACTGTAAAATTAAAAGGACAACTTGTAAAATATTTATGAAAAAGGTCCAAGGCAGGGAGCAGGAAAGTTAAGATTGGGGGGGGGGGGACAAAATCACGGTGTTGTACAATTTGGTGGGTAAAAGGAGGGAGCAAGGGAAATGGGAAAGATCCAGGAGGGACCTGAAAAGACAGGATAATTGTGGTAAAAGAGAGTTCCATGGTTATTGATTTTTTAATACAATATATGGGAATGATTATTTGAAACACAATATGAATGAAACACAATATGAATGAAGGAAAGTGTGAAACACACTGTATGTGAATTTTGTATGTAAACCAATATAAAATTTTTTAAAAACAAAACAAAAGTTCTCCCCACCAGGCAAACAGGTAGTATCATGATAGAGAAGAGACAGAAGATGTCAGCGACTTCATATTGCTTAAGGAGATTGCCCGTCTCTCTCCCTTTGAGCCGCTGGTGGATCCGAACTGTGTATCTTTGGCTTGGCAGCACAGTTCTTTACCACTAAGCCACTGGAGCTTCCTATGTCTCAAATATGTTGTTGTTGCTGTTGTGAAGTACTATGGAGTTGACTAAAGCTTACACCAATCCTATGAAAAGCAGATCTGAACCCTACTCTATCCTGTGCCATCCTCATTGTCTCTGACATACTTCGGCCTGCCATTACTGTGTCAACCCAACTCATTGAGAGTCCTCCCATACTTCACTGACCCTCCACTTTCCCAAGCATGAAGACCCTTTCCTAGAACTGGCCCCACCTAACGACTTGCCCAAAGTATGTCAGACAAACTTTCACTATCCTTGCTTCCAAGGAGCACCCTGGCTATCCCTTTTCCAAAACATACTTGCTTATTCTTTTGGTAGCCCAGGGGATATTCAGCACTCACACTAATGTATGCAGTTCAGTGTGTTGTCCTTGAACAACATTGTGTGGTGATTATTATTATGAGTAGTAGTAGTTGGGATGGTTGTATAGCCCTGGTGTGTCCACTTGCCATATAGCCGTCATTTGTGGTTGCTGTGAGCGAGGCTGAACAGTGACACTGATGTGTCAAATGTGTTAATGGTTGGTTACCCAATGTGGACATTGTGGACTGGAGCTCCCCTATTAAAACAAGCTTGGAAGGAGGAGCAGCATCCATTTCCATAATAGCTTGCCTCTGGAAACCCTATGAACCTGGAGAGAGGATGAAAGGCACGCAAGAGTCGAGGAATCTCCTTCATAGGGTCACTATGAGTCGCCTGAGACTCGACAGCACTTAGCAAGAACAACAACAGTAGTAGTAGTAGTAGTAGTAGTAGTAGCAGTAGTAGTAGTAGTAGTAGTAGTAGTAGTAGTAGTAGTAGTAGTAGTATTAAATGATTATTGCTCGAGATGTGTTTCCTCAAGCTACTTTTGTCCCGACCATATTCTCACTGTTTTACCTGGTCCTTTCCTCTCTGGAGGCATAATTCCTTCCCTTCCCTAATTGTGTTGCTGTTCCTTCACTGCTCATTGAGTCTTTGGTTCATCTGGTAGAGTTGCTTAGAGTGGTCAGTTAGAAGCATAATGGAGAGCGTCAACATCTCCAAGCCTGTGGGGTACAACAGCTGGCCCTCACTTCATCCCTGAATCCTAGGAGCAAAGCTTTCTATTTTGTTGTTTCCTTTCCCCCTGCTAGAGTCCAGACATTCTTTACTCTCCAAATTCTCTAGAGCAGAGGATACCAGGCACTTGGACAGCAAAGTTATTTTATCACCATCTATTTGGGAACCTGTAGACCTCTACAGGCCAAGCCTTACCTTCATCTATCACGTTCTAATCATCAGTGGCTCTCTTCAGTGCTGTTTTCTAGAGCCTTTTACCGCTCAGAGGCAATAAAATTCTACAGTACTGTCAACTCTGCAGGCAGCTTCACCTGTGTCCAATTACCTACAAAAGAAGTAAAAGCTCTTTGCTCAAGGAAGAAATTGGTGGGAGACAGAGAGGGTCAGGAGAGCATTCAAGTGGCCATTTCCCCAGATTCCCTTACTCATGCAGCACACTTTGAAAAGGATGACCACAAATGAAATGCACTTAGAAGGCAGGTGCTACAAGAGAGAGGGTTGTAAGCCCCACTTTACAAGGCATAGTTGAAAGAGGTTGAAACAAAATGAAAAATTCATAGGACACATATTGCTGCTATTTTTTCCCATCCAGTGGGGCTGCCATATGTTTAGTGAATTCAGGTTTATTCTGTGAAGCCTCAAAGTAGACATATGACCAGTGTCAGGAAAGTAAGGTCTCCATGTAAAGAAAAACTTCTAAGCTCTTCTGGGAAGAAAAGAGAAGCATATAGGACTTGAGTTTCCTAAATGTGATAGACCACAAAGAGCCTCCCATATACTAATCCCTAGAACCTGTGAATATATATTACCTTAGATGGCAAGATAGTTTGCAGTAAGGACTTTTCGTATATAAATAAGAACCTTGAAATGGGATATTATCTGTATTATTCAGAAGGCACAATGTAACTGCAGTGGCCCTTGGACAAGGGAGAGAGGTGGTTTAGAGGTGAAGAAGACGTGATCACAGAAGCTGGCATGGAGTGAACCTTCCTTGTGTGATGGAATGGCAGCCACCTGCAGCTGGGAAAAGGCAGGAAATGACTTCTCCCCTGGAGCATTCAGAAGGACTGTAGCCCTGCTAATAATATGATTACAATACAATTAAACTAATTTTGGAACTCCAAAACTGTAGGATAGAAAAACTTCTTTTGTTTTAAGCTACTAATTTTGTTGTAATTTGTTACAGGATAATTTTTCTTATACTTTGTTATAGTAATAGGAATCTAACACTACAACTAAAGATACTCAGTTATAGGTAAAATGTCTCATGGAATGGTCCAGAAAAGTCTTATATTTTCTATGCCCGCAATAATTTTGTGAAGAATACAACTTCCCAGTATCTCTGTCTGAAGTTGCTGTGCCTTATGCTATGTACTTCAAATGAAAACAAACCTGTTTATTCTGGATACGGAATATTTGTCCAGGTAATGCTGCCCTTATTAAAGGCAGACATGACAAACTGAAGATTAGAATATCTACTCATTTGAGAAGCTTGGACTGAAACTGCTCAGTTATGGTTAATCTTGTTAGGTACCACCCAGCTGACGATAACTCAGCGACCCAGTGAACAACAGATCTGAGCTTTACCTTTATGGTACTTTATCCTCATGTTCTCACTGTGTTCCAGCCCATCGTTACAGTCACTGTGTCAGTTCTTCTTGTTTAAAGTCTTCCTCTCTCTCTCTCCCAGTATGATGTTTCTTTCCCAAAACTAATCACTTTTGACATCATGCAAGTATGTGAGATGAAGGTTCACTGTCCTTGCCTCTAAGGAGCTGTCTGATTGCATATTTTGGGGGGGGGGAATGGGGCTTGGCAGTCCATGGGATAGTCAACACTCTTCACCAACATCACAGTTCAAAGACATTGATTCTTCTTTGGTCTCTCGTATACATTGATCAACCTTCAGATGCATACAAAGCGATTGAAAATACTGTGGATTGGATCAGGTGCACCTTTGTCTTAAGACTGATATTCTTTCTCTTTAGCATTTTGTAGAGGTCCTTGACTGTAAATTTTCCCAGTGCAAAACATCTTTTGATTCTTTGACTCTGCTCAGTTTGATGCCCTATATCAGATGTTAACAAATCAACACAGTAAGTTCCTCTTGAAGCTATTTTTCTTGTTATTATGTTCCCTTGGGTAAGAACCAACTCACAGCTGACCCTCCACTGGGATTTCAGAGGCAATTAACCTCATGGGAGGAGATTGATCATCTTTCTCCAGAGAGGCAGCTGGTAGATTTAAAATGTCTGCCTTTGGGTTGAGAGTGTAACTCCTTATCACAAATCCTTATCACCAGAGTTCCCTAGAAATGGTCACTGCAGTCATTGTGTCATAAGTAGTTGTTCCATTTCTCCAAGGAGCTTCTTGCTATACCAGGCCTGGAAGTAAGGGGTATTTCCTTTAGGTTTGGCCTATTAATATAAAGAAATCTCTACTTACTAGCCTTTTATTTCTTAAAAAATAAGAACTATTATTATGCTTGTAAGTATTTACAATAACAAAATATTAAAAATATCTGATACTTTATAAGAATTACCTGTATTATTCTGTTAAATTCTCATAAAACAAATCTGTGAGGCAGTTGTTACTATTGTTTTTATTATTGTTGTTCTCTTTCTACAGGTAAAGAAACTGAGGGTTAGAGGTAAAATAACTGATCCTATGTCATACAGTTTGCAAGTAAAAAAATAAATCTAGATCTTCCTGGTTCCAAAGATGGCCCTCTAAGCCCCTATTCCTGATGTTACCTGCCAGCTAACTGGAACTGATTCACAGCTGAGCCTCCAGCATGGTTTCAGAGCCTGTGTATTGTGTGGGAGAGGCTGTCCATCTTCCTCTCACGTAGCAGCTGAGGTTGGCAGCTCAATTCTTTATCCACTAGGCCACCAGAGCTCTCCACCCCAGCATTGTAGTGGTTAGCAAAGTGTGGCTTCAGACTTGCAGCACCAGCATCACCTGACAGCTGATTAGAAATAGCCCACCCAGACCTACCACATCAGAAGAGGAAGGTTGAGCCCAGGAACCTGAGTTTTAACAAACCTCCCAGACGGTACTGATCCATGCTCAAGTTTGAGAAGAATTGCCCTCTACCAGACTACCTTTAGAGCATAATATTCAAGGGGAAAAGTAATTCTGTGAGCTGAAACTACTTGAAAGACTTCTTGAGGAAGCTGTGGAATAAGCTCGGTCTCAGAGGATGAAGAGAATTGGAGAGGTAAGGAGAATACTGCTTTGCTTCTAGCATTTTCTCTTTTTACACTTTGAAAGAAGAGGCAATGCTTAGCTAAGCACACACACACACAATATATATATACACTCACACAGATATATACATATACATTTACACACACATATATCTGTATCTGTATGTGTGTGTTATTGTTTTGTGCCATCAAGTCAGAACTGACCCATAGCAGACTCTCCAACAAGTTTTAAGAGACAGTAAACCACAGGGGAGGAGATTGTCCACCCGTTGCCCACAAACCAGCTGGTAGATTTGAGCTGCATGCCTTTGAGATTGCAGTGCAATTTCTCACCACTAGGCCACCAGAGCTCCTTCATATACATTTTGGTCAATGAATGTGATCTTTTTTTAAATTTTATTTTAATTTAGTTTGTTTATTTTTCATTTCAATGAACATCTACAGAGATTTTGGAATTCCATTCATTCATTGTTGCACCCTTCTCCCCGCACAAACCCCTCCCCCCCCTTTGCTCCTCTCCTTGAAAAGCAAAACTCCCTCATTGGTACACAATCCCCCCGCACCTCCCCAAACCCCACCCCCTACCCCCAAATATAATCCACTCTGCAACCCTCATTGCGTACTCCTACGATAAAAATAATGCCCTAAAATATAATACTTTTAGACTATTCTCTCCCCCATAGACTTCAATGCCGTAAATATATTTCATCCAGTTTTTCTCAGTCTTACCCCCACCCCAATGCCAGCCTCATTCTACAACAGTGGCACCATATAGTATTTGTCCCTTTGTGACTGAGATACCTCACTCAGTGATTTTTGAAGATGGATATGGTGTCATAAAATGTATTTATTGTTCCAGGGTTTAAATGAGACAAATTTTTGTACCACTACATTATCTATGTATTAGCAAATTTTTTTTTATTTTATTGTGTTTAGAGTCTGTCTATCTCTGCTTTAAAACACTTCAACACAATGTTGAGTTTCACGCTAGTATTTTTTATGGTTTTCAATATAATCCTTCATGTTCCTGTAACATAGTTATGATAATACAGTTAATATGTTCCATTAACTTCACCAATAAATTCATTACCTGAAAAGATGAAAGAGGACACTCCAAATTAGACTTCTTAAGATGAGTGAGAATTTTCAGAAACTGGGGAGAGGAAATAAATCATAGAAGGAATAAAAGTAATACATTTGTAGATATAAGATATATTTAGGCCATTAAAATATGTAGTGGGCCAAATTTAAGGTGTGGGAGATTTTAAGTTCTTTTTTTTCCATTATAACTCATACAATACTGAAGGGCTAGGCTGTTGACTTTTTCTCCACTAAAAGAATCCTGTTGGTACATCACTGGTGGCCTAGTGGTAAGAAGAGATGCTGCAAAACCAAAGGCACGTAGTTCAAATCCACCAGCTGCTCAGCTGGAGAACAGGCAATCTCCTCCAGTGCAATTAGCTGCCTCTGAAAACCCACTGAAGAGTCAGCTATGAGTCAGTTCTGACTCAACAGCACGGAACAACAACAACATGGTGCAACACAAAACAGAAATGAAGTGTATTTTTTCCCCCATGGCAGCAATGCACTTGCTGTGACTTTGGTAAGGATGTCTTTAGTTATACATTAGCACATACATAATAATAGGATTTTAAATTTATAGTGTTCTCCCAGAAAGGATGTATGTTCTGAAAAATACTCTATTCAAAATGACCCTGAGTCATAATCAATTTCTTACTGTCTCCAAAATGTCTCCAACATAACCACAATTGGAAATTGAGAAACTGAAAACAACAGTCAGACAAGCAAGGCACATCTCAATGAAATAGTCTTAGTTTTTGAAAGGCAGTGGGTATTTCTTTAAGATATGGTATTTTAGCACATGAATGTGTTTTAGGGCTTCCTGTAGGACATTCTGAAAGGGGACTCCTGTATGATTGAAGTTTGATTAAAGCTCTGGTGGGGTAATGCCTAGGGAGCTCTACGTTACCTCAAGGCTGGGCCTTTCTGGCAGTTTGAATCAACTAGCAACTTCAAGGAAGAAAATAGACAATTTCCTGTTGTGCAATTTATATACTAAGAAACCTAATGGAGCTTGAGTTGGTTCCGACTCTAAGGCAGTGCATGAAAGTGAAGTGTGATTGAACCTAGCCTGTTGGGGAAAGAGTAATTCAGAGCTAAAATATTTAGGCAAAATGAAAACAGAAGTTACATGGAATTTCAGATTCATTAGGCCAACATGCAAAGCCTATAATTCTATAGCTTAGGGTAGAGGAGTCCCATACATGCAAAGACAGGTGCTAATCCAGGTATCCAAAGTTTTTAATTCCCTCCTTCTGAGTGTGGAGTGGACCTAGTGGCCAGCAAAGATGATGGCATATTGCTTCTGAGATTCATTATAAAAATATTATGACCTCCGTATTGGGTCCCTTTCTTGTTAATACACTCACTCTGAGAGAAATTCATTAAAAGCAGCTCAGTGAAGATGTCTGTATACCAAGGAACTGAGGGAGTCTTGTGGCCAATAGTGAGTGAAGGGCAAAGGCTTTCAGTTCAACAATCTGAGAAAAAGTGACTCCTGCCAATAGGCACGTGAGTGAGCATCAGAGTGGATCCCCTCCAGTCAAGCATCAGATGTGCCTGAATCCTAGCTAACAGCTCAGCTGCAAACTTCTGAGAGACTTAGCACTAGAGGCCCCTAGCATCGGGAAATGTGAGATAACAGACGTTTGTTATTTAAAAGTCACTCAGATTTGGCATAATATGTTAAGCAGTGATATACAACTAATATAAGATAGGGTTTCAAGTCCTGAAGATAAAATATCTTTCTAATTCAAGAAACAAAGCAAGGACTGTTATGCATTGAATTATGTACCACAAAACTATATGTATTGGTAGCTTAGTGGAGCTGCACTGCCAACCCAAAGGTATATGGTTCAAACCTATGAGCTGTGCCATGGGAGAAAGACGGCCAGTCTCCTCTCCTGCAATTTACTGCCTCTGAAAACCTGCTAGAAGGTCAGCTATGGGTTCATAATACACCAACCACACATGCCAGTAGTTTGAGAGAGAAAGCTGAGCAATCTCCTCCTATGAGAGTTAATACCCTTTGAAATCCATTGGCTAGTCAGTTATGAACTGGTTCTGAGAATGCAATGAGTGAATGGGTGGTGCCAGAGGGTATAATCCCATTTGGAAATGGTTTGACTTTGTTATGTTAATAAGGTAAGATTAGTGTGAGTACAGCTGGAATTCATTTTTCTGAGATAGAAAGAAATTAAACAAGCAAACAAAAGAAGCAGGGACAGGGAAGACAGGTGGGCATAGTTCAATGTTGATTAATTTTATAAAATATAATGAATGGGAATTATTGTATGAAACACAATGTGAATGAAGGATAATGGGAAACATAATGTATATGAACTTTGTAAGCAAATCATTATAAAAGAATTTTTTTAATTTATAAAAAAAAAAAATACCAAAAAGTCACCCAGAATCAGAAGCTCAAAGAACCAAGGTGTTTTTCACAGAACTGTGAGAGACAGAAAGTCTTCTCCTCCAGCTAGCACCCGGACTCAGGTGTATTGCCTCCTAAACTGTTGCATAATAAATTTCTGTTTGTAAAAGCCACCCACTTTAGTATCTCTGTTACAGCAGCACTAAACAATTAAGTCAAGCACTCACAACTAAAGGTTAGCATTGGCTCAACAATTGGAAAGAGATTGTATTTTTTGAGGGGTGAAACCCAGATGGTCAATATTTAGACAAGAGCTTTTGTCAAAGCAAAAATTAATGACAGCAGAGGAGAATGGGAAAGATGGATCTAGCTTCTGAATTCTTCTCAAATAACTGGATAAAGTAAAAGCTTATATTTTCGTTTGCTCTGAGTATGCTCGGAAATTTCTTTTTTGAAAGAAAAGCATATAGTTGTGCCCTGGAAACAACTGTTCTGAATTGGACTGTATTGAATAAAATGGCAGAAAAGGAAAAAGGGAAATTTCAAAGGGGTAGAAAGATAACAGAGAGGCCTGTTCCCCAAAAATCTTCTCTCTTTTTAAGTGAAAAAATTGTCTACTTGAGCTTTGTCCTGCCTCATCCCCTAAAGAAATACAAGATTCACTGTAATACTCTGTACTACAAGTATTGATTTACGTATCTGTCTCCTGAACTAGACTATGAGAAACTACGATAGCTATTGGGCCTTATTTATATGTGTGTTCTGACTCATTTCTCAAGAGGTAGAACGTAATATTCACCAGAGGAAAAATAAGTCAATGGGTGAGGAATTATAATGGATTTGGGGTTTTTTATCGTATGACTGAATTATTATTCACCAACTGTATTTCAATATTTAATATGCAACTCTTGAGAACAAATCATACCTACCTTCACTAACCCACTGCTATCAAAGCCATCGGCACCCTCCACCAGCTTCCGAGGCTGTAAATCTGCACGAGAAAGGGCCCATCTTTCATTACCTGTGTACTCTTGGAAACCCTTGTCCTATAGTGTTTCTCAGGCTGTAACCTCTTCAGAAATAGACTGCCACATCCTTCTTCCATGAAAGGATTGGTGGTTTCCAACCAATCTTTCAGTTGGCAGTTTCATACGTAACCACAGTACCACCAGGGCTCCTTCCTCTAATCCTAATGGCCTTTTCTTGAGCTCAGATGATTGACAGGTAATGTACTACTTTACATCCATCATTTCACCTAACCCTCCCAGGGACATTGCAGATTCACTCACTCAGCCCCACCATAGCTGGCCCTCCGCGGGGAGTTTCCAAAGCTGTAAATTGAGCGGGAGGAGAGTGCCCTCCTCTTTCCTGTGGAGCTGCTGTTGATGTCAATCTCCAGGAAGGTATGGCCTTTGTGTTAGCAGCACTGTGTACGGACTACGCCACCAGAGCTTCCTTATTGTAGAATAGAAGCAACTGTTTGCATTTTACAGATGAGAACATTTCATGGACTCGTTTTAAATATCTCACAGAGAGAGATGCATCAAAAATTTTATTATAATCACGTCTTTCTTGTATGTGAGCTTTTTTATAGATAGTTGAAAAAATGAGTCTGATACCATATTCTTGCTATCGATTTTACAGACTAAATCTCAAAGGAAAATGTTCTATTTATCATTTCTTGGTGGCAACGCACTCTTGATTCCCTATGCTACCTGCCTTTTGCCCTTTAAGTATTGATTTTTATATCAGTATAAGGTTGGAAGGCCCTCTGAGTCCAGCTGCTTTGGCACACCAAGTTATATGTATGAAAACTTGGACTAACCAGGTTTTCACCTGTGGGAATAGATAGGCATTCTTGGAAGAAGTGTGTGGAAAGTTCTTAGCTGCCACTCCATGTAATAATGACCAGAACATTAGCATTAAAAGAGAGATCCGACTCATTCTCTTTACTATTTGAAAGCAAAAATGACTCCGTTGAAATATTTTCTTACAAATAAGCTGATCAATTTTTCTGTGCTTTAATGCCAGTGGCTGTGTCAGCATTGCCGACATGGAGGCTAATTACACAATTTCATAGCTATTCTGAGAAAACATGAATATACTGGAAATAGAGTGGGGGAAGGGATGAAAGTGTTGACCAAAAATTGGAGACAAGCCAGACTGTTAGTGACTTTCATGCTGAAACTCAGCAGAAATTATCCCCTGTAGTCCATGTGGAGAATCTCTGTTTGAATGTAGGGATGAAAAATGTCCAAGTTATCAATGCAGAAAGTGTTGACAAGAAGTCTTTTTTCTCTTGCAATTAAAGCCAAATGAACCGCTGAGATCTACTTCAAAATAAAGGTACTCTGACAGAACCATGGTTCAGCAGGTGGCTGCTTCCCAAAAGGTTGGCAGTTCAAATCCATCCAGCAGCACCTCAAGAGAAAAGACTGGACTTTCTGCTTCCCTAAAGATGACAGCCTAGCAAGCCCTATAAGGGTATTCTATTCAATCCTAATATTACTATGAGTCAGAATTGACTCAACAGTGTACAATAAGCACCCTAAAAAAATAATCATTCGACAACCACTTTACTGACTAAATTTTGAGTTCATAGTACAGTAGACCTCATATAAGACTAAATTCTCAATCAAAAATTAAACACAATAATCTCAGGGATTCTTTAAAGTTAATTAAGTTGAAGAGGTAGAAGTTGGGGACGATGAAAGCTGACTGAGTCACTATTTCAGTTTTAGCTATTTAAGAGTATTTAACTAGTCAAAAGTATTTCATTATTAAGCTACTCAGACCAGTTAGTGTGTGGTTCCTTCCAGTGCCAACATTTCTGAATAGTTGAATCCAGGTTAAAATGTCACTATGCATATCCTTATGAACAACTAAACTTGGTTCAACTAATAGCTATTATATGTGAGAGACCAACCCAGAATGGCTCTAAAAATCAAGGGATCTCTGTCAGAAAAGACTCCATCCTCTTCACTTGCTTTTGCAAAATGCACATTTTATCCTCTGAGTCTGTATAGTATTCTGGAAAGCTTCAGCGTTTATCTTCTTTCTAGTGGCAATAAAATGGCTACAGTCAAACCAACTTTACATTTTATACACGAGTCTCTAGTAGAAAAGAGAAGTCTCTTCTTATATTTTCCATGGAGGTGCAACTTTTCCCTTCTAACAATAGAACTCAACAAAGTCTTTTTTTCTGATTTGGCTGTGCAGCTGTCTCTGAAACAAAGAGTGTGGTTTTTATTCCTAGATTAAAAAGTAAGCCTCAAAGGTGACGCTCATTTTAGCACATATTAACACTCGTAAAAAAAAAAGTATACACTGTGAAATGAGGCCTAAGCAACCCGGACAAAAGAAACTGACTAGTTGACAGCACAGCACTGGCCGAAGGATATTTAGGACAAAACTGCACGGAGCAGAGATGCAGGTTATGTATAAACCGATTCCCACTGCTGCCTGTGAAAGCCCCACCTGCCAGAACTATCCTTCGAGGAGACCCAAGGTTGACTGGTAGCAAGTTAATTACTTTTGTCTCCTTCCACTCCAAAGGGCCAGCAACACATTCTCAGAGGAATAGATGTCTATTCAAGATTCGGACTCACTGTTTCTGCTTGCAAAAACTCAGCCAGCACAACTATGCTAATACACAGGAGTGGAATCTTCCACATTACAACAGCCAATCAGAGGAGGGATTTTAAAAAAAAGGAAGTATGAGAGTGAAGCCGTGAGCACGTTGTTCCCTGGTCTTATTAAGTGCTTCACCATCCAGATCCTGCCAATCTGAGAAACAAAGTGGAATGATCTTCCGAAAGCACAGCTAATGTATCAGCTTGGAGACAATGCCCTAGGAGAATACAGAACAATATTTTAAATAAGCC
This sequence comes from Elephantulus edwardii, assembly GCF_000299155.1. Taxonomy (NCBI): domain Eukaryota; kingdom Metazoa; phylum Chordata; class Mammalia; order Macroscelidea; family Macroscelididae; genus Elephantulus; species Elephantulus edwardii. Next base: position 890,175 of record NW_006399848.1, read on the forward strand.
ATTTTCATGGGATTCTGTGACTTCAGTAGGAAGAATACATGAGTTCATGGACCAGCTGTGGAAGGGAGAGTAGGCCCTCTGTAACATAATTCCAAGTAACCTACTGGGAAACTTTGATGCTTCACATTCTCTCAATTACAGTCTCTGAAATGAACTCATACTTGCAAAGGGATAAAGGCAGGTTCTAAAGGTCACAGATGTTACCTGGGTTCTTGGAGTTCCTTGTGTCTATAGACCAGCAGACATGAAAAGGACTCATTGGAGTATCACGGATTAAATTTATCCTGACCAGTAGAAGACACAGGGTCCAATGACACCATCAAAGTAAAAAGACGTAAGCATGAGTCTTGGGGGATCTATTTGGGTGCCTCTTGGTTTTTTGGTAAGTGGAGATGCACAGCCCCACATATGTTTGCCAGAACTCATGACCCTTTAAGAATAAAAATTATACACCAAGACAAGTCTGCTGGGTCAGCAGAGATGCCATCTGAAGAGGACATTCAGAATGAATAGTCAAAGAGGGAGACAACTGCTATCAGTAGCTGCCTTGAGGTTAATAATACCAAGAAGGGCTGTTGAGAGATCCACCAGAGCCTTAGAGTACCCGCCCCCTGAGAATTTATGGAGCAGTGGCTGTATGTGATACTAAGGGTAGACTGGCAGACCCAGAGACGCACTGCTCCAATTCCCCTTTAAGAAGTATTACTCAAATGCAAGGAGTAAGTTTAGCTAACAGCCTCCATCTGACTGCTAACCTCCTTTAGAGTTCTACTGCAACTAGACAAACCAAACGCTTCTCAGAATAATTCCTAGCCGATGACTGAGGTCTAGTAAATGTCTGCAAAATCCAGAACTCTTCTACAGGCAATCTGCTCCAGAACTCCCCATTGTTCTGACAGAGACTAGCAAGGTGACACTGGACCACTGTCTGAAGTTGCCTCTGTCCAGACTTGGGTGGAGCCAACCACAGGGAGTTGTACTACTAACCCCAAAGGTGGTGCCTGTCTGTTGTTTTGACTCCCTCAGGGTCTCTGCAAAAGAAAGATAGGTGACCTCCTCTCCTGAGTAGGATAGCCTCCAAAAAGCTGCTGGAGCCTCAGCTATGAGTCAGTTCCAACTGTGGCAAGTAGCTTGAGGTTTTGCAATTTGGAAAAAAAAACACCCTTAAGCACTCCTAACTCCACCTCAACATCTGCTCTCTGGAGAATATAACCAACACTTACAATTAATGCTTCTTGAGCTGTGATTAACTTAATGCACCTAATCTCAATTTATAAGCTTTTAATATTTGAATGACCTTCTAAAGCCCTTTAATAGCTTCTCACAACTCTTAATATCAATATAAAAGTTCCTCCACATGATCTGATGCCTGGTTGCCCATCATGCACATTGTTCCAGCCAAACTAGTCTGTAACATGTCACCCATCTTATCCATTATACTCCTTACTGCAGGCAAACTTCACATAGGCTTTTCCCTCTTCCTGAAATGCTTCCTCTGTTTTATTTATATTTAGTTAACATTTATTTCTCTTTCAAATCTCAGTTCAGATGTCATTGTCTCAGGTGAGTTTTCTCTGACATTATATATAAGTTAAATGCCCGTTGTCAGCTGCCAAGGCATGATATCATCTTCCTTTTGAGCACAAATGATAATTTGACTTTTCATTTATTTGATTCACAAGTCTCCCCATGGTGGCAAAGACCATGTCTGCTTTTGTTCATCAATACAACCTCAGTGCCTAACATAATGCCCAGCAGCATAAGATACTCAGTAAGTATTCTTTAATAAATGGATGAGCAAATAAGAATTGCAAAGTGGTTCTAAATAAAGAAAAGTAATGGAAGGATTGAGTCATCAAATGATGTTGTTGTTGTCATGTGCCGTCGAGTCGTTTC
>NW_006399848.1:895030-903625 GCF_000299155.1 Elephantulus edwardii
GGGTGGGGTCAACACTGTAACTAATGCTTAACTCCACAATAAGGGATTTATCTTTCACTGGTTCACAAATTGCTGTCTGTCAGATACTCCTCTAAATCTGAACATTCAGATTAAGACAAACTAGGAAGAAGGATTGGCCACCCACCACCATCAAATGATAGGCATGCTAAACTAGAACCTGTTACAATATGGGTCAGTACCATAATTACATTGCAAATAGAATTTCATTTCAGCAAAAGAGCAGCATTGTTCTCACTAATCTTGTAAATTTGAACTTAGTGAGTTTTATTAGGTTTGCTTCTGTTTTTAACTTATAAATGTACTTTATGAAAATGCAAGAGCTAAAAGCATAAGACTAAGCTTAAGCAGAAAATGAAGGTGCACCTCATTCAAGCCATTGTTTTTGAATCACTTGCTATGAGAGCTAGACGATGAATAAGGATGACAGAAGAATTGATGCCTTTGAGTTGTGGTGTTGGAGAAAAGTATTGAATATCCTATGGACTGCCAAAAGAACAGATATGTCTCCCAAAAAGTGCAGCCACAGTGCTCCTTGGAGTCAAGGATGGTGTAGCTTCACCTGACATGCCTTGAAGATGTTGCTAAGAGAAACTATTCCTTGAAAAGGCACATGATGATTGGAAAGTTGGAGGTTCAGAGAAAGAGTGGGAAACCCCTCAATGAGATGGATTGATACAGTTACTGCAGTAGTGGGCTCAAGTGTGTCAGACCTGATGGCACGGGATAGGACAGGGTTTAGATCTGTCGTTCACAGGGTCCCTCTGAGTTGGACTTGGCAGCACCTAACAACAGTAACCACAAAAATATAAAGAGTTGATACCTAGTTTCAATTTTCCACCACTAAAGTTCATGAATATTTGTTCTTTGTAAGGGGTTTATTTGTTAATGATTAGGCTTTGAAAACCTTAAATTAGTATTTGAGGCACTTGTCCCAATTACAAAATACTACTACAAAAAATAATAATACTTCATTAAATGGAAAAATATTCCCTACTCATGGTTAGGAAGATTAACGTTTTAAAAATTAAAATCCTACCAAGATTAATCTATTCTCAATGCAATCTCAATACAGATGATAAACTCACTCTTCAAAGAGAAAAGGCAATTTTCAGTTTTATCTGAAAAGGAGAAAGACCTCAAATAAACAAAGTTCTTCTGAAAAATAAAAATTGAATGAGAGGCATCACTGTCCATTATATCAAAACACAGCCATAGTAACCAAAACAGCATGATACTGGTACAATGACAAACACAGATCTGTGGAATACAATTGAGAACCTAGAAGTGAACCCATCTACCTACAACCAACTGATATTTAACCAGAAACAAAACACGTTGAATGGAGAAATGATAGCTTCTTTTAAAAATGGTGCTGGCAAAATTGGTTAACTACCTGCAGAAAACTGAAACATCCATATCTCACATCACACACAAGAATCAACTCAAAGTAGATTAGAGACCTAGGGATAAAACCCAAACCCATAAAGATCATCAGAGACAAAATAGAAACAAAAGGCCTAGTATGTCATAAATAGGTTTACAAACATAGCCAAAAGTGTACAATCAAGAGAGGCTAAAATTGGCAAATGAGACCTTTTAAAAATCAAATCCCTTTATGCATCAAAACTTTCTCCATGAGGGTGAAAAGAAAGCCCATAAACTGTGGGGTAAACATTTGACAGTAGCATGTCAGAAAATACCACAGTGCCTCCATAAGAAAGAGACTGATAAAACATTTGTAAAATATGCAAAAGATATGAAAAGACTCTTCCCAAAGGAGAACATTCACTTGACCAAGAGACAAAAGGAAATATTCAAAATCGCTGGCAATCAGAGAGATGCAAATCAAAGCAACAATGAGATACTATCTCACCCCAGCAACAGTAGCAAAGTTTAACACAACAGCAAACAACAAATGTTGGTGAGGAAGTGGAAAGATTAGAACTCTCATCACTGCTGGTAAAATTGTAAAATGGTGAAACCACTATGAAAGGCAATTTGTATTTCCTCAAAAAGCTGAACATAAACCACAAATGAATGGATTGAGAAATTATGGAATATTGACACAATGGAATACTATGCAGCATTTTTGTAAATTTTGCAGCAATTTTGTAAATTATTACCTAACTTGAGAGTGACTGGAGAGCAGTATGCTGAGTGAACTAACTCAGTCTCACAAGGACAAATATTGTTTTAAGCCATTATTGTAGAATGTGTATAAGGGTCCCAGGAGGGTGGAGGAGGGTGGAAGCAGAGGGATGAGGATGTGCTGGGAGTGGGGAAATGAATCAGGGAATTATACAATTTGATCCAGGGGGTGGTGCAGGAAATTGGAAGAATCTTTCTGTTCTAGAAATCAATGTATTTGAATTTTGGAAACCCACACCCAAACCCCGCCCCCCCCCCAAAAAAAACAGCTGGACATAGAAATCTCATATGACCCAGCTATTCCACTGCTAGCTATACTTCAAGGATGTTGTTGTTGTTGTTAAGTGCCATTGAGTCATAGGTGACTCATAGCAACCCTGTGAACGAAAGTCCTGAATGTTTGTATAACTTCCATCTTTTGTCCAGGCTCATAGGGTTTCCAGAGGCAAGATATTTCAGAAATGGATGCCACTCCTGCTTCCAAGCTTGTTTTAATCAGGGGGCTCCACCAAGCACTGTCCACCATGGGTAAACATTATCGCATTTGACACATCAATGTCAGTGTTCAGCTTCACAGCAACCACTAGTTCTCTCTGTACAGCAAGTGGACAGACCAGGGCTATATGATCTAGAAGAATGCTTCACCAAAAACAATTAAAAACAGGCCTGAAGGCCGCGGATTAAAGTCACCCACCTTTGGCTTGGTAGCATCACTTTCTGTTCACTAGGTCAACTGATCTCTATGCTGTTGTTGTTAAGTGTCGTTGAGTTGTAGGTGACTCATAGTGACCCTATAAACAAGAGACCTGAATGCTTGTATAACTTCCATTCTTTTTCCAGGTTCTAGGGTTTCCAGAGGCAAGCTATTTCAGAAGTGGATGCAACCCCAAGGATATAAGAACTAAAATATCAATGGAGCTATGCACATCTATGTTTATAGCAGCATTATTCACAAGAGCAAGAAAATAGAAACAACCCAAATACCCATCATCAAGTGAATGGATACCAAAACGGTGGTATTTTCACACAGTAGAATACTATACAGTAATAAAGAAAAAGGAAATATTTGTAAAAAAACCAACATTACTTGAAAAAGTCTAGATAGCATTGTTGCTGTTAAGTACTGTCGAGTCGAGCATGACTCATAGTGACCATATGAATAAAGGAACTGAATCTTGTTCTATAATCATTGTCCTTTCTTTGAGTTCATAGTTTCTGAAGGCATGTTGTTTAGGAAGTCGATGCCACTCCTGCTTCCAAGCCTGTCTGGAGACTCCACCAAACACTGTCCACCATGGATATTATGGCACAGCGTTCAGTATCACTGCAACCTCAACTTCCTCAGTAGAGCGAATTAACAAAACAATACTGTACCATTTAGAAGAATGTTCATTCTGAACACAATTAAAACCACATGAGCCTCTTGTTTAGAGCCAATTAGAGCCTTGGGTATGGACCTGGGTATTGAAAAGTTGGCTGTGTCCCAACTGAGTCTTCACTTTGGAGGCTCATGTGTGAAGCTGTTGGACTTTGGATTTTGAAAGGTGGGTTCGTCTTGTTTTGGTTGAAAGAGCTTTCTGTGGAGTGAAATAATTCAGTCATTAAAGGACAAATACTGCATAGGCCTGCTATTTTGAAAATAGGAAGTTAACTGAGGGGTTGGGCAGGGGTGGTGGGGGAAGAGAGCTGAAACAAAATGTATATACAAAGAACACTACAAGGACCCAAGACAAGCTAGCATCAACTGGGCAGAATCGCGATAAGAACAACAAGGCTATTACAATTAGCAAATAGGAATACGATATTTATTAACTGTTCAAAAGGGAAAAGGGGGTATGGAGCCAGGAAAAGCAAGAGGAAATCACTTGGACAGCAGAGGTTAGTGGGCATATTGGAAGATGTGAAGGCATAGGTAAGATGCAACGGATACTTGATGAGATGGGGTATAAAAGATCAATCATAATTCATTATAGAAAACACAATGAAAGAAATGATTGTTTACAACAAAGTGTACATGACTTAAACTGCTTATGAATGATTGTAGAAAAGTGAATGATTGTATATACTACAATGTATATGAAACAAAAAAATATACATGAATTATTGTATACAAAACAATAATCATTTTTAATTTTTTTTTACACTTTGTGAAAACATTTTATTGACCTTTTGAATAGAAACAGGAATTTATTTGCCAAGAAGGATGATCCCATTATACTTCTGCTGGAACCAGCACATGGCATCCACTTTGCTGATTCTGTGTTTGGCCCCAATGCAGCCTGTCCTGCGCTTCTTGTCTGAGATGCTGAAACCCTGACTACCCAGCACCATGCAGAAGTCCAGGCCGTAGATACCAATACTGGGGTCATATCTGATCCCAAAATCAATGTGTTCCTGGATCCCAAAACCAAAGTTTTCACTATCTGAGAGTTATTTTTTCTTAATTCATATTCCCTCACCTTCAGACCTTTCTCCAAGATTTCCTCTGTCTTGGCCCCTCAGATTGTGCAGTGGACAGCATTTTTTTTTTTTTCATTTCTTTGGAGAACACAGGAGTCTGGACTGTGAGCTGCTCCAACACCTTGGTGGCCTGGGTCAGTCTGTCTCCACTCTCGCCTACACAGACGTGGAGACAGAGCTCACAAATGCGAAGCTCCTGTGTGGGGTTCTCTTTCTCGCTTTGATCCTGTGCCATGATGGAGAACAGGAAAACCAATTTTTAAAATAATTTTTTAAAAATCTCCAACACTCCACTGAGTCAATTCCAACTCCTGGTAGTTCTCCATCAGGTTATAAGGCTGTAATCTTTATGGGAAGAGATGCTCATCTTTCTTCTGTGGAGGCGCTGGTGGATTTGAGCCACTGATCTTTGCTTAGCAGTCAGACACATTATACACTATGCTATCAGAACCCTTTAAATTATTTTAGAATCAAAATAGGGTCAGACCAAAAAGGCACAGTGAACTGACTCTAGCCCAGAATTTTCCTCTACGCTTTCCTAATACTGTAACACAGGAGCTCTGGTGGCTTAGCCATACAGAGTTGCACTGTCAACACTAGGACATGTTGTTTGAATCCACCTGCAGCTCCATGATAGAAGGATGGTAAATCTCTCATGTGGTTTATTGCATATGAAAACCTGCTGGGAGGCCACCTATAAGTCATTCTGACTTGATGGTGTGAAACAACAATTACAACAAGATTATTTTTAATCATTTTTACCACTGAATAACTCTACTCAACATGAAGAGTTTAACTTTCCCCACAAGAGCAAATTTAGAAGTAGATAGGTTCTTTTGTTCATTTCTTTCTCTCTAGTGCATGTTTAAGAATTTCATTTAACGGTTCAAATCCACCAGATGCTCTGCTGGAGAAGGATGGGCAATCTCCTCCTGTACCAGTCAGATCTGATTTGATGGTACATGCACACAAAATAATAAAATAAAATTTTAAAAAAAGACTACAGTTCAAAAAAATTAATAATTTCATTCAATTAATTTCTGCCAATAGGCCTAAGTATAGTCTCCATATAAGTTTGATTGTGGTCCTTTAAAAAAAAATCTGTGTAATATAATGTTGTTGTTGTTTATTGTCCAATCAGATCTGACCCATAGGCTGACCCTCCAGCAGGTTTTCAGCGGCAATAAATTACATAGGAGATTGCCCATCTCTTTTCCATGGAGCAGCTATTGGATTTGAACTGCAGAGTCTTCTGATTGGCAGCACAGCTCCTTACCACTAGTCTACCAGAGCTCCCTGTAATATTATATTCAAAAACCAACCCACTCCTTTTGTGTCAGTTCTTACTCACAGGTACCCTCCATCAGATTTAGACAGCTGAACATCTTTACTAGAGGTGAGTGAGTGTTCATCATTTTCCTGTGGAACAGCTAATGGATGTGAGCTGCCAACTCTTCAAATAGCAGCCTGATAGCTTAATCCAGAAACTCTTACACTGAAATAATCTTCACCCCTTGAAATCAAAACCTTCCCCAAAAGCCTGCTTAGAACCAAATGATGTTATTGTTGTTATTATGTGTCACAGAATCAAGTACGACTGATAGAGACCATATGAACAACATTGCCACAGCCACTGTATCAACCCATCTTGCTGAGGGTCTTCCTCTCTTTCACTGACCCTCCACCCTTCTTACCATCATGTCCTATTCCAAAGAATAGCATTTCCTAGCCACATGCCCTAAGTTTGTGAGATGAAATTTCACCATCCTTGCCTTCAAGGAGCACTCTGGCTGCACTTTCTCAAAGATGCATCTTCTTTGTTCTTTTAGCAGTCCATGGGATATTCAGTACTCGTCTGCAAGACCACAACTCAAAGGCATCAATTCTTCTTATGTCATTCTTATTCATTATACAGCTCTCGGATGCATAGACTGTGATTGGAGAGATCATGGCTCGACTCAGGCGAACCTATGTCATTAAACTGAACTTTAAGCCTTTAGAGAGATCCCTGACAGAAGACTTTTCCTGATCTCCTGAATGTTGGCACCAAGGGTGCTGATGGTGGGTCCAAGTAAGATGAAATTGTTTGCAATTTCAATCTTCTCTCCATATAACATGATGATGCCTAAAGGCCTGGTGTTGAGGATTTTTGTTGAAATGTAATGATAGTTCAGCTGAATTAGTATTGAAAGCTTTAAAAGTTTGTCTTTGTAGTATCAATTTAATAACAGCATATCAAAAGATTTGAGAAGAAAATTAGAGGGCAGGAAGTTAATGTTAATAGTGCAGGACGTTGGAAAAGACTTGTTATGCAACTTGAAGAATGTAAACAAATGTCTCTAAATTGTACACATATAGTTTGCTGAAATAAGCTATTCATTGCTGTGCGTATTTTCATGTAAGTAAGTAAATGTATGAGTGAGAAAATAAGTAATGTATTTAGATGTAAACAACCCCCACTAAAGTCACTGAACAGCAGCACAACATGGTCAAGTCAGTTATTATGAAAAATCTAAAAATTGTACTAAAAGGGAGGCAGATCAAGGGGTGATCTGTATCACAATGAGACAACCACAGTGCTGAGAATAGTTGTGTTTTAATTTCAATATTTCCATGGTGAAAAGGGGGAATGAAAGGAAACCACTGGGATTCCTCTTGTCAATGTGAAGTAGGAATTTAGCAAAATCATGAGAAGTCACCTGAACTGAAGATACAAAAAAGATCATTTCTTTGAGTAAATGAAAATTCAACCCCAAATCTCAAAGATAACTGACAAAGATCCTTCTCAAAATAAAGTTTGGATCTTGGGGTGAAAGGGATAGAATGATGTCACCTAACCCAACTCTTCTTTCTCCAGAAAAGAGAAGAGGAAACAAATTAGGAGTAAACTGATACCTGAATTCTTTTCCTTTAAAAAAAAGCAGAAATTTCTATTAAAAGGAAAATAACTTATAAAGCACAAGTGCACCTGTTAGGATATCCTTTATTTTATCCCATGTGTGGTCATAATATCCCTGTTTCCTGCTGATATGTTCACCTCAACATGGAAACAGGAAAGACATTGTGACAGCATATGGATGCTGTTATGGCATTACTACAGACATATTTTATTATTCTAAGATACATAGTCTAGAAATGGGAGGAAAACATGCTCACGCACATGGCAATGATGAGCAGGGAGTGTGACTAGGAAGTAGTGGCTAACTATTCATTAAGCTCCCAATAAGATAGGAGTATGACGTTGGTAAACTTGTGATAGGCTTGGCTCTTTGCCTTTAAAGCTCATGTACTTAAAAATCATGAAACATCCCATTAATTCACCTCACAAACAAGACACAGACACTCAAACTCAAGTGCATTAATTTACCAATAAAAAGCACATTTACTACCACATGTTCCTACGGTCTGCACATTTCTTTACCAATAGAAATATGCATATGAAGCTAAATTATAAGTAAAGGCTTCTTGGTGATCATAGCTTTGGAATGACTGGAATCAGTACTATATCTTCTCCGGGCAACTCTCCCTATCCTGGGGCACAGGCAACCTTTGGCCCAGTGACCTTTCTTGTTCTGAAATCTCAGGACTGACCTAGTACCTATACTATCTGACTGATACATTCTTTCTTTAGCTACTAACCATACTGAGTCAGGTTGCAATTCAATGCTACCTGCTGGGCAACTACTATATGCTGCAATCACAAAGGCACAAGGTTCAAGGCTACTAGCTGCTTCATAGGAGAAGGCTGGGCAATCTCTTCCCATGAGATTAACTGCCTCTGAAAACCCACGAAGGGTCAGCTATGGGTTGGTTCTTAGTCTATGGTACACAACACAACAACAAAGATAAGATTTTTGTTCTTTGTTTAAATCCTTTAAACATTTTAATTCTCAATTCCACTTTCTTTTAATTTAAAGTTTCAGTGAGGAGGCAATACAACAACTTCCAACCAAGAAAAGCCCTGGA
>NW_006399848.1:906564-932603 GCF_000299155.1 Elephantulus edwardii
AAAAAAATAAAGTTTCAGTGAGGAGGAAAGAAGTTCACTTTCACTCTCAAATAATTATAACACATACTTGTCATGAATTTTAAAAATTCCTCCTCCTTTAGTCTCAACACATGAATCCAAAGTATTATTTAGGAAAGAAACCCCATTTTAAGCATATCTGTGTTTATAAGGGAAAACGAGGCAATGGGGTTGATACAATTTAGATGTGGGATATCAGTTTAATGTAGTCATTATCAGTTTCTAGACTTATGGTTAGAAGCATCAAAAGGCATGCCAGGAAAAAAAAATAAAAATTTTTAAAAAAAAAGGCATGCCAGAAGAAAGTGAAGGTAAGGAAATCAAGTCAGAAACCACAAGATTAATAAATACCATAATCCATGAATAGTAAATCCCAGGGTGTAGGATGGGTTTGAAAACTGGCCCAAGTAGAAATCAAAAGACAGTGTAAAACCAGGGATGCTCCACTGGACAACTCCAATACCATCTTTCACGGTATTGAATGGCACCTGCTGGAATTTCACAGTAAACATACACAATATTTGTATGGTCTTGGGCAGGAACATAAAATCAGATTTACAGATTATAAGAATAAAGAACTAAATGAGGAGGGCAATATAAGCAAAGCAAAAGACCTGAGGCCAAAGCGCTAAGCCTAATTTAGCAATTCAAATGCTGTAGCATTTACATAGCTTATATTTAAATATTCAGGACTTTATAAATAAGGAAACTGGCTTTGAAGAGTGAATTAACTTGTTCAAGGGCATGTGATTAATAAATGACAGCATATAAACTAAACAGCAAAATAGATTTTCAGTCTCAGATTTATAAAGATTTTTCTCTGCAGAAGAAAATTCTATATGACCGTGGAGGGCATAGTTGTTGTTATATGCTGTCGAGTCTCTTGTGATTCATAGTGACCCTATATATAACAGTTCTGAACCCTGCTATATCCTGAGCCAACCTTACTGTCTCTGACATACCCACCCTTTTACCCCAGTCACTGAGTCAATCCATCTCATTGAGGGTCTTCCTCTCATGTACTGTCCCTCCACCCTCCCAAGCATGGTGTCCCTCTCCAAGGACTGGTCCCAAAGTATGTCAGATGAAGCTTCAGAATCCTTGACTCCAGAGAGCAGCCAGGTTTCACCCTCTCCAGAACAAACCTGTTTGTTCTCCTAGCAGTCCATGGTATATTCAACACTCTTCTGCAGCACCACAGCTCAAAGGCATCAATTCTCTATTATCCCTAGTCACTGTCCAGCTCTCTGACACATAGCATGCAAAAACTATGGCCTGGATCAGGCTCAACTTTGTCTCCAGCCTTACATCATTGCTCTTCAGTATTCTGGAGATGTCCCTGACAGCATCATCTTTTGATTTCCCAGCTTCTGGTACCGAAAGTGTTGATTGTGCAATCAAGCAAACTGTTAACAATCTCAAGTTCTTCACTGTCTATCATCATGCTGCTAATTGGCCCAGTGGTGAGATTCTTTGTCTTCTTGATGTTGAGTTTCAATCCATGTTGAAGGCTTCAGTCCTTGACCTTCAGCAGTAAGTGCTTCAGGTTCTTCTCAGTTTCAGCAAACAAGGTTATATCATCTGCATAATGCAAGTTGTTGATGAGTCTTCCTCCAATCCTGATGCCACATTCCTCCTCATAGAGCCCAGGCTCACTGATGATCTGCTCTGCAAATAGATTGAAAAGATATGGTGATAGGACACATCCCTGGCTTACATCCTTCCTGATTTTAAACCATGCAGTGTTTCTTTGCTCTGTTCTGACAACTGCTTCCTGATGCAAATACAGGTTTCACGTAAGCACAAGCTAGTGTTCTGGGATTCCTATTCTTTTCCTAGTCAGCCACAGTTTGTTGTGATCCACACAGTCAAATGCTGGAGGACATTATTCTGGATGAAATATCTCAATCACAAAAGGATGAATACTGTCTAACAGCACTGTTGTAAAACAATAGTGATATGGAGGTTGAGGAGAAACTAAGAGGGTATGAATAATGAATAATGAACACTGCACTGGAACAGATGAAAGAAAGAACTGTTTAGAAGAAATATATATATATATGATTAGACATTACTTGTATGATAACAGTCCAGAATAAGAGGTGCATAGCAAGTGGACTGGGCAGGGGAAGGGGGAAATAATGCAACAAAGAATGTATTTTTTTTAAGTGAGCTGGGTATAGGGAGAAAAATATGGAACAATAAATGAATAAAAATCCAACTTTTCTGTGAACTTTTGTGAAAATCATAATTTTTTAAATTGAGGAAAAAATTGTTCTCACCTTTATCTCAAAAAATTTCAGATGTTTCTGCTGAGTTTAAATCCAGTATCAGATTCTTTTCACATTGGGTTGTTCAAAGCAGCCACCTGGAGAACTTTGATCTTCTTTGGTTTCGTTCATCCAGACCCATTTCTCCAGTGGTGATATGGTGGAGCAGGGGTTGTCAGGATAGGAGATGCGAAATGAGATATGATAGCCCTTTTCTCCAACTTAATTCTGTCTCTGCTTTTCAGAATATTCTTCTCACTAGCCACACTATCATTCTCCCCATAGGAAAACCCAAAGTGAAAGTTGATTAACCACATATTTTGGGAATGTGAAAAGTATTGTGGGGAGAAGACAAAACAAGTATGGCTTCTCCCCAGCCCAAAGAAGACCCCATAATGACATAGCATGTGTTTTATTTCTTTAATTTTTCAGATATTGTTGAAAAGTAGTTTGCATTATGACTTTTCCACGGGGGGAGGGGGGGCGGGGAGTGACAGTGTTTCCAACATTTTCTGAGCCTTCCGTAAGATCTTGGTTTTAATATCTTTCCATTTTTTGTCAACAACTTCTGTAAGTGCTGACAGCTCAAATAAGCAACATATGGCCTTCATTCATTTTTGTCTCAATTATTTGAGCAAACACTTGTTAGTTACTAATTTGTCAGAAGATATTTTTATCCCTCTAACTACTAAATTAAAGAGCACTCGTGGTGTATTGCTAAATGTGTCAGACTGTTAACTAAAAGGTCTGTGATTCGAGTCTACAAGCTGTTCAATGGGAGAAAGCCTGGCAGTCTTCTCCTGTATAGATTTACTGCCTTGGAAAAACCATGGAGAGTTGTTATGAGTTGGAAACTACTTCAAGGCAGGGTGTTTGGGAACTGCCAATCTCTAGGTTTGGGCCATATTTTGAGATTCTAGAACGTTTTAAGAGTATACTTTTTATTATCTCCACTTTTTTCCATTCTTCTTCACAGTCTTTACTTCTGCTTATTCTTTTACATTTTATTTCCTTCCTGTTCAATTGTAAAAATTGTATCTTTGGGGCTCTAGTGGCCTAAGGCATCTTTACACTTTTCTAAGTGTTTCTTCAGTTATAATTGTTGATGTTGTTTTGTACCATTAAGTTAGGACCTACACATAGCTGACCCTCCAGGGGGTTTTCAATGACAGTAAATCACATGGGAGGAGATTGTGCATCCTTCTCCCACAGAGCAGCTGGTGGATTCAAACCTCTTGTGTTTGAGATTGCAGCACAGTTTCTTACCACTACACCACCAGAATTCCATTCAGTTATAATATTGTGGTAAAAATCTGCCTTTCAATATGGCATCTTTAACTTAAAACTTGTTGTAATAGGGTAACTTACTTTTTCTCCAATTCATATCACAAGAAGGGTTAATCCTTTGCCCAGCTTCTCAATGTCCACTGGCTAGCTTCTCAATGCTCACTGGCTGTCTTCATGTCTTTTTCCTTTTTACCTTCCATGTCACTGATTTATGCCACCAGCTCCTTATTCTGCTGTATTTCTGGCTTTCTAGTCTGTATCAGCCTATGATTATTTTTAAAATGTCTTAATAATTCTGCATATGTCGACAATACAAGATTTTCAACTACCACTAGCTTGATTATGGAGTTTATTTTTCCTTTGCCAAGTGTAGTTATTTTTATATATGAATGCATTTGCTTATTAGCCTTTTTACTAAGATCAAGAGTAGTTTCTGTCCTTATCAATTTAATAAGCTTAAGGATTACCATCCACCCTTTCTAAAATGGTTATCACACTATTGCTTCCAAATTCTTCTTCTGTTTTACCCTTCTTAATTTTTCTGCAATGTATTTTTCACAATACATACAAACTTTGTAAGCAAACCGATGTAAAAAAAATTTAAGTAAATCTATTCAAATGCTATATATAAAGCTAGTTGTTGTTCTTGTTGTTGCTATTGTGTGTCATTGAGTTGGAACCAACCCATAGCAGACCAGACAGTTTTTCAGAGGCAGTAAATAGCACAGGAGAATACTGGCCATCCTTTTCCCATGATACAAAAATAGAGGAGAAATTAACTTTATTCTTGAAAGGTAGTGAAGAGAGGAAGGTGATCACTTGGTCTTGATGGAATGTATTAAGTCTTGGATTTGCCAGGCTGTAGATGTTCAGAAGGAGAGGAGCAGCTTGACTGATATTTTTAAAGGCATTCTTTGTATTTTTTGGCACTATAGTATTTGAGAGGTTACTTTACATCTGTGGCTGTTTAGCTGACAGCTAGAATTCCTAGATCCAACATGGTCTGCCTTCAAGATTGCTTAACAATGAGACCAGCTCCAAGAGGGGTGGAGCTGAAGCCAGAAACTGATGTGATACACAATCTACGACAGTTGTTCACTGGTGACAAGGTCAAGGTGAAGGAGATGCATGTCTTCAACCATGCTTGTGAGAGAGACACTGCCAAGTGGGCAATATACACCAAGTGCAACCAGTATAGGTGCCCATGACATCTGGTGGGTCAAGGACATGAAAATCTACCCTGATAATACTGTGGTACAGCAAAGGACATGGCCGCAGTTTCCATGATCACACCGACTCCCACCACTTTGGGAAGATCCTATAGGGAAATCTAATGGATATATTATTTGGCTGGCCTGATAAAGTCAAAGAAGATGATTAAGATGTCTGAAACAATCTTGAGGGCAAGCCAGTGTGCCTGTATCAACAATTTCCTGGGTTAGACAGGTAGAGAATACCAGCCAAACAGAACCTGCTATGAGCCTTCATGGTACAGTCTACCTTACTTTTTTAAACTTTATTTTATACTGGTTTACATACAAAATTCATAAAGTTCATTTACATTGTATTTCACACTGTACCCACCTTTTGATACCACCATGCCTTTAAGCAAAATTTAGGACATAAAAACAAAATCACTGTCGTTTCTTAGAAACTTTCTAATTAAAACTCTCTTCACAACTTCAGGCTCCCTAAATAACACCAAGGAGCATCAGGCTCTGTGAGGTTTTACTCAAAGGTCTGCTGACCAAGGCTTTCTTTTGCTGACCAATAATACACTTAAACCAGGATGGTCCTTGGAGGCATGGATGTTGAAACTTTCTCTCACATACTTCGATCATGTTGTAAGAAAGGGCCAGTCCTTGCAAAAGGATATCGTGCTTGGAAATATGGAAGGTTAGAGGAAGATAGGAAGACCTTCAAAAAGAGGAATTGACATAGTGACTATATCAACGGGCTCAAGTGTATCAGAGATGGTGAGGATGTCACAGAATAGAGCAGGATTTGGATCCATTATTCACTGGGGCACTGTAAGTCAACTTGATGGCACAAAACAATATATTTAAGTTAGCCAATGCTTAGAACTGCTCTTATCAGTCAGTCATTACAGGGGTATCTGAATCTACCCATAGCTGATTCTCCTCCAGAGGTTTTCGAAGATGATAAAATGCATGGGAGGAGCTTGTGCAACCCCGTGAGGTCCATAAGGAATTCCACAGCTAATTCAAAGACTGCAAGTCTCTGGGCAGTTAAAATCCATTAGCGGTTCCAAGGAAGAAAGATGACAACCTTGGAAAACGGGTGGATTATGAGTATGCAAATAGTATCCTGAGCTACTGTAGAAGAAAAATCCCACTAAAGCAAAACGTCTTTGTGATTTTAAATGCCAAACTCAAGTACTCTTCAGGCTTCATCTTCTAATTCCATTGGATAAATTTGGGGACTGAAGGTCAATTAGACTTTTTTTTTGGCTTTTGGAAACTTTTTGGTCTCTGAACTGTATTTAATAATGCATAATATCAAGAAATTACAAATATCAAATACCTTGTTTTACTATCTGTTGTTATTTGCCATCGAGTCACCTGTGTCTCAAAGTACAATAGTTTTGAACTCTGTCCTGAGCCAATCTCACTGTCTCTGACACACCTACCCCTATTACTCCAGTTACTGTGTTAATGTGTCTCATCTAGGGTCTTTCTCTCCTGCACTATCCCTCCACCCATGGTATGTTTCTCCAGGGACTGGTTCCTCCTGGCCACATGACCAAAGTATGTGAGACAGAGCTTCAAAATCCTTGCCTCCAAAGAGCAGCTTCTCCAGACAGACGTGTTTGTTCTCTTGGTGGTCCATGGCATGTTTAATACCATTCTCCAACACCACAACTCAAAAGCATCAATTCTTCTCTGTCAGCTCTAGGCATTATCCAGCTGCTGCTTAGCAAGTAATTGTGAAAATTATGGCCTGAATCAAGTGCACCTCAGTCTCCAAACTGCCATCATTGCTTTTTAGCACTTTGGAGAGGTCCCTGTCAGTAGCTTTCCCCAGAGCAATTCATCTTTTGAGTCTTGACTGCTGGTGCCAAGAATGTTGATTGTTGGTTTGAGCAAGCTGAAATTGTTAACAAGCCCAATCTCTTCTTCATCTTTCATGGTGTTGCCATTGGCCCACGAGTGAAAATCTTTGTCTTTTTTGATCTTGAGCTTCAGTCCATATTCTGTAGCAAATGCTTCTGGTCTTCCTCAGTTTCGGTCCACAAGGTTGTGTCATCTGCAATAACGCTGGCTGTTAAGAGTCTTCCTCTGCTCCTGATCCCACATTCCTTCTCATAAAGTCTAGCCTCCCAAATGATCTGTTCCATGTACAGATTGAAAAGGTATAGAGATAAATCACTTCCCTGATGTACTCCCTTCCTGATTTTATTGTGTTTCCTTGCTCTGTTCTGACCACTGCTTCCCAGTTGAAGTGTAGGTTTCACATGAACATAATCAAGTACCCTAGGATTCCCATTCTTCTCAAAGTTAGCCACAATTTGTTGTGATCCACACAGTCAAATGCCTTTGCATAATCAATGAAACAAAGATAGACATTCCTTTGGTACTGTCTGCATTCAGCCAAGATCTATCTGGTATCAATCACATATGATGTCCCTAGTGCCACGTTCTCTTCTAAACCTGGCCTATATTTCCAGTAGTTCTCTGCTGAGGTACTTACTGTTCCAGTCATTTTTAGATAATCTTCAGGAGGATTTTGCTTGCTTGTGATATCAGTGCTATTGTTCAAGAATTTCTGCACTCTGTCAAGTCACTCTTTTTTGGAATGGGAACAAATATGGATTTCTTCAAGTCAGTTGGCCAGGTACTTGTCCTCCAGTTCTTGGCACAATTTGGTGAGCACACCTAGGGCAGCATCTGTCTGTTGATACATGTCAATTGTTATTCCATCAATTCCTGAGGCCTTTTTTTTTGACAGTTCCTTCAGAAAAGATTGAATTTCCTGCTCCATCACTATTGCCTCTTGATCAGATGTTGTTTCAGGAAATTCTTCTGTGTCAGCCAATTCTTTTTGGTACAGTTACTCTGTGTGCTTTACTTTCTAGAGGACACATTTAGATGTCTTTAGAATATATTTTGTGTTCTTAATATTTGAAGAGAGTATTTTGAATCTGTGGATTTTATTTTTTAAAATCTTACTTTATAAATTCATTTTCTATGCATAATAAGTTGTAGTGTATCAAAAAACTTAAGATATTTTCCATTTTGTAATGAAATGAAAGGTAAGGCATTTAGGAATGTACATGTGTCTAACCCGACAGCAAATAAATTCATTTCTAATGTATCCAGTAGTCACATCCAAAGACTTTGTTCTATTGCCAAAAATGCCAAGTAATTTTAATAAAACTCGATTTGAACACACACAGTCCCACCAGAAAAATAAAGAGGAAAGAGGGGGGAATTAGGAATGCACACTGCTAACTGGCCACCTTTTGCAACCATTATTTTGGTGCAGTGACTTATTTAATGTGACCCTTCTAGACTGTGTCAGTCTTTATAACGTCCCCAGATGACTGGGTGGTGTTATGCAAATGAGACTCAGACAGGTACTGGATAGGTTGTTAATCATGTAAATGTGGTGCCCTACTGACATCTTAGCTAGTAGTGGTGAAACGATGCAAATAAAATTTATGAAACCCTCATGAGAGGATTGATCAGTTTTGCCTTCATGCTGTGCTTAAAATAAGTCATCCAGATTTAGAAAGGAATATTAAGCAAGAAGCTGCAAATGTAACCCCAGAGGCATGCAGTTCAAATCCACCAGATGCTCTGCTGGAGAAGGAGGGGCAATCTCCTCTGTACCAGTTGGATCAGATTTGATGGTATACACACACAAAATAATATTTATTTTTTTAAAAAAAGGGATATTATTGAGTAAGAAGAGCTAGGAGCAGAGTGTGTCCTTTTTACCAAACATCCTTGATATCCCCTAAATGCAGGAAATACATACACACACATTCACAGAGAGACAGAGAAAATTATAGCATTGAAACAAGAGATGGTGAGGAAACAAGAGAAAGCAAGATGTGATAGTGTTGAAAATAGTAGCAGAAGAACTAAAAGACCAGCAAGAGATGGTGAAGTGAATTTCTTGGCTTACAGAGCAAAAAAAACTGAACACCTTTGGGTAGAAAGTTTATGGATAAAGTTGGATCCCTGCTCCCACTGCCTTTGTCCGGCCCTCAACTGGGGCTGGATTTCTTAACTCACAGAAGACTGAGGATTATTGACAGTGTGGTGTGTCTCTGGGCTACATCACCATTGCTAACTTTGTTTTACATGCCCAAGTCAGGAAGAGGTCAAGCTAAGAGACTCTAGAACCAAGGGCTTGCCTGTGATCATAGATAAAAAGAGGCTCTCCTGATCTGCACTGTAGCCTGAGCCATTTCCAATCCTGAATGATTACCTATTATTCTGTAATAAATCATCATGGTGAGCAATATCAGTGAGTTCTGTGATCATTGCATTGCATTGAATTAAGGGAGCTCTGGTGGCCTAGTGGCAAGAGGCTATACTGCTATCCCGAAGACCCGGGGTTTGAGGCCACGAGCTGTTCCACAGAAGGATGAACAATCTCTTCCTGTGTGATTATCTGCCCCTGAAAACCTGCTGCAGGGTCAGCTATGGGTCAGTTCCAACTCTGTGGTACACAGCAATAACAATTGAACCTCGTCTTGGAGAAGGTACAGACAGTATTCCTTAGAAGCAAGAGGAAGGAAAGAGGTCACCATGCTAGCAAAGCTGTAAGGTCAGCAAAAGAGAAGAAACCCCTCAACAAAATGGCTTGACACAATGACTGCAGCAATGGGCTCGAGTTTATCAGAGGTTATGAAGGTGGCACAGAATAAGATAAAATTCAAGTCCCTGGTCCGTAGGGTTACTGTGAGTCATACTTGATGGTATATAACAACAACAGCAGCAGAAAAGAAGAATGCCATGGAAGCGAGGACTAGTGTTGGAACTGGCTAAAAGTTTGACAAGTGGAGTCCTATCTGACTTCAAAGGCATAAATTTTGTTGGCACTGATAATTATTCTCCTTCTTCCTTATGAAGTTAGAGGAGGCAAGACATTTTCATAATTTTATTTTTTTTATTATCAAGTCTCTAAGTGCTTGCCCTCAAAAGTCTTGCAGTAACTGGTGAAGAGGTTCAGTTCTTCAAGATAAAAGCATGTACACACAGCCTCAAGAATTAAGAGAGTGTCACGACTGTAAAATTCTGAGCATCTGCATAACTATGGCAAGCTTTAAACATAACTAAACTTCAAAACTGGATGTTTGAGTATTATTTCTGTTGAATTGGAATGATAGAAGACCCTCACTGATAATCTAAGTAGACCCATAGCTCCTTGTGAAATCCAAAGTCCTTAAACAAACAAAAGTGCTAAAATCAGGATTACATATTAACTGGGAAAATAATCAGTGTAGTGTTTCTAGTCATACTACTTATAGCAAGCATAAAATAAGCAATTGGAGAAATTTTTAGCTAGATTTGGCAGTGTTAGTTTTAGCTTCTGTGAATAAGCATGAAATATGAATCACTTTCTTAAGAGAGATGTAGGCTAAGTGTAAGATTTTTAAGACTGTCATTTAATCAGTTCTCAACCGTATTTTGTATACTAACACTGGTGCGTCAGTAAAGGAAAGAGGACATGACCATTTTCAATCTTTCCAAAAGAGCCCAAATTGACTACTGTTTATAATGATAGTGGAAACAACTAAGCAGATGGCAGGGTCTGTGACAGCTAAGCAACTGTGAACTTCAAACAGAATGCAGTATGCCATAATACAAAATCGTTCATTCCTGAATCAAGCCTCATCAACACCAGAAACTAGAGTGGAAGAAGAATATGAAAAAAAAAAGAATATGGTTACAATAAAGCATAAATCAAAGTCATCAGAAAGCCATTGGTGAGCCTCCAAATAGAATTTTTCAAAATAATTGAAAATTATTAGCCTTTTACATGTTAACTAGGTACAAATTTAAGAATGCCTTTGTAAAAAGAGCAAGGTCACATGGGGAGCACCATATCTAACCTTTCTCAGCTTCACAAGAGGGATCTATTCCCTTCCACGGAATCAGGCTCAGGTGCACCTTAGTCTCTAGACTGACATCATTGTTTCACAGTATTCTGGAAAGGTCCCTGACAGCAGATTTAACTAATGTAATTCATCTTTTGATTTCCTGGCTGCTGGTGCCAAGAGTGTTGATAAAGTGTAGGACAATGTTTTATTAGACACAAATGAAAGAGGAAATGATAGTTTACTCATTGATGCATCCCAGCACTAACTGTAAGCCTTTTTTTCTATTGCAGCATCATTTATGTCAAAACATCAAAATGGAGAAACAACTCCCCATCAATCCAGAAATAGATAAATAAAATATAGCATCATTCTTTCAAAAAGAGCAAAAAGTTCTATTGCATGCCAGCTCATGAATGAATCTTAATACCACTGTTGTTGTTGTGTGCCATAGAGTCGGAGCTAACCCTCCAGCTTACCCTCCAGCGAGTTTTCAGAGGCTGTTGATCACATGGGAGGAGATTGCCCATCTTCTCACAGTGCAATTTGCACTCTTGAACTAAGTGCCCTTGGGATTGCAGTGCAGCTTCTTATCACAAGGCCGATCAAGTAAAGAGCAAATAGGCAATTCAATGGGGATGAAGGCGAGAGTGAGGAGTTTGTTTTCTTAGTTTGGCAGAAAATCTAATTTTTAAATATTTTAATCAAATTAATTACTTTAGCAAAACTGTATTTGTGGTAAAGAGAGAGATCACAAAGGCCTAAAAGTATAAGGGTTTGAATTTGCTTTCACCCCCCAACCCTACTACAAGATATATTGCATACAGAGAACTGTATTTACTATAATCTTTCCAAGCAACATAGTTATTTATAACATTATGTAGAAAACACTGTTGATCATGCATTTCTCTTGCAGTTTGTTTGCAATGGTAAAGCAGCATGAGTTCCTTCTCACAAGAGATTGTTGTGAAATATAGCACAGGCTAAAGTTTAAGAGTATTCTCAACAGAGAATGATACTTACATAGATGGCTCTTTTGTCAAATAAAAAACAGCTGCATTATGTGAAAGTGAACTCATGTACAACAAAAATAAAGCTTCTCCAATTGTGATGTGAACAGAGAAAGAAATTTCACTATATTCCAGGTATAGAATGTGATAGACTTATACTTCAGCCAATAAAGACTTATATTCAGCATAAGTTTTTGGTTAGGAAATATAAAAAGACAGAGGGGAAATATGTATGTGTGGTAGTATGACTGCTGGAGTCACAAAACTTCCTTATGATAAGTTTGCTAAAATAGAATACGGCTTCAATAACTGCAATTATAAAATATAGTTGTGTATAATAATATCAGGGAGCTCTGGTGGGCTAGTGGCAAGAAGCTGCACTGCAATCTCAAAGGCACACAGTTTGAGTTTTTCTCCACTCTGTGGGAGAAGGATGGGCAATCTCCTCCTGTGTGATTAACTGCCTCTAAAAACCCATTGGAGGGTGAGCTATGGGTCAGTTCCCACTCTATGGTATAAAACAACAACAACAACATAATAATAATAATATCATTCTCTGGTCTGATTGTTGTTGTTAGGTGCTGTCAAGTACCACTTATAGTGACCCTATGAACAACAGATCAGAATCGTGTCCTATCCTGCACCATCCTCATCACCTCTGATACACTTGAGCCCATTGCTGTGGTGACCGTGTAATCAGTCTCATTTGGGGTCTTCCTCTCTTTCATTGGCCCTCCACTCTTCCAAGCATGAAATCCTTCCAAGGAATAGCATCTCCTAGCAGCATGTTCAAAGTTATGAGAGACAAAGCTTTGCCATGCTTGACTCAAGGAGTACTCCAACTGCACTTTCTCCAAGATATGCCTGTTTGGGTTTTTGGCAGTCCATGGAATATTCAGTACTAGACTTCAACACCACAGCTTAAAGGCATCAATTCTTTTGTTGTTGTTTTTAAAATTTTATTTTAATAATTTTAATGAACATTTACAGAAATTCTGGATTTCCACTCATTCGTTATTACACATTTCTCCCTGCCCAGACCTCCACGCCCCCCCCCAGTTCACTCCTCTCTTTTAAAAGTAAAAGAAAAATTCTTTCTTTGGTATACAATCCCCCCACACCCCTCCCACCGCCCCAAGTACACTCCACTATGCAACCATAACTCTGGACTCTTGTGATAACCACAATATCCCATCATATATCGCTTTTAAATTATCCGATTTGAAAGGCTTTGAACACTAGTTCAATCTCAACAATTGTTAAAAGTGTGATTAGATTTTCTATTTTTTTCTTAAGTCATTTCAGGTAATTTATGCATTTCTAGAGATTTTCCAGTTTAAGGAGATTATGTAATTTATTGATAATGCTGTTCATAGTACTACAGGTTGTTATTGCTGTCAAATCAGTGGTGATAGACTCCCTTTCAGTTAGACTCTATTATTCTCTTTGTGGATCTCGCTGTTTCACTCTTTCTGTCTCCATTTCTCTTTTTGCCTCCCCTTTTCTTTTTCTGTTTTATTCTTTGATAATTTAACAAAATTATTCATTAATAGAATTGATATTTTCAAAAAATAAGGTTTTGGTATCATTGATTTTCTCTACTTTTTCTTTTCTCTATTTTACTTATTACTGTACTGCTTTGCTATTTTTTTCTATTTGGTAGTTTAAAGCTTATTTTTATATTTTTGTAATTCTTCTAGTTGGAAAGTGCAGGTAATGATTTGAGAAATTCTTTTTTCCTATATATTGTTGCTGTTGTGTACCATTGAGTTGGAACTGACCCATAGCTGACTGCCGGGGGGTTTTTAGAGGCAGTTTAAAACATGGGATGAGATTGTCACTGTAGAGCAAATGGTGAATTCAAACACATTGCCTTCAGGATTATGGCACAACTTCTTACTACTACATTAGGCTACCAGAGCTCCCTTTTCCAAGGAAGAAAGTCAGAATTTCCAATATATCATTTACTATTATAAATTCTCCTCTACGTAATCCTGTCCTTGAATCCCTTCTTGTTGTTGTTGTTAAGTGCTGTCGAGTTATAGGCGACTCATAGTGACCCTATGAACCAAAGACCTGAACACTTGTATGACCTTCATCGTATCTCCAAGTTCATAGGACTTCCAGAGGCAAACTATTTCAGAAGTGGATGCCACTCCTGCTTCCAAGCTTGTTCTAATTGGGGAGGTCCCCCAAATACTATCCACCATGGGTGACCAGGCATCAATTCTTTTTCTGTCATTCTTATTCACTGTCCATCTCTCAGATGTATAGTAATGGAAAACTATGGCCTGAATCAGGTGCATGTCAAGCTGACAGCATTGTTTTTTAATATTTAGAAAGGTCCCTGGCAGCAGGCTCGCCTAAAGCAGTATGATCTCCTGATCTCCTGATTGATTGTACCAAGGATGTTGATTATGGATCCAAGTAAGATGAAATCATTGACACTTTCAATCTTTTCTCCATCTATTATGATGTTTCTCATTGACCTAGTGGTGAGGTCCTTTTTTTTTCTCTTGATGTTGAGATGTAATACATATTGAGGATTACAGTCTTTGAGCCTCTGCAACAAGTACTTCAGGTCCTCCTAGTTTTCAGCAAGCAAGGTTGTTTCATCTGCATAACCCAAGTTGTTTATGAGTCTACCTCTGATCTTTATGCCACATTCTTCTTCACAGAGTACAACTTCCCATACAGCATACAGACTGAAGTAGGTAGAGAGAATGGATGCACCCCTGACACACATCCTTCTTGACTAAACCATACAGTGTTTCCTTATTTCATTTGGACAACAGCTTCTTGGTCTAGGTACAGATTTCACATGAGCATAATTAGGTGTTCTGGAATTCCCATTCTTCTCAATGATAGTCATAGCTTCTTGTGATCCACATTGTCAAATGTCTTTGCATAGTCAGTAAAACACAAATAGATCTTTTTCTGGTATTCTCTGCTTTCAGCCAGGATCCATCTGACATCTGCAGGTGGTATCCCTGTTGCCATGGCCTCTTTTAATCTCAGCTTGTACTTCTAGCAGTTCTCTATCAATGTATTCTTCCAATTATTTTTGTATTATCTTCAGCAATATTTTGCTTTCATAGGATAGAACTCATATTGTTTTATAATTCCCACATTGTTTTGGATCCCCTTTTGGGGATCCCATTCTTGGGAATGATAACAAATATTAATCACTTCTAGTCAGCCGGTCAGGCAGCTCTCCTCCAAATTTCCTGACATAGACTGGTGAGCACATCCAGGGTTGGTGCATCTGTTAGTAGAAACCTGTCAATCTATAGCCCATCTATTCCTGGGCCTTATTTTTTGCTATTGTTTTCAGTGCAGCTTAAACTTCTTCCTTTGTTACCATTGGTTCTTGTTCATATGGTACTTCCTGAATTTTTTCGGTATTGACCAATTCTTTTTGGTACAGTGATTCTGTATTCCTTCCATCTTCTTTTAATGCCTCCTAAGCCATTCAAAATTTTTCCCATGGCATATTTCAGTATTGAAATTATTGTTGTTGTTGTTTTTGTTATGTTCCATAAAGTCGCTTGGGACTCATAGCATTCTTATGTACAAGAGCCCTAAATGCTGCTCTATCCTATGCCAACCTCGCCATCTCCAACACACCCATTCCACCACCCCAATCACAGAATCGATCCATCTCATCGAGGGTCTTTCTCTCCTGTGCTGCCCCTCCACTCTCCCAAACATTATGTCCCTCTCCAAGGACCAGTCCCTCCTTGCAACATGCCCAAAGTATGTCAGACGAAGCTTTAGAATCCTTGACTCCAAAGAGCATTCCGGCTTCACCCTCTCCAGGACAAACCTGTTTGTTCTCCTAGCAGTTCATGGTATATTCAACACTCTTCTCCAGCACCACAGCTCAAAGGCATCAATTCTCTGTCATCCCTAGTCCCTGTACAACTCTCTGATGCATAGCACGTAATTGCAAAGACGATAGCCCAGATCAGGCACACCTTAGTCTTCCAGCCTGACATTGTTGCTCTTCAGTACTCTTGAGAGGTCCCTCACAACTGACTTTCCCAATGCAATTTGTCTCCTGATTTCCTGGCTGCTGATACCAAGAGTGTTGACTGAGGAGTCAAGTAAACTAAAACAGTTAACTATCTCAGTCTCTTCACCATGCATACTGATGCTGCCAATTGGCCCAGTGATGAGAATCTTTGTTTTCTTGATGTTGTTGAGCTTCAATCTGTATTGAAGGCTGCAGTCCTTGACCTTCTGCTGCAAGCGCTTCAAGTCCTAGAAATTCTTCTTTCTGGTGGCCTAGTCGTAAGCAGCTGCACTGTAATCTAAAACCCAGCTGTTTGGATCCACCAGCTATCCTTCTCCATGGGAGAAGGATGGGTATTTTCCTCCCTTGCCATTTACTGCTTCTGAAAACCCACTGGAAGGTGAGCTATGTCTCTATTCTGACTCAACAGCACACAACAATAACAACAATCCTGTTAGTTTGGTAGGAGTTCTGGTGGCATAGTCCATAGCCTATTATGCTGTTAATAAAAAATGCTGTGAATCTCCAGAGGTTTGAATGCATCATCAGCTCTGTTGTTATCATTGTTGTTAGGTGCCATTGAGTCACCTGTGACTCACAGAAACTCTATTTACATTAGCTCTGAAAGCTGCCCATCTCATTATCTCTGACAGACCTAATCCCATTTCTCCAGTCAGTCAATCCATCTCATCCTGGATCTTCCTCTCCTGTGCTGTTCCTCCACCCTTCCAAGCATGATGTCCCTCTCTAAGCACTTGTTCCTTTTGGCCACGTGCCCAAAGTATGTGAGATGGAACCTCAGAATCCTTGTCTCCAGGTAGCAGCTTGGTTTCATGCTCTCCAGGACAAACCTGTTTGTTCTCCTAGCAGTCCACAATATGTTCAACACTCTTCTCTAACACCACAACTCAGAGGCATTGATCCTTCTATCAACTTTAGTTTTTGTCCAGCTCTTTTTGTCCTATGCATAGAAACTAATTGCAAAGACCATGGCCTGTATTGGGCACATCTTAGTCTCCAGACTCACCTCATTGTTCTTCAGTACTCTACAGAGTTCCCCAACAGCAGACTTTCCCAGGACAATTTGTCTTGATTTCTTGACTACAGCTCTACAAGAGAAAAATGGGCAGTCTCCTCTTGCTAAGATTTATAGCTTCAGAAACCTAAAAGTTGCTATGAATTGGAATCAACTTGGTGTCAGCAAGTGAATTCTGTTAGTACTAATTCTATTAAATTAAAAATTATATATTACCTATCTCCATTCTTTTTACCTTCTTAATATGCAGTCAGTATAACAAAGATACTATATATTCTCTGAAACATAATTTGATGTGTTGTATTTAATCCAAATATAAATAACCATAAATGAGATAAGCACTGAAAGACTAGGTTGATAGTTCAACCAACTTTTTTGGTGGAATAACCATCTTTTTTTTTGGAATAACCATCTTTTTTTTTCTTTAATAACCATCTTGATAACACTATGTTTGCTGTTTGGCTCAGATTTTTGCCAAATGTGTTAAGTAAGTAATGAGACTTTGCAGTGAACTACAGAACCCAAAGACAGACAGGAGCGGGAGAACTGAGGAGAGGAGGACAGATTGATCCTAGAGATGATGGAGTAGAATAGCATTTTTGAAACTTTGGGCATGTAGGTGATTTTTAACTTCCACTTTATAAGAATCAGTTTATACTATTCTTTTTTTTAAAAACTTTTAATTATTAATTTCAATGAAAATTTAGAGAGACTTTGGCTTTCCATTCAGTCATTGTTGCACTTTCTCCCCTCCCCCACTTCCAGTACACTCCCCTCTTAGAAAGTAAAAGAAAAATTCTTTTATTGTTTTACAATCCCCTCCCCCCGAGGTCCACTCCACTGTGCAGCCTTCGCTCTGGACTCCCATCATGACAAAAATACCTAATCACATATCCCTTTTAAACAGTTTTCTCCCTCATCTGTTTCAATGCAATATACATTATTTAACCTATCTTTCTCAGTCTCCCCCCCCCACCCAACCCCAATGTCAGTCCTGTTTTACAACAGTGGCACCAGGCAGTATTTGTCCTTTTGTGACTGAGATATTTCACTCAGCATAATGTCCTCCAGGGTCACCCATTTTTACATATATCGCATGAGTTCTTTGCTTTTCAATGCAGCGTAGTATTCCATTGTGTGAATGCACCACAGCTTCTCTATCCATTTGTTTGTTCTTGGGCATTTAGGTTGTTTCCAACTCCTTGCCGTTGTGAACAAAGCCATGATAAACATGGGTGTGTGTATATCTGCTTGGATGGAAGTTATGGTCTCTCTGGGGTATATTCCCAATAGTGGAATATCTGGGTCAAATGGTATCTCTATTTACAACTTTTTGAGAAAGCACCATACCACCTTCCACAGTTGGTTGCACTATTTTACACTTCCACCAACAGTAAATAAGCATTCCAGTTTCTCTACAACATCACCAGCATTTGTTGCTTGCTGTTCTGTTAAACTTTGCTATTCTTACTGGGGTGAGATGACATCTCATAGTTGTTTTGATTTGTATCTCTCTTAGCGCTAGGGATTTTGAACATTTCTTCATGTGCTTGTTAGCCATCTGAATGTCTTCTTTGGTGAAGTGTCTGTTCATATCCTGTGCCCATTTTTCAATTGGATTGTTTACCTTTATTTTGTTGTAGGGTGTACTACTCCTTTCAAAAGAAATGATACATCCTTATGACTCAGGGTGAAGTCTCTCTCAGGGAGGAGTGATAGGGAATGGCAAAGGACACACTGACAAAGAAGATTAATCAGAACTGGCTTTGACAAGCACTGTGGCATTTGGACAAGAACAAACTGGGAGGAGGGTAGAGAGAATAGTGCAACAATGAACGAATGGAAACCCAAAATCTCTGTAAATGTTTATGAAAATTAATAAAATATAATTATAGAAAAAAAAGAAATGATACAAGAAATCTAACAATTTCAGATTAAGGAAATGTTACACTTACATAAGTTTATATGTATTTGTTGCATGTATATGTAGGGTGTACAGTGAGCCTAAACAGAAAGAGATTCAAGGTACTAGACAGTGCAGTAAAATCACTGTGTCCAGAAACATCAAAAGGGGAATTTTGTCAGTAAGGACTTTATTAAACCAAATTTTAAAAATTAACAATGGAGTTTACACTTACTCTATCTTACACTATCCTCCTCAGTAATAGACTTACATTTTTAAAACTCATTAAAAATATATTTTTAAAATATAGAAACTGATTCCTCCTAGCTATTTTCATTGTAACACAAATCTTAATATGTTGTTGTTATGTGCCATCGAATCGTTTCCGACTCATGGCAACCCTATGCACAACAGCTCTAAACCCTGCTCTATCCTGCGCCAACCGCACCGCCTCTGACACACCCATCCCGATTACCCCAGTCACCGAATCAATCCATCTCATAGAGGGTCTTCCCCTCCTGCGCTGTCCCTCCACCCTCCCAAGCATGATGTCCCTCTCCAAGGACCCGTCCCTCCTGGCAACATGTCCAAAGCATGTCAGACGAAGCCCCAGAATCCTTGCCTCCAAGGAGTAACTTGGTTTAATCCTCTCCAAGATGAATCTGTTTGTTTTCCTGGCAGTCCATGGTACATTCAGTACCCTTCTCCAGCACCACAGCTCAAAAGCATCCACTCTCCTTCTGTCCTCCCTAGTCATTGTCCAACTCTCTGATGCATAACAAGCAATTGCAAATACCATGACCTGTATCAGGCGCACCTTAGTCTCCAGAGAGACACTGTTGCTCCTGAGTACCTTTGAGAGGTCCCTAACGGCAGTCTTTCCCATCGCGATACGCTTTTTGATTTCCTGACTGCTGGTACCAAGAGTGTTGACTGTGGAGCCGAGCAAAGTGAAGCTGTGAACACTCTCAATCTCTTCGTCATCCATCCTGACACTGCCAATTGGTCTAGTGGCGAGAATCTTTGTCTTCTTGACGTTGAGCCTTAGTCCATACTGAAGGCTGCAGTCCTTGACCCTTCGCAGCAAGTGCATGAGGTCCTCCTCAGTTTCAGCAAGCAAGGTTGTGTCATCTGCATAATGGAGATTGTTAATAGACCTTCCACCAATCCTGATGCCACAATTCTCCTCATAGAGCCCAGCCTCTCGGATAATCTGCTCTGCATACATGTTGAAAAGGTATGGAGACAGGATGCATCCCTGGCGTACACCCTTCCCTATTTTGAACCATGCAGTGTTACCCTGCTCTGTTCTGACTACTGCCTCTTGGTCCAAGTATAGGTTTCGTATTAGCACAATTAAATGTTCTGGGATTCCCATTCTTCTCAGAGTCAGCCACAGTTTGTTATGATCCACACAGTCAAATGCCTTTGCATAATCAATGAAACACAGATAGACGTTCTTCTGGTATTCCCTGCTTTCAGCCAAAATCCATCTAACATCAGCAACTATATCCCTAGTACCACAACCCCTTCTAAACCCAGCCTGGACTTCCGGCAGTTCTCTGCTGATGTGCTGTTCTAATCGTTTTTGGATGATCTTAATATAGCCTAAGAGATATTTTTATATTCCAATCCTCTTCACTGAAATGAAACTATTCCCAGGATAAATTATCTTTTCCTACTATAGATTCTTTGTTGTTTTGGTAAAGGCAAATAATTTCTCATTTTTTAAGATTCCAAATTGTTTTACAAGTGTCAATGTTTAATTAATCAGGATAAATGAACTCTAGTCCATCCTTCCTATTATTTTCAATGTCACTTAGTCTGATAATGACTTAAGTGATTTTATTCACATCTTGGCTTTCTCATTATTAAGTTATTAATCACAAGCAAGTTTTGTGGGAATTTGGCAGCAATATAGTAAATTAACATTTTTATCAAATAAAGTTTGTTATTAAAAAGATACATTAAAAACACTACTATAAGATCTTCTTTACACTAGAATCTTTGTTTTAT
Organism: Elephantulus edwardii; assembly: GCF_000299155.1. Taxonomy (NCBI): domain Eukaryota; kingdom Metazoa; phylum Chordata; class Mammalia; order Macroscelidea; family Macroscelididae; genus Elephantulus; species Elephantulus edwardii. The sequence continues at coordinate 927,192 of NW_006399848.1, forward strand.
AAAGCCAAGTATCTTTTGTATCTTGAAGTTCAGCATATTATCTCTGTCTACATCAGTGCTGAGCACAAACCAGGAAGTTAGCAAGGTCTTCTGACTGAAATGAATGAATATTGTTGATAATGAACGAACCAGTATATCAAAATTGTACCAACTCCTAAAAGCTATAAAGATTACATCGGTGTCCTGGTTTTCACCTCTGCCACTGCAAATTTATGGCAAGGAAACTGGTATACATTGAGAGAGAGAAAAAAAAGGAAGATAATTAACCTGAAATATATCTAGAGGGTTTATCCTATTTGGCTTCAAATAATTTAATCCTTTTTGATCTTATTGGTCAAGTTTTCTCACAGTTTACTATAGAATTTGAACCAAGGCTGCTTTCTGTCTACTGTAGAAACCACTACTCTAGAAAGAGAGAAAATTATTTTTGCTGAACAATAGGGACATCTGCTGGTTAAGATGAAATTATTTCCCCTTTACAATACTGTATCGTTGTTGTGTACTATGGAGTTGGACCCAACTCATAGCTAACCCTACATTGAGTTTGCAATCTCACAGGAGATTGCCAATCTTTCTCCTGAAGAGTGGCTGGTAGATTTGAACTCTGTGCCTTTGAGTTGCCAGTGAAGTTCTTTAACATGGTTTAGCAGCACAGCTATTAGTAGCATAGTCTAGCAATGGCAGTCTAGTAGCAAGAAACTGCACTGTGATCCCAAAGTTCAAATCCACCTGCTATTCCATGGGAGCAGTATGGGCATTCTCCTGCTGATGTATTAACTGCTCTGAAAACCTGCAATGGGTTGATTTGACGGTGCACAACGACAGCGACATAGTTAATAGAGTGCTGCAAAGTTACCCAAAATTCTACTGGTTTGAATCCACCAGTAACTCCTTAAAAGAAAAATGGGTAGCCTCCTTTCATTATCATTTACAGCTTCTGAAACCCCAATAGAGGCGTCACTAGGAGTTGGAACCAACTCAACAGCAGTGAGTTTGAGTTTTATTTTGGGGTTTTTACAGAGATGGTAAAAAGGTTTGGCTGACAAGGCTTCTTGTTGCTGTGAGGTATTATTGAGTCGGCTCTGCCTCATTGCAGTCCTGTGTATAATGAAGCCCTGCCCAACACTGTACAATCTTCACATCTGTTTCTTGCCACAGTCTAATTTCATTCGCTGTTTCAATCTATCTTGTCGAGGGTCTTTTTTCTTTCACTGAGTCTGCCTTTCCAAGCAACATATCATTCTCCAGGGACTGACCGCTGCTGATAACATGCTCCAAGTATCTAAGATAAAATTTTACCATCCTTGTTCCTAAGGAGCATATTCTTTTGGCAATACTCTTTGCCAGCACCACAGTTCAAAGGTATCAATTTCTTTCCATCTTCTCTGTGCATGTGAGTATGTGTTTTCATTGCCATCAAGTCAGAACCAATTCATAAGTGACCCTCCAGTTGATCTTCAGAAGCTATAAATTGTAAGTAAAAAGATTGCTCATCTTTCCCTCAGGGGGTAGCTAATGACTCAAACCACCTGCCTTTGAGTTGACAGCACAATTCCCTACCTACCTGGCAAGAAGAGCTCCTTCAGTCTTCCTTATTCATATGCATATTATTGTTGTTGTTGTTGAGTACCATTGAGTTGGAACAACCCACTATTGACATTCCAGTGGGTTTCCACAGGCTGTTAACTGCACAACAGGAGACTGCCCATTCTGCTCCCACTGAGCAAGTGGTGAACTCAAACCACATGCCTTCGAGATTGCAGAGCAACTTATGAAACAATTTTTCACATACACGCAAAACAACTGAACATACCGTAGCTTGGGTCAGGAACACCCTAGTCTTTAAATTGATATCCTTGTTCTTTAGCACGTTCAACAGGTCCTTGGCAACAGATTTACACAATGAAATATGTCATTTGATGTCTTGACTGCTGTTTTAGTAGGTGTTATTGTCAATTCTTAACATCAATCTTTTCTCCATTTATCATAACACTGTTCATTGGGACCAGCTGTGCAAACTTTTGTTTTCTTGAGATGTAATCCACACTGTAGGCTGTAGTCTCTTATCTTTTTCAGTGGGTATTCCAAGTCCTCTTCATTTTCAGCAAGCAAGGTTGTTTCATTTGCATATGGCAGGTTGTTAATGAGGCCTCCTCCAATCTTGATGCCACATTCTTCTTCATGTAGTCCGGTGTCTCAGATTATTTGTTGATCATACAGATTGAATAGGTATGATAGGACTTAACCTGACACACAACTTTCCTGACTTTAAATAACCCTTGAAGTATTATTGCTCAAGTCGATCGTGAGTAAGATTCAAAGATAATATGATCTTGCTCATTGTTTACTCAAGAGTTGTCTTGAGCAAGATTGAAAGGTAATGTCTGATTACCCACTGTTTAGAAATGAGAGTTCCAGAATTTCTCAAGGTAGTTGTAGTTCCAGTACTTGTCAAGTAGTGACAGTACCTGAAACAAAACACTATAATCTATTTTAAAATCAGTAAGTGTCACCAAAACACAGAAATACCTGTTTCCCTGATCTGATTTAAGGCATTTAATTATTTTCTATATCAACAAAAATTAAGTGCCTACAAAGTCAAAAGTACTGTGCCAGATGCTGGGAAAGTGGAATTCTGAGACATGGCAGAGGTAGCAGATGGCCCATCTCTGCTCTCTCTGGGAGAGTACGCTGAGCAGTAGCAGAGGTTAACCTCTGTTAACATCTGTCAAGAACCGAGCCTACCATTTGTCCTTGCTGCAGTCTCTATTTTATAAATGTACAGGCCAATTGTGTTCTTAAAACGCTTTCTTTCTAGTCTTCCTCAAAAAAAAAATGCCTTCTTACTTCCACTTTAGTAATTTCTTGTTACTCTTTTCTGAAAGTTATATTCTGAACTCATGGAAGGTTTCTTTTTTATTGTTGTTAGGTACCGGGGAGTCAATTACAACTCATAGCAACTATATGAGAGATCTGAACTCTGCCCTATCCTGTACCTTCTTCATCATCATTGGCATATTTGAGGCCATTTTTATAGTCACTGTGTCCAACCATCTCGTCGAATGTCTTCCTCTCCTTCACTGACCTTCCACTTTTCTAGGCATGACGTCCTTTTCCAAGAATTTGCCCCTCCTACGGGCAAAGTGGCTGTTCGTTCATAGGGTTGCTATGAGTCGTCTACGACTTGACGGCATTAAACAACAATAACAATGACGACGACCAAGAGAGAGCTACGTTGGTCTAGTGGAAGGAAGCTGTGCTACCAAGCCAAAGGTGGGTGATTGTCATCTGTGGCCCTCGGCCAGGTTCAAATTGTCTTCCTGTCAAACATTCTTCTAGGTGGTATAGCACTGGTCTGTGCGTTGCTGTACAGAGGTAACTCGTGGTTGCTGTGATGCTGAAGCCTGTGACAGTGATGTGCCAATCGTGGTAATGGGCACCCATGGTGGACAGTGTTGGCTGGAGCTTCCCGACTAAATCAAGCCTGGAAGCAGGAGCGGCATCCACTTCCAAAATGGCTTGCCTCTGGAAACTCTATGTACGAACAGTGCTCAGGCTGTTCGTTCATAGGGTCGCTATGAGTCATCTACAACTCGACGGCATTAAACAACAACAACAACAACAACATGGGCAAAGTCTCACCATCTTTGCCTCTCATTCTTCCTAGCTCAGAAGCAATCTGGTTGTACTGCATCTAAGATAGGCTTGTTCTTTTGGGAGTCCATAGCACGTTCAATACTCTTTTCCACACCACAGCTCTTTAGTCATCCTGTTCATTGTCCAACTTTCAAGTGCATAGGAAGTAACCGATAGTATCATGGATTAGATCAGACACCATGATATTGTTGTCTTTTAGCACTTTGCTCTGTAGTGTTTTTAAACAATCCATTAAAAGACGTCAATATGTAATGCAGAGAGGTCTGGTTGCCTAGTGGTAAGAAGCTGTGTTGCCATCCCAAGGCACATGGTTCGAATTCACCAGCTGTTCCGGGGGAGGAAGATGGCCAATCTCCTTCTGTGAGAATTGCTCCCTCTGAAAACTCACTGAGGGATCAGCTGTGAGTCAGTTCCTACTTAACAGTACGTAACAACAACATATCTATTGCAAAATGATATGTAGAAGGTTCTGGAACAGTAGTTATGAAAAAATACAATGAAAGACTAAAAGGAGTGTAGAGAGCTCTGGCCACATAGTCCATAGTGAGTCATACTGCTAACTCAAAAACTATGTATCTCCATTGGTTCGATTCCACTGGTGGGTCCACAGAAGAAAAACAGGCAATCTCCTCCTGCTGCAATTTGGTTTTGAATAGTTGATGGAGGGTTGCTAAGATTTGGAACTGAGGAGATGGTAGAGTAAGCAAAGGAAGTTGGAGATGTAGCACTGGTACAAGATCAAGGACAAGATATTGCAATATGGATTTCCACAAACTTCAGAGAAAAGTGTGGCAGAGAAACCTGAGATAGGAGCAGCCAGAAGATCCTGCTGTGTGAGTCTAGCCTGTAGTCAGATGCTGTTGAGTCATCTCTGACTCATAGCAACCCAAAATGTAACAGCTCTAAACCCTGCCTGGCCCCACACCATCCTCACGGGTTCCCCTGTGCGGAACCAGTTTTGCAGTCACTGTGTCAATCCACCTGGTTGAGGGTCTTTCTCTCCTTTGCTAACTCTCTATTTTCCCAAGCATGACATCCTTCTCCAAGCACTGGCCGCTCCCGACCACATGCCAAAAATATGTGAGACAAAGCATCTTGGCTTCTAAGGAATATTCTGGCTGCTCTCTCGCAAGACAAATTTGCTCTTTTGGCAGTCCATGATATATTAAACCTTTCTCCCAAGGAAACACTGCAAGTCAAACCACCAGGAAAGCACACTCTGTTGGGTGAGCAGCTCAACTTCCTACTAACTATGCCATCAAACAAAAAAAGAAAGGGTCAGAATTGATTCATACCTTTTCCTTCAGCAGGTATTTGGAGAGTATAAGACACAGAGGAAGAGACTATCTTCCTCCTGTTTAATAAATAGTGGATTCAAGCCACCTACCTTTGGGTTGGAAGTGAAACTTTCTTAACCACTCCACCACCATAGCTCTATAATTTCTATTTAGGATAGGAAGGTTTCTGATTACTTTTCTACAAAATATATAATACCTTGTTAAAGAAATCTCAAGGTAGTATTTTTAAAATAACGTTATATATATTGACTTAATAATGAAGGAGGGATAACCTAGAAATACAATTGCAGAATACTGTTCTAGATTCAGATTATGTTATGAACAACCTAAACACTATTAAAATTAAAGGTATAGAAGTATTATTATGTTCTTCAACGAGATGGAAAAGGCAATCTCCAATTTCGTATGGAATGGGAAAAAGCCCCGAATAAGCAAAGCACTCCTTAAGAATAGAAGA
>NW_006399848.1:934378-962955 GCF_000299155.1 Elephantulus edwardii
AATGAGTGGAAGCCCAAAATCTCTGTAAATGTTTATGAAAATTAATAAAATATAATTATAGAAAAAAAAGAAGTATTATTATGGTGATACATTTACCTTTTAAAATTATGTATTAAGCTAATGATAAAATATCCTTACATTTTCTAGTAAATACCACTGACCTTGGGTAAATGTGATAAGATAAGAAATTCAACTGGAGAGACAGAATTTAATTATAAAGTTACACTTAATTTTTTTTAAGGTAGTTAACTGCAAAGTACAGCCTGACTTAAATTTTGGAGAAAAGAATGAGAAATCAGACTATAATTTTCACCAGCATGTAGCAAAGTGAAAAGAATCATACAAGGTTCTGTTTTATGTAAAATGTGGTGAATTAGGAACTACGTCCTTTTAAATATTCATATTTGAGTAATGATTTTCCATATGAAACTTCCTTTCAGAAAAAAAAATAAGTGTAATTGCTTTTCTAGTTCAAGAGTTTCCATTTTTAAGCCCTTATTATGTATGCTGAGCAAATAATTTGTGAGCCAAACTCTAAGAAGAATGTGGCATCAGGATCAGAGGAAGACTCATCAACAACCTATGCAGATGACACACCATGCTTGCTGAAAGCAAGGAGGACCTGAAGGATTTGTTGCAGAAGATCAGACTACAGCCTTTAAAATGGATTGTGTCTTAATATGAAGAAAACAAAGGTCCTTACCACTGGGCCAGTGGGCAACATTACTGTAGATTACTGTAGATGGGAAAAGATTGACACTATTAATGATTTTTTGGTGCTGATCCACAAACAGCACCCTTCCTTGATACAGGAAGTAAGAAGATAAGAGGACGTATTGCTTTGGGCAAGTCTGTTGTCAGGGACCTCAGTTTGAAGGCCAAGATGCACCTGAATCAAGCAAGCCATGGTTTTTTTAATTACTTGCTATATGTCTGAGAGCTGAATGATGAATAAGGAAGACAGAAGAATTGATGGCTTTGAGTTGTGGTGTCGGAGAAGAGTACTGAATATCCTATTATTGATGATTCCCTTCGAGTTGAGCACAATTCATAGGGACCCTATGAACAAAAGGCTTGAAGCTCCTATAAAACTATCGACATTTATCAAAGTTCATAGCTTCTGAAAGCATGTTGTTTAGGAACGTGGAAAAGGTGAAGCTGGAATGCTCTTTGGAGGCAAAGGTGATGAAGTTTAATCCCATAGACTTTGGGCATGTTGCTAGGAAAGGTTATTTCTTGGAGAGGGGCATCATGCTTGGAAAGGTGAAGAGACAGTGAAGGAAAGAAAGACCTTCAATCAGGTGGATTGACACAGTGCCTGCAGCAATGGGATTGTGTATGTCAGAGATTGTGAGGATAGCACAGGATAGGACAGGGTTCAGATCTGCTGTTCTTAGGGTCGCTAAGCATCGTACTCAACAGTCTATGTGTTAACAACAACGTATGTCACGGAATTCTGGGTCTAGTGGTAAGGAGCTGCACTGTCAACCAAAGACATATGGTTCAGATCTACTAGCTGTACCACAGGAGAAACATGAGCAATCTCCTCCTGTGAGATTGATTGCATCTGAAAATCTGCTGATGGGTTAGCTATGGGTTAATTTTTATTAATAATACTCAACAGCAACACATATGTCAATTTCTGTGCAAAGTGTTTTACCTGCATAACTTTGAGTGGTAGATTTTATTGTCTACATTTGTCAGATGAGACAAATGAAGCTTAGCAAATTTAAATACCACCCAAAGATGCTCCACTATGAAGGCAATAGTAAAAAATCCATCCTGAGTCCAACAACTATACAACCATATTATCTTTTCTCCTCTCATTATATTATCTAGATGACTGAATTACTTATATAGTCTTCTGTTTTAAATGTAGTATTTATTACATGTCTTTTTGGTAAATTGAATTTACTAGACTGGCAATATTCTTGAAGGAGATTCAGAGCAAGCTGGGGGAAAAGAGCGTTGGAATTGGAAGTCTCTTGGGGAGGACAGAGTTGCAGAATTTTATTGTTTTCTTAATGTTAGTAAATATTTGCAAATTCAGCCACTCTCAAAGGAGAGGAAAGGCTTTCTAGGAACCAGCCTATTTAGGTGGAGTTACAAAAATAAGGAATGTGTGCACACAGTCTTTTGAAATGGATCAGTGAGTATCACTTATTATGGGATAGTGTGCATGTACAGTCTCTGTGGATAGTTTTAGTAATTTTCTGACAGAAGTTTCTGCTGCCCCTAGAGGATGATCCTATGATGGTTGGTGGACTGCACCTGCTTAAGGGGTTAGTTTAAGTGTATTTATTCCCATTCCAGGAAAAGGTGTTCTGACAGCATTAAAATTATTGAACAATACCATTAACATCCCTGGCATACACCCTTCCCAATTTTGAACAATGCAGTGTTCCTTTTCTCTGTTCTGGTTTAAATCTGGGAAGGGTATATAGCAGGGATGTGTTCCGTCTCCATACCTTTTCAAACTATTTGAAAAACAGATTATCATAAAGGCTGGGCTCTATGAGGAGAAATGTGGCATCAGGATTGGAGGAAGATTCATCAACAATCTTCATTATGCAGATAACACAAGCCTGCTTGCTGAAACTGAGGAGGACTTGAAGCGCTTGCTGTGGAAGATCAAGGATCGCAGCCTTCAATATGGATTGAGGCTCAATATCAGGAAAACAAAGATTCTCACACTCAGGCTGACCGGCAGTATTGTGATGGATGGTGAAGAGATTGAGATTGTAAGCAGCTTTAGTTTGCTTGGCTCCATAGTCAACACTCTTGGCACTAGCAGCCAGGAAATTAAAAGACATATTGTGTTGAGACAGTCTGCTGTCAGAGACCTCTCCAATGTACTGAAGAGCAATGATGTCAGTCTGGAGACTAAGGTGCACTTGATACAGGCCATGGTCTTTGCAATCATTTGCTATGCATCAGAGAGCTCGACAATGACTAGGGATGATAGAAGGCAAATTGATGCCTTTGAGCTGTAGTGTTGGAGAAGAGTATTGACTATACTTTGGGCTGCTAAGCAAACAAGTAGGTTCGAGATGGAGATGGTTAAACCAGGCTGTTCCTTGTAGACAAGGATTCTGAAGCTTCATGTGATATACTTTGGACATGTTGCAAGGAGGCACCAGTTCTTGGAGAGGGATGTCATGCTTGGGAGGTTGGAGGGATAGTGAAGGAGAGGAAGACCCTCTATGAGATGGATTGATTCAGTAACTGGGGTAATGGGGATAGGTTTCAGAGACAATAAGATTGGCACAGGACAGAGCAAGGTTTAGGGCTGTTGTACATAGGGTTGCTATGAGTAGCAGGTGACTCGATGGCACACAACAGCAACAACAACAACAATCATTAATATCACATGCAAGCAAATCCTGCTGATGATTATCCAAAAACGACTGGAATAGTACATCAACAGAGAACTTCCAGATGTACAGGCTGGGTTGGAAGAGACTGTGGCACTAGGGATATTATAACCAATGTCAGATGGATCTTAACCGAAAGCAGAGTACCACAGAGATGTCTATCTGTGTTTCATTGACTATGCAAAGTTATCTGCCTGCATGGATCACAACAAACTGTGGCTAATCTTGAGAAGAATGGGAGTCCTAGAACACTTAATTGTGCTTATGTGAAACCTATGCTTGGACCAGGAGACAGTCTTCAGGACAGAGCAAGAAAACACTGCATGGTTCAAAATCAGGAAAGGCATACAACAGGAATACATCCTGTCTCCATACCTTCTCAATCTTTATGTGGGACAGATCATGCAGAAGGCTGGAATTTATGAGGAGGAGTGTGTTATCAGGATTGGAGGAAAACTCATCAACAACATGTGTTATAAAGATGACACAACTTTGCTTACTGAAACTGAGGAGAACCTGAGGCATTTGCTGCAGAAGGTCAAGGACTGTAGCCTTCAATATGGATTAAAGTTCAACATCGAGAAGACAAAGATTCTCACCACTGGGCCAATTGGCAGAATCATGATAGATGGAGAAGAGATTGAGATTGTTAACAGCTTCAGCTTACTTGGCTCCACAGTCAACACTCTTGTTATCCACAGCCAGGAAATCAAAAGACTAATTGCATTGGGAAAATCTGTTGTCAGGGACGCCCACCAGAGTACTGAAGAGTAACAATGTCAATCTAGAGACTACGGTGCACCTGAACCAAGCCATGGTCTTCTTAATTACTTGCTATGCATCAGAGAGCTTGACAATGATGAAAGACGGTAGAAGAAGAATCAATGCTTTTGAGATGTGGTGCTGGAGAAGAGTATTGAACACACCATGGACTACTAAGAGAATGAACAGGTCTCTCTCCTGAAGCAGGTAAAACCAGGCTACTCCATGGAGGCAAGGATATTGAAGCTCCACCTCACATACTTTGGGCATATTGCCAAGAGAGATCAACCCTTGGAGAAGGACATCGTGTTTGGAAGGGTAGAGGGACAGCGCACCAAGCATGAAATGCATGAGATTGATGAATCTGGGTTAGATGGATTGACTCATTGGTTTGGGTCATGGGAGCAGGTGTGTCAGAGACAATGAAGCTGGCTCAAGACATAGCAGGGTTCACAGCTGCTGTTCAGTAGTTGTGAGTTGCAAGTGACTACGGCACATGCCATCACCACCACCTGGAAAATAATTTGTTATTGTTATGTACCCATAATTGACCCTCCAGTGGGCTTTCAGTGGCAGTTATTTGCATTGGAGGAGATTGCTCTTATTTCTCCTGTAAAGTGTAGATTTGAGATTTGAACCATGTATGTTCAGGTTGGCAGCACAGCTCCTTACCACTAGGTCACCAGAACTTCAGAGACAGCAACTTAAAGGAACTAAGTGGAACTGAGTGTGGGTTTTACTAGAGGAAAACATTTGCTTTGTGTGTTTCTGACCTAACACCTTCCCTGAGATATAGCTTTGACTGCCCTATCTCAAGAGCAAGGTAGTTCAAAGAATATGCTCTGGAACAAGATTTAATTCCTGGCTCTACCACTTACTGTATCGAAAGAGACAGTGGGATTGGCACAGGACAGAGCAGAGTTTAGGGCTGTTGTACATAGGGTCGCTATGAGTTGCAAGTGACTCGATGGCACATAACAACAACAACAACAACAACAACCACTTACTGGTTATGTGCCTGTTGACATATTCTCTATGTTGTTTTCTGACTCCAGCTCATTGCACATTTCATTGTAATACTTCACTTTGTCTTCCCGCACTGCCCTCTGGAATCTTCTGTTTAGCTCCTCAGGATCTTGATTTCTTCCCTTTGCTTTGGCTTCTTGGCGCTCCAGTGCAATATTTTGAGTCTTTTTTTTTCCTCCTCTGTCTTTGAAATGACCTTTTGCATTCTTCCTGTATGATATTCTTGAAATCCTCCCACAGCTCATCCAGTCTTTGCTCATTAATGTCCAAAGCCTCAAACCTTTTCCTGAGATGGTTTTGAAATTCATATGGGATAGACTCAAGGTCAAATTTTGGTTCCTGTGGACTTGATTTCATTTTCCTCAGCTTCAGCTTGAATTTGCATATGAGTAGTTGGTGGTCTGTTCCACAATTAGCACCTGGCCTAGTTTTCACATCTGATATTGAGCTTCTCCAGCTACTCTTTCCACAGATGTAACCGATCTGATGCCTATGCATATCATCAGTCGAAATCCATGTGTACAGCCTGCACTTCTGTTTCTTATAAAGGGTATTTGCAATGAATAAATCATTGATTGTGCAAAATTCTATCATTCTATCTCCAGCTTCATTTCTGTCACCAAGTCCATGTTTTCCAACTGCTGATCCTTCTTCTCTATTCCCAACTTTTGCATTCCAGTCACCCATTATTATTAATGCATCTTGATTGCATGTTCAATCAATCTCTGCTTGGAAAAGTTGGTAGAAATCTTGTTTCCTCCTCTTTGGTCCTGGTTCTTGGTGCATCTATTTGAATTATGGTGGTAATTACTGGACTTCCTTGTAGTGTATGGTTATTATCCTGTCACTCACAACATTGTATTTCAAGACAGATCTAGAAATTACTTAAGTATGAAAGCAACCCCATTTTTCCTCACCTTTTTGTCTCCAGCATAGTAGACCATATGATCCTCTGACTCAAAATGTCTCATGCCAGTCCATCTCATGTCACCAATACCTACTATGTCAATATTTATGCATTCCATTTCCTTCTTAACAATATCCAATTTTCCTATATTTAGGATTCTACTATCCCATGTTCCACTCACTAGTGTCTGCTTACAGCTGTTCCTCCTTCTACATGTTTCCATACTTGAGGGCTCAGCCTCAGTTGCCTTATTTATCTGCTAGTCTAAGTGTGCTGTTATAAATAGGGTTTTCAAAGGCCTGCTATTTCAGAAGTGGATGGTCAATCCTTCCTTGTGTGTCTTAATTTCATTGCTCAGATTTAGAACATTATCTGCTGTGTGTGTAGAATTCAGGGTTTTTAAAAATATTTTTATTGATTTTCATACAATACCTTTACAGGATGTTTCATTTATATATATTGTGTTTTATACAATTTTTCATTTACAGTAAACCCCATAATCTTGAGTGTGTTTCTGTGTGAAGCTACTGCAATGGATTTCATACACAGTAAGTAGTCCAGTTTTGTTGAGTACTGCAGTGTTGGAACCAACCCATAGCTGACCCTCCAGCTTGTTTTTAGAGGTAGTAAATTGCATAGGAGGAAAATGCCCATGTTTCTCCCACAGAGCAGCTGATGGATTAAGATAGTATTGCTTTGCAGTAGGGCAGTAGGATTCATATTCAAGGTTAGTAGAAATAGGCATGGGAGTATGGAGGACATATCTGATCTCATAGGAATTAGTTTTGTATGGTGGATGTTGTTGATGGGGTCAGTTCCTCCTTGTGGAGTCGGTAGAGGTCAGAATGGCTGTCCTCATATTGTCCTTGTTCTTTTAACAAAGACTCATCAACAATCTGTGTTATGCAGATGACACGACCTTCTTTGCAAAAAGGACTTGAAATGTTTGCTGCAGGAGATCAAAGATGACAGCCTTTAATATAGACTACATCCCAAAATCAAGAAAACAAAAATCCTCACTCCCAGGTTAATACACAACATCATCATAGAAGAAATAGTTGTCAATGATTAAATCTTGCTTGGATCCACAATCGACACCCATGGCACCAACAACCAGGAAATCAAAACAGGTATTGCATTGGAAAAGTCTTCTGTCAGGGACCTCTCCAAAGTTCTGAAGATTAATAATGTCAGTTTGAAAACTAAGGTGTTCCTGATTCAAATCATGATCTTTTCAATTACTTGCTGTGCAGTAATCAATAAGGATGACAGAAGAATCATTGACGCCTTTGCATTATGGTGTTGGAGAAGAATGCTGAATATCCATCCCATGGACTGCCACAAGGAAAAACAAGTAAGCTTGGAAATGTTGAAGCCAGGGTGCTCCTTGGAGGCAAGGAGTTCATCTACATAGGCCCATATACTTGGGGCATGTTGTTAGGAGGGGCCTGTCCTTGGAACAAAACATGCTTTGAAAGGTGAAAGATCAGAGGGAAAGACGCTCAATGAGATGGATTGAGAGAGTGATTCTAACAGTGGACTCCAGTATGTCAGAGATAATGAGGCTAGCATACGATAGGGTTGCTGAGTGGTATTCAACTCCAGGCATTTAACAACTCTAGTATCTTAGTGGTAAGGAGTTGCAGCGGCAAAGTCAAAATAGGATGGAACCTCCAGCTGCTTGGCAGGAAAAAAGATGAGCCATCTCCTCCTGTGTCTCACTACCTCTGAAAATCCACAGCAGACAACTGAGTGGGTTCTTACTTGATGGAACATGATGACTGTTGAAAATTATATACATAGAAAAGCTAAATATTTCTTTTTCAACATCCATTTTCACGCGTAGTTTTTTACTGTACCCTCTAGCTTCCTTGATCATGTAGGGTTACTGCCACTTAATCATACAAGTCGTTTTGTATTCAAAGGAAGCCACGGAAAACTACTGAAATGAGAAAGAAACCAATAGTGAGTCAATCTGAGAGAAAGAGGGGCAGTCTCCTCTCTAACGATTTACTGCCTCTGAAAACCTGCTAAAGTCATCGGTCGGTTTCAATTGCACAGCATGTAACAATGAGTCAGCTATTTGAACAAAGGGTTAACATTTGATTTTGGCAACTAATGACTAACCGCCATTGTGAAAAGGCAAGTTTTGAAAGAATCACTGGATAAAAAAACCACTACTCAGATCTAACTTCTAAAACTATCTCACCAGTAAAGAAAGGCAGAGTATAAAAAGTGTCGCTTTATTTGGACTCATCAAACGGTTTGCAATAGAGTTCAGATCACTCCTTTTCTCTACTTTCAAGGTCTTGAGATTATGAAGAAAAAAAAACCTCTGCCCAGATGTCACAGATTCTGAAAGATTGCTTGCAACAGGACCAGAGTCTTTTCTAAAAGCGACAACTAAAGTGAAGAGTTGTCATTCCTTAAGTAACCAGCACGTTAACATGGACTGTTTAGCACTGTGGCACCTTGTTAGTATTAACTGCCAGATTTCACCCTTGGAGGACATGGTCCATTAGGAAAAGCATTGCATTTCCATATAGGTGGCAACATTTCATTTTAAGTGCCTTTGGCAAGGCTGAACAAGTGTTATTTACGGCCCGTGCCCGGACACACGTTGCCCATTTTATTTTCCACTCTGATCACCCTTCCACTCCGCAACGTTCAAACTCCGCCCACTGGGCTCAAATGTCCCTAGAACCAGAGATGCCGCCATTGCGACAAGTAAGACGAGCGTCCTGTAAAGCAACAGCAGCGGGGTCGTCCGCACAGGGACTTCCAAGTGGCACACATGCAAGAAAAGTCGCAGGAAACCCATCCCGACAGCTCGAATTAAAGCGCGAATAAGCCGAGAACCTCTTTAGCGCGGCGCCAGGGCGGAAGTGACGCAATCAGCAGGCGCGCGAAGGCGCCCCACGGGAGAGGGGGGGCGTGCGGGGGCCTGGGGGCGGGGCGGGGCCGCGGCTCCGTTTCCGGTGGCTCGTCGCGGTCGCTCCCTCCAGCTGCAGCCACTCTCGCCCGTGGCTGCTTCCTCCATCCTGGTATTTTTTGGAGCCTCCATCCTGGTTCTTCCAAAGTGCCCGGACCCAAAACAGGAAGTAAGTGCGATGGAACCTTCAGGTCCCAACCGCCGCCTGGGCCGCTCCGCCCAGTGGAGACTGCCCGGCCCCCTCGTCGCCCGCTTGCTCCCGCTGGCCACCGCCTGCTGCCGGCGCCCAGGCACCCTAGGCGGCGTCGCAGCCAGGCCTTCATGACGCTGAAATTGCTGTCCCCGCATGCTCGGGGGCCAGCGCTTCTCTCTCCTGAGCGGGTGGCAGCAGCGGCTCGGGCTGCAGAGTCAGGGAATGAGCGGCCGCTGACGGGGGCGGAAAATGGCGGCTGCTTCGGAGGATCTAAATGGCGCCGAGACCCCTGGGGGGGGTGGGGGGGTGGGCCCGGAGCTTCGACCGAATATTGGGCTGGGGCTCGTGCACAGTAAGCGAGCCACGTTTGCTCTTTCATAGTGTTGTATTTTTGGCGATCTTATCCGACTGCATTGTGGGGCTCGGTCAAGAAGAGATGGGGGTGAGTGATGGAGGCGGGCGGCGGTTCGTTCAGTCACCGGCCACCCTTTTGGGTTCCTCCTTCCCACTCACTGGCTGTTGGTCCAGACAGCGGATCGGGGACTCGTGACCGAACGGCCTCGACAAAGTGTTATTAAAGACAGCCGCAGATCGGCAGTTTTCGGGGAGATTCCTATCTGAGCAGAGCAAAGTAAAAGACATCTGTTAACGAGTAATTGTCCTATTTGTGGAGTTCCTGGGAAGTCTTTATTTAAAAAAAACAAACAAACAAACTTGTGTTTTTTAAAACTAAGACTTTGTTTTGAGGCTCCAGGGACTTTGTGTTTTCATCCCAGTCTCCACACTGAAGTCGGTGAGCGTAGAAGTAACCGAGATGATCCGTGTGTCATTTTAGACTTAAAAATGTTCGCTTTAGATGCAGGGAGGATAGTCTTGAAGTTAGCCTGAAATCCCTCGATTGCGTTCCGTTGTTGTTACGTGCGTGGTGAGGAGCCGCGCTGGCCCCGCCAGGGCCACGGTTCGAACCTGCCTGCCCTCTCCTGGGAAAACCCGCGGAAGGCGGTTGAGCGGCAGGTGGATTCGAACCCGCCTGTCTCTGGGTTGGCAGTCCAACATCAAACCACTAAAGCCATAGTGTTCTTAGAAGGTTAAATAGGTTTGGGTGGATTTTTTTTTTAAGTCTTTGTTAATTGTACGTTTTTTAGTTTTGATTTTTTTTTTTTAATTCCCAGAAGGCAGTAACTATTTCTTAAAATGAAGCATCTTAATTGATAATCAAGAATTAAGAAAAAAGGGGAGCTCTGGTGGCCTAGTGGCAAGAAGCTGCACTGCAATTCCAGAGGCGCATGGTTCAAATCCACCAGATGCTCTGCCGGGAAAGGAGGGACAACCTCCTCCTGTACCAGTCAGATCCGATTTGACGGTACCCACGCGCGCGCGCGCGCACACACACACATACACACACACACACTCACTCTAATAATAAGAAAAATGTATTCCATCGTGTTGATACGTTTTAAAACATAAAAACTACATTTTCTATTAAGGAATTTCGTATTTTCCTGGCATTTAAAATTTTTTCTTTAAATTTGTTTTCAAACCAACAGGGGTCAGGGGCGGTTTGATTATAGTGTTGTTTTTCCTCCCCTAATTCTTGAGTGTGGTGATAATACACCTAGACAGCTTTTTTACCGTTATGATTGGTTACCTTTAGTTAAGGTCTGGAAATCTAAGCTTTAGGAATACTACACCCTTTAACATTAGAAAAGTTGTCATGCTCTTTTAGAAAATAAAATTTGGTATGAGAATAAAGTTTTCATTTAAAGAAACCCGAAAGCAGCTTCATTTTAGAAGGCTAAGGGGAAGACTTGAGCCAAATATATTTCGTGGCTTGTGATTTTAATTTTATCTTATTTTACCCACATACTAGGTGCTTTTGTCTGCCATTGAACTAGCTAATATATTTTTTCACTATTTTAGTGATAGACTCGCCCCAGAATATGCATCTAGAACTTGTTCTCTGTGAATCTCTTTGGTTGCAAATGAGCTAGATGATGGAGCCAAAATGCTATTGCCCTGTCTTCAACAACATTTAATCAGTAAGTACTGGGTATTGCATACTTAGAACTTTATCTTCCTACTTTAAGCAGTTATATAAATAAGTATAAACCATGTAAGCATTTTTTTCTCTTGAGTGTTCAGGTTTTAGAAGTATTTTGAAAGTAATAGTCACAAAAAATTTGGGGTTATGACTTAAGCTTCTAAAGCAGTAAGGCTGGGAGATATATTACAGCAGAGAATCATATCAGAAGTAGGAGGAAGTGGTGGTTATGTGCTGTCAAGTTTATTACAACTTTCAGCAACCCTGTGGACTATGGATTGAACCTTATTCTGATCTGTGCCATTATCACTATCTCCGATATAAATGGGCCTATTGCTACAGTCACTGTGTCGGTCCATCTTGTTGAAGGTCTTCCTCTCCTTTGTGTCGCCATTCTTCCACCTTTCCAGGCATTGTGTTCTCCAAAGATTGGCTCCTTCTAATTGCATACACCATGAGTGTGAGATGAAGTTTCACTGTCCTTGCCTCCAGGGTGTACCCTGGTTGCACTTTCTCAAAGATAACTGTTCTTTGTGTAGTTCATGGGATGGTCATACTCTTCACCACCACAACTTAAGAGTCCTCGATTCTTCTTCTATCTTTATGTACTGTCCAACTCTCCGGTGCATAGCAGGTGCTATGAAAAGACCATGTCTTGACCCTGGCACATCTTAGTCATTAAATTGACATCCTTGCCCTTCAGCTCTTTGGAGATGTCCTTGACACCAGCTTTTCCCAGTGCCACACATCTTTTGATTTCTTGACTGATGGTACCAAGGGGTTGATTGTGTGTCTAAGAAATTGTTGACTGTTTCAGTCTTTTTTCCATCTATAATGATGAGTCTGTTGGCCCAGCCATGAGGATCCTTGTCCTCTTGTTACTGAATTGTAAACTATATTGAAGGCTGTCATCTTTTATCTTCTGCTGCAAATATTTTGAATCTTCAGCAAGCAAGGTTTGTGTCATCTGCATAATGCAGATTGTTGATGAGTTTTCCCTCAATCCAGATGCCACATTTTTCATTCAGTGTTCGTCTTCCCTACTAGAAAAAAGAAAAAAAACCCTCTCTTTTATTATATAGGCTGTTTGATTTTTAAAATGGCAAAGGAAAGTAGTTATATCATTCTACACTAGGAGTGCTTTGACTATTGGGGTCACAGTAAGTGTATTTGTAAGATTAACTAGGTATTAATATGTAATCCAAAACCAAGCTTGCCTACAATCTCCCTATGAAATCCTTATGTTGTTCATTTGGTCACTCCAACATCTATACAACTTGGTTTGTATTGGTTTATGGCATAGTCCGTAGCATGTTGCACTGCTAGCTAAATGCCTGTGTCTCTCGTCATTGTCCAGAGAACTATGGCCAGCCTCCTCTTACTACATACAGCCTCCAAAATCTGATGGAGGAACTGACTCAGGGAGTGAATGAGTGACAGTAAACTTATGAGTCCCACAATTTCAAGATTTCATTATTCTGAACAATTGCTTTTATCATATTCCACTAAGTACATTGGTTTAAATGAACACTTGTGAGGATGAATAAAATGTGCTGTAGAGATTTACAGCCTGTCACGCAGACAAATTTAAGCAGCTAAGAAGTGTATTTTACAGTATCATAGGTCCTAGAACCTTGTATTAAATACACGTATCTGTTCAAAAGATGTCAAAACTTCAGAATAGCTAAGCAAAGAAAGATTTTTGCCATGTCCTCTCCACCATCCCATTGCACCCCACACACCCAGTTTACAGAATTCCCTGGGAATTGATACTTTTGAGTGGTTTACATTTCATCTTTGACAGACTTTTCTGCTGATAGAAAATTATCTGAGAAAGTTAATTTATTGGTTAGCATTAAGTAACAGGCAATTGTCAAACCTATGTGATGTTTGTTTTCATATAATTTCTGCCTTTATATCTTCTGTGAAGAAAATTTTTATAATGTAAATCACAAATTACCTTTTGCATTTACTTTGATTACATAAAAGTAAATGAGGAATGATAGCCATTGAATATGAGGGGGAAAGTCCCTGGAGGGGAGGTGTACACACAGATTTTTTTTTTAAATTGATTATTTTTTTGTGTGTGTGTACCATCAAATTAGATCTGACTGATACAGGAGGAGATTGTCCCTCCTTCTTCAGAGCATCTGGTGGATTTGAACCACATACCTCTGAGATTGCAATGAAGCTTCCTGCCACTAAGTCACCAGAGGGGCGCCCCCCCACACACACACAGAGATTTTTATACATAGTGTGCATGTGTGATCCTGGCTTTAGTATTTTGGTTTTGTGTCCTTTGAAAATATTACCATTTTTCTTGTCTCTTAGCAAAGCTAACCAATCTTTTACTTAGCTACTCATTGCTGTGGAATGAATTCTAACTTAGCTGATACCTGGTTGGCTTTCTTGGGTTGTAAAATGCATGAAAGAGAAGGACTATCCATCTTCCTCCCTCTGAAAGACTGGTCGATTTCCGTTCCCAGAGAAGTGCAGCTTTGGGTTAGCAGTGCAGCTCTGTTCTAACTATTCCACCAGATGGTGTTATGCAGAAGGAGAGGGAAAAGCCTACTCTGGGGCTTTTTTGGTTTGGTTTGGTTTTTTCCTTTCACTGATCCATGTATTTTAGTATCTGCTGAGGACATAGGTTTTAAAAAATCAACTTATGTGTAAATCAGAAGGATTTAATAATCATTGATGTTACTTCTCTTCCAAGAGCTGCTTACCAGTGGTATCCTGCAGAACATGTATAGGAGTTTTTTTGTTTGTATTTAAATTGTGGTTAAAGAAAACATTTGCCATTTCAATAATCTTTTTTTTAAATTATTATTAAATTTTATTAGTTTTAGTGAACATTTACAGAGATTTTGGATTTTCATTCATTCATTGTTGCACTACTTCAGTAATCTTGACATAAATTAATGAGTCCATGACATCTTTGCTCAATTCTTCTTATACCATGCACTGAATGAAATAAAATATTTTTGCTCTTTACAAAGTGATGTGGTTTTTGTCGATCACCCTAAAATGATTCATACTCTTTAATCAGTGATACTTTTTCATTAAATAATATAATGGAATTCTTTTCTATAATTGATACAGTTATTATTTTATGAAGACATCATTAAGAGCATTAAGTATCTAAGTTCAGTATGCTTATGATCATCTATAGTTCTGCTGCTTAAGTCTTGCCATACAAAGTACAGAAGAGCAACTCTCAAGGGATCTGAGACCACACTCCAAAGCATCCTAACTGAAATACGGTGTTTGGATTCCTGTCTTGACTTAAATCTGCTTATTTTTATTCTGTGGTTTTCTTTCATTTCCATTTATTTCTTTATACCCTTGTTCAACATTTGGGAAGTTTTTTTGCCCATTTTATTCCCATGCTTTTAGCAAAGTAGCTTCATTTAAAAATATTTAAAAATATTTTTCGATTCTTTATATCTTTAAGTAGATCTGCCTCTTAAGCATTTCAAGAGACATTCATTAGATGCAATAATAGGTGTGATGGTCAATATGAATCTCAGATAAAGTATGTACAGAAAATAGGTAAAAAATGTAATTATAATATTTTAAAAACAAAAGATAACCATGTTGATATAAGATAAAGAATTTAGGAGATAATCCCCTGAAGAGTTCTAGAATTCTAGTAACCTATCAGGAAGAAAATATCTGGAGACTAAATGGATTCTTAATGCCTTTACTGAAGTATGCCAGAAATGTTACCTGTAAGCCAGTGGTTTCAGTCTGTAATTTACGCAATACAAATCCTCTTCCAATTTAAAATCTCAACTGTAAGCATCTAGAGACAGCAGCGTTGTCCCCTGTGATGCCCATTGTTGTCAGGACCAACCCAGTGGTAAGTGGGCAGGTTTGGTTTGCTTTTCTAGGTTATGTTTGCCCTCTGATTCCTGCCTTAGGTTCCAAGTCATAGTGACCCTTCATCCAATTTAATCATCAGGAAAGGAGACTGCCCATCGTGCCCTCCTAGATCCCACTGGTGGATTTGAACCACCGTAAAAGGTGGTCTTTGGGGACTATGCCATCAGAGCTTATGTATTAAATAGGATTATCTTATTATTGATAATTATAAATGAAAATGTAATACTTAAATGTAAAATGCATGTATAGGAGCTACTATATACACATTCAGGCACAAAGGAGCCAGAAGGAACACCATGGGATTGTCCTACTTCTTGGAGTCACAAGTTTTCTGTTTTGGCGTTTTTGAACCTTTAAATTGCAATAGGAAGAAACTGCCCATTTTCCCCCACAGAGTTACTGGTTTGGAGATGCGTACCGTTGTTTAATAGCACAACTCTGTAGACTATGCAAGATCTTAAAAAATATATTTGATGTAACCTTATTAATACAGGAACAGATCATACAAATAACATGGCACAGGACATCTTTTTCTGGCTCCACTTGAGGCCTGTAGGACACAGTAGGATCAGGTCTTGGATAGGGCATTTGGTCCAAATAGTAGTTTTACTTGAGTTTTGGTGCTGGTGTTTGCCCCAAAGTGGAAACTCACTCGGCTGTCTAACTACAACTTTCAGTATGGGTTATATCTCAATATCAAGAAAACAAAGGTCCTCACCTCTAGGCCAGGGGGCAACATCATCATGATAAATGGAGAAAGGATTGAAACGTAATGATTTCTTCCTGCTTGGATCCACAATCAACAATTTGTTAACAGCAATCTGGAGACATAATGTACTTAGTAAGTTCACTGTCAGGGACCTCGCCAGAATTCTGAAAGAGCAGTGATGTCTGTTGGTGCCATGCTCCTTCTCTTCAAAGGTGAACCTCACAAAAGAAGTTTCTTAATGTTTTGTGTTATGTTTTGGTTGGTTTGTTGGGGTTTTGGTTTGTTTTTTGTGGGTTTTGTTTGTTTCCGTCTTTCACCATTCTGTACATTCTAATAAATTTCTGTCCCAGGTACTCTCCTGAAATTTGGTCACATTTACCAGTGTTTTCCATATTGTCATATAATTATCAGTCCTCTATCAGCCTGTCCTCTCAGCAGTTACTTCATAAAGTTCACTAGACTCTGAAGTATTTTCTACATACTTTCCTAAACACTTCATGGTTGTCCTACTGTTTGACTTCCATTAGTTATCTAGACCTGATTTAGGCTGCCCTCTCTTAACTTCTGATTTCTATAAACAGGTGACTAACATAGGGAGCTCTGAAGGCTTAGCCTGTAGGGAGTTATGCTTGTAATCCAAAACCCACTCCTCTTTGACAATTTAAATTTGCCAGAGACAAAGATAGTAATTTCTTCCTAGGCCGTAGCTTTAAACCTTGTGGATGGTCAATTATGTGTTGGTTCAAGCGGAATGGCAATGAGTTTGAGTTTTAAGAACTCAGTTCTATAGATCTGAACCTATTGAACTCCGCCTTTGTATCCTTAACTTTCTAATTGACTTCCTTTCTTGGATATCTTGTAAATAGACATGTATCTTAAAGTACCTTAAAACTCATGTTTGTTTAAAAAAAAAAAACCCCAAACACAAAACCTCATGCCTGTTAAATATCAAAGTCTAAGAATCATCTTGAAATAACGTCCCTTAATCATCATCCTTTGCATCAGCAAGGGCTTTTCTTATCTTCTTTCCTCTTTTTCATTGATGCTACTATACGAAGTAGCCTTGCTGGCCCTTTGGGCAACATGCTAAAAATACGAAAGGTGAAATCGCTAAGGATTTAAATGCCTCTGGTGGGTAAGGGACCACACTCCCCACACTGCCAAAGGCAAGTGGTTCCATTCCACCAGTTGCTCCAAAGGAGAAAGATGGACAGTCTCTTCATGCTACTTACTGCATGAGAAAACCTACTAAAGGGGTCAGCAGTGAGTCGCTTTTAACTTGACAGCAGTGAACAACATCAAAGAGCTCTCTGACTGTACCTCTTCCAAGACAGATTTGTTTGTCCTTTTGGGCTGTTTATGAAAGGTCTGAAGTTCACATCCACGAGATGCTCTGCTGGAGAAAGATGTGCAGACTCCTATAAAAGTTTATAGCTTTGGAAACCCAGTGGAGGGTTACTAAGATTCAGAATTTATGTGGTGGCAGTGTGTCAAGCTCTTAACCACTATAGAGGGAAAAATGATTGAAAGCATTGTATCTCTGTTTTGGAGATGAGTAATTCTAATTAGAAGGGCTCATATTTGAGAAATGTTGAGCCTTATTTCTTGCCAAAATTGTCCCATGAACTTCCTCATCTCCTGTGCCCACAAATCAAAATCTTTGGTTTGACTCTTTAGGATGGAGAAAAGTCACTTGTAAGAAACCTTTAGGATCTCATTTAAGAGTTTATTTGTAATTTAACTTTTCTAGCTTAAGTAATAAATATGATTCTTGGTGATATGTTTGGATTACATTGATTTGAATATGAATTGTGTCATGCTATGGATTGTTAACCAAAAAGGCTGCAGTTCATAGAATCACCAAATACAAAGAAATCTTCCCTTTCTTAACCCTCTGAGAATGTTTAACTGCCTATCGAGAGAAACTTGGGTTGAAAGAATTCTATAGACTTACTGTAGAAGGAAACTCCTTATCATTTTTGCTTTGTTTTCCATTGGGGAATAATCCTAGAAGCTAACTTCTAAATTATTTACTTAACTAATTTAATTTTTCATTCTTGTACTTAATTATCACAAATTTGCCGCTAGAATGTCATCAGTATACTGTTAGGACTCAGTTGTTTTTATTTAACCTATTTATGTAATGCTGTTTTTCAGAGTATTGTAGAAATAGGAACATGGGGGGAAAACAATCTGGATAACATGAAAGTGATGCTTGTGGCTAAGGGAAGGCGACTTGATTCTGTGGGAAGGGCTATAGCTGATCCATCCGTTGTTCAGGTAAGCCAGCTTTTATTCCAAAGGCCTCATCTCATGAATTTTCAAATTTAAGTCAAAATTAAATTTATGATTTGTATCTTTCTTTCATTTGAGAATGACATCATTACATGAGTGATGTCTTTTTAAAACAGTGATTGTTATTGTTTGTTGTAATGTGCCGTGGAGTCGCTTACGACTCATAGCGACCCTATGTACAACAGCCCTAAACTCTGTCCTGTGCCATTCGCACTGTCTGATACACCCATCCCGTTTACCCCAGTCACTGAATCAATCCACTTCATAGAGGACCTTCCCCTCCTGTGCTGTTTACGTCATAAATTTTACTAAAGCACCAACTCTTTGCCAAAGAAAAATACATTTGCCTAGTTGATAAACATTCTTCTAATTGGTATAGCACTGGTCTGTCCATTGGCTGTTCAGAGGTAACTCGAGATTTCTGTGATGCTGAACACTGTTGAAACGAATGTGTCAAAATGCGATCATGGTTACCCATGATGGACAGTGTTTGGTGGAGTTCCCTGATTAAAACAAGCTTGGAAGCAGGAGTGGCATACATGTCTGAAGTGGCTTGCTTCCGGAAGCTATGAACCTGGAGAAACAAAGTGTTCAGGTCTTTGTTCATAGGGTCCCTATGCCACTTAACAACAAGTTGACAAATACATAAAAGAACTATATAAGATAGCATTTGTGAAAAGGGATCAAGATAAGATTTTGATGAGTTATCTTTGTTAACTTTGATAACAAAGTTATCTTTGATATTGTGAGCTAAAGAGTCATAAATTAGGACCCTTTTGGAATTTATCACAGTGCTATTGGGGGGGGGGGCCAAAAAGTGCTTTTTTTCTAGGTTAACTTCTTTCACTGAATGTGGTAAATATACCATTTTCTAAAAGTAAATGCTATATATTTTTAAATATTCACAGAAGCCAGATTATTTCCGAGAATGGCATTTAATTGTAATTAAAGAATATAACTAACATTGCAGTTTTGCAAAACCACTGTCAGTAGATACCCAAACAAATGTGCTACAATGTGAATGTATGTTTGTAGTTTAGATGCTAACAAGAAACTGGTTTATGTTTGTATCTGGAAATAATTTTGTAAGTGCTAATGTGAGATCTGTTATTATAGATTTGAGTATGAGCACAGTTGAAGAGGATTCTGACACAGTAACAGTAGAAACTGTGAACTCTGTGACTTTGACTCGGGACACGGAAGGAAACATCATTCTTCATTGTCCTCAGAATGGTAGGAGAAATTAGAAACTGTTAGGAATCTTTGAATTTTTAGTTTTATGTCATCTTTGATTCCTGCTACCCAAGTTTAAACTAATAGTTATGTGTTTGAATCATGGCTTAATTAATTTTTTGCTTATTTTTAAATTTACCGTAATTTTTAGGCATTATCAATTGCACAGCTATTTTACAATGGACAGTGCTGGGAAAATTATAATAAACTATTTTTATCTTGTTGTTGCTAGATGTATGCTTCAGCAAACCTTTGAGTAGTCCCAATAGAAATAGAAACTTTAAAAAAAAATTTGGTCAGAATTTGTGTTCAGAGGCTTTTACACAACTGTGAATAGATTTTAATGTGAGTGATCACCTGTTGTAAGTTAAAAGTCAATAAACTTGAAGTTGGTGATTTTCTTATTACTTCCCTACTTGCTCGTTGTTTTACTTACTTAGCTTTAAATTTCAGCTTTATTCAGCCTAAGCTGTCTTCTATTCTTTTTATTCTATAGTTCCTGTATTATTTCATTCAGACTTATGATTTAACTTCTACTTGCTTTTATTAAAATGACTCAGACTTCTGCTTTTGAACTCTTGTCTGCTTCTAATTAACCAAACCCAACCAACCTCTGCCATCACAGCAATTCAGTTTCTTAGCAACTCTACTAAGAGTATTACTATTTCATAGGGTTTTCTGAACTGTCAAGGATTTCTTTTTATTTGGATCCACACACAATCAGCAGTCAACACAAATGACGTTATATTGGGCAGATCTGCTGAATATCTCTTTAAAGTGTTAAAAAATAAAGATGTCACTCTAAGAACTAACTGAAGTGTGTCTGACCAGAGTCATGGTCTTTTCAGTGAGAGGCCTTCTGTCTGTCAAAATTGGACTGTGAATAAGGAAGCCTGAAGAGTTAGTGCCTTTGAATTTTGATGTTGGGGAAGAATATGAAATGCTTTGTGGACTGCCAGAACAACAAACAGATCTATCTTGGAAAAAGTACAGCCAGAACTCTCCTTAGAAGCCAGCATGGTGAGACTTCATGTTACCAAGACAGGTCAATCCCCAGAGAAGGACATCAGGCTTGGAAAAGTAAAGATTCCTTGAAAAAGAGGAAGACCTTCAAGGAGATGAATTGACAAGGTGGCTGCAACAATAGGCCAGAGCCTAGCAATGATTGTGTGGATGTCACAGGCTAGATGGTGCTTAATTCGCTTGTACAATTCATTCTCTTGGAACCAATTTATAGCACCTAAAAACGGTAAACTTTATAGGAGCAAAATTGAAAGATCTTTGAACCTCTGAACTTCTGGCTAGATGTTAAATGCCTAATCATTTTATCACTAGAGCTCCTTTCAGAACTCAGTGCTACTGCAGATAGTACTTCTACTGCCAGGCATCATTTTCCTAGCTTCTGTTCTTTTTCAGGATCAGGATATCTTCTCCAGAAAACCTTTTTTACATCTTTAGTTTACATTAAATACCTCCTCCTCTCTGTGTTCAAAACTACCACCTTTTTATACTTTCCTCACCATTTCTTCCTCTTTAGCTATCTCATTTGCAACATTGAGAGCTCCTTAAAAATCAAAGCATCTTTCACTATTCTGTTCTCAGTCCTTAGCAGGTAGTAAGTGTTCATTAAATATATGTAAATAACTCAGTAAACTATTAAACTAACCAGCCCTTGAATTTTCATATGAATTCTATGGATTAGACATAGAGTAAGCTATGTGATTTTGAATTCTTGTTGCACAAATGGGGTTAGTTTACTGAGCATATGGCCAAGACAGTTGTTCCAAAGTCATTACTAGTTGGAGATAATTGTGGGTGGGTTTTTTTCTGATTGGTTTAAAGTTCTTGAGATTGTTGTTTGGTGTTGTGTTTTATTTTGTTTCATTAGATGCTGATGAAATAGATTCAGAAGATAGTACTGAACCTCCACATAAAAGAATTTGTTTGTCTTCTGAGGATGATCAGAGTATTGATGATTCTACTCCTTGCATATCAGTTGTTGCACTTCCACGTAAGTTGTTCTGTCTTAGAATACAGAGTTGTCTTTTCAAGTTCAGTTCTAACTTGAGATTCTGTTGAATATGAGAGTTTTCATTTCATCATAGGCTGGGGTCAATTCATAGTCATAAACTCCTTTTACATACCAAAAACTCATTGTTCGGGTGGCTAAAAATCACACGAGAATTGTCCATCTTTGAGACCTACTGCTGGCAAGAAGCTGCACTGCAGTCCCAGAGATGTGCAGTTCGAATCCACAAGATGCTCCGCTGGAGAAGGAAGGACAATCACCTCCTGTACCAGTCAGATCCAATTTGACGGTACACACAAAAGAAACCTACTGCTGGATTGAAGCCACAAGAGAAGTACTGTATTTGAGTTAACAGCATAACTCTACAAACTATATCACCAGAGCTCCCTTCTTTTACACATAGTGCAACAACCAACCTTTTGGTCAGCAGCTTAAAACTGCACAATCTTGAGTCATAAAGATAGTAAGACCTGTTAGCTTACTCCATAAGAACTAATTTGCATGCTCTTGAGAAAGCATGCACTGAGGAGGTATGATTATTTTCTGTGTTTATAGATGCCATCAAGGACAAGAGATACATGATGTTGTAAGGTTCTGTTCATTCAATTGCAACTCACAATGTAGATCACTCAGTCTTTCTGTCATGAAGCCAGTGGGTGGGTTTGTGCCACCAGTGTTTCATTTAGCAGCTAAGTGCTTAAACATTGTCCATTAAGACTTCTTAAGAAATGTCGTAACTTGTCGGAAACCATACAGGAGTCTGGTTCCCATAGTTCATAGTCTTTTTTTTTTTTCATGTTTCAAAAGTATAATCTATTTAGAACAAATAATGTACAAAAAATTATGATCACAGTTAGTTACAGATGCAAAATAAGATCTAATTATATCAAACTTATGAAAAAAATCAAATTCCTATGCCAGTTCAAATATTATGTACAATTTAGATTAGCTAGTCAAGTATTGTCTGAATACACACCTTATTTCAGAAACCTAAAATTACATTACTTTAGTATTTGCAGGTACATGCCAATATGAAAAAAAATTAATTTCCATTTATGTACTGGGAAAAAAGTCAAGAATTTTTAGTGTGTACATTTCAGAGTGTAAAAAAGTTAAGATATATTTTCCTTTAAGAAGAAAAAAATAAATTAAAAATCAACTGCCAAAAGTTAACTTGGTAAAAGTTTAATGTTAACTTATAAAAATGAAAAACGGGGGAAATTCATTTTTTTGGAAATTACATAATTATTACATGGTCATCTTATTGATCTGAAACTACAGAAAGCATTTAAGGAAGGATGATATGTGAAAAATAAGACTAACCCACGGGATGATGAATGCTGCTTTAAAAATCTGATTTGCGAGGAGGGGTGGGAAGGGAGAAAATTGCGGCAATGAATGAATGGAAATCCAAAACCTCTGTTAAAAAAAAATTTAAAAAAAAAACAATTAATAAACACACAAAATATCTGATTTGCAGGAAAACTAGCGGCTTTTCCTAGCTTTAAAGCTAACTATAAAATCCATTTTCTTAATGGTCCAGACATCTTGACAATTTCTTCCAATTCAGCAGAACTTCCATCGATTTCCACATTCATTACAAACAACAAATGTTGTCATCGGTTCATCAGCACTACGGGTTTGGACCTGTGTATAAGTACAATTCTTCTTTTTGCATTTGCCACATGTGAATAAGTCAGTCTGGGTGCCACCTGTCTTGGCCATCTGATGCTCTCTTATGGCTTCTTTGGTAAGGTTTTTCCGCATCTCTTTAAGTTCATCACTAGCCATTTCCTCTGCTGTCATTCTAGCAAATAAGTCTGGAGGAATGTTTCCACACAGTACATTTTTTCTTAGATTTGGATTCTTTGCATCCTTAAGATTTGATATCCTACTTCGTACTCTATTTTTGTACTTCATGTCTGTATTCCTTATTTCTTGATATATAGCTTCCTCAATCTGAGATCCTAATTCTTCATCATCAGCTCCAATAGCAATGTAGTCATCTCCTGTTCGAAGAGCCGCAGCAAGCATCTCCCTACACTTTAGCCGTACAGAATCTGAAGTGCTTGGTGCCTGAGGAAAAGATGAAACATAAGTGTCTCGAGCATTTGTCTCATCCTTTCTGCTGCTCACATTGCCACTGGAACTACTTTCTTCTCTTGCTTCAGGGCTATTCTGTGATGTAATCATAGGCTCTTTTTTCTTTTCTTCAGAATCTTTATCAGTGGATGGCCCATCTAGTAACTTTTTCCAAGATTTGATGAGAGACTTTGCTAAAGATGTAACTTCTTCATCTGTACTCTGCTTTCGGATGGCATTAACTGACATTCCAATTCTTGTGGACTGTAATAATTCCAGGGTCATGGGAATATTCTTAAGCTCCTTCAGCAAATCCAATGCTCCAGCAGCACATAGTTCATAGTCTTAACCCCAATACTATACTGCTTCTTCATAAGATAAAGTTTATGTGAAAGTTAGTTAGAAGCTTGATTAAATTATTCTCATTAAGAAAGTTCTTAACACATTTCTATTCCAAGTCCACTTAGACAATTTTCTGGAGATTTCAAGTGGAAATACCATTAAGTCTACAAACAGCACTAACTATATGGTTAGATTACGTTTCTTATTTGTTTAGTAAATAATACAGAATCTTACTGAAGTGTAATAGTGACCTCAAAAAATTGCAGGAAATGTCTTAATTCTTAGTGGTAGAGATGGAGAATGACTATTGATGGCCCTCTCATGCACAGATTCAGGGTTTTGCTAGAAATTTTTTTTGTTCAGTGCCATCGAGTCAAGTATAACTCACAGCAACATAATGACTAATTAATTCATTTGCTTAAAATAGAGTAGTACCATGATCATGATTGTAGATTCAAATATTTGAAGTTGTATTCTGTTTTACTGAGTTAGATAGACCAAATACTTGATGTTCTCAATTTACTTAAGTTTACCTGGACTACATATGAGCTACTTGACACTGAAAAATAGCATTATCGTAGGACATTCTGGCATGCTTATACAAAGTTGGCTTCAAGTGTTTACATTTCCCTGAATTTATGAAAATTCTACTGATGAAAAATTAAAAAAACTTTCTACATTAGAAAGTAGGGGAAACCCCACTTGTGAAAGCCTGAAATTTGTCTTCATCACCTCAGACTGGTTCATGCCTTTATTGCTTTCACGGAGGTGAATGTTAGTCTAAAGATACAACTTTAAGTTCTACATTCTTGTTACATAATTTATAAAATTGATGTAATTGTTGAACTTTTAAATTTCTCTGAACACTCATCTTGAACTCAGTGACCACTTCTTATTGGGGTCACTACTTATCATCACCTTAATTCTATCCTTCTTCTCTATTGATAGTTCTTATTCTTCATGTTTATATTAGTTTATATAATTTCTAAATACCTTAGCCTTTTGTCCTTTGTATATTCCATGAACCTAATAAACCCCACTGCCAGGGCATCATTTCCATCTCAGGACAATTTTTGATCAGGTTTCCAAGGCTATAGATCTTTATGGGAGGACTCTATTCTTTCTCCTCGCGGAGCTACAGCATAAGCCAAGACATTGGTATCACTTTAAATTCCCAACTGTTAAATAAAGTGGAGGAGACCTGGTAATGATAGATTAAGCACTCTCCCTCTAACAAATAGGTCAGCATTTTGTATGCATGAGCCTCTCCACTGGAGAAAGATTAGGCAATCTGCTTCACAGCTTTAGAAACTCTGTGAGCTACTTCTCCTTTGTCCTGCAGGGTAGTATGAGTCAGAATCTTCAGGTAATTGCTAGGTTAAAGTGGATTTGTAACTGCCTACCAGTTCACACCATACTTTTTCTTCTAAAATGAAGTCATTAGCCCACTCTCTCCTCCAATATTTCTCCCTCCCTTTAGTGCAGAATACCTTGAAAGAGTTGCGTGCACCTGCTTCCATTTCTTTCCCCCATTATTAAACTCAAGTCAGTCTTTTCACCCCTATCACTTGGCAAACCTGTTTATCTCAGGTCTTTAGAGGTCTTATTAACCACTAGTCTTATCAGTAAGACAGTATTAATCTTTGAAAAAAGCATACTCTGAGGTAAATACTATTATCCTAGATTTGTTTATTTTTTACAATAATAGCCATCACTCTCCTATCTGAAACTTTTGTTTTCCTTTTCCGTACTTGGTTCCCTATGCAAATAACTCCTCAAAAAAGCACACTGAAGGGTCAGCACTGACTACCAACTCAGTGATATTTAGCAACAACTTGGTTTCTAGGAAACATAGTCCTTGGGGTTTCTATATATTTTTCTTTCCATTTCTTCTCAGACTCTTAACTGAATAGCTCTCTCTCTCAGATCTCTAAAGAAAAGCCCTGGAACACAATCCTTGGACTGCCTTTTCTTTTCAAATTCAGTCACCAGTTTTATTTCAATTTGTGTTTTTTAAATATTACCTCTATAATGATTCTCAGATTTATCCCACCTACAGGCTTCTCTAGATTGTTAGAAAATCAGAAGCCTCACCCTCCACTCTAAAATTGATTACACTTCTTAGCAACTTAGCCACACCTCATCAGGTTTTTGAGGCTGTAAATCTTTATGGGAAACATGACATTTTCTACTAGTGGATTTGAACTGTCTACCTTTTAGTTTGCAGTCTTATACATTACATTATACCACTGGGATTTCTTTCTCTACTTTAGAGACAAACAAAACTCCTTTTAGACTATGCCACTAGAACCTCCTCAAGTGGCTCTGTTGTTATTTGGTACCGTCAAGTTGGAAACAACTCATAGCTGACCATCCGATGGGTTTTCAGAGGCAGAAAATCTTGTGTGAGAAGACTGGCCATTTTTTCTCCCATGGAGCATCTGGTGGATTTCAACTGCAATCTTTGAGTTGGCGCTGCAACTCCTTTAGCACTGAGCAACAGTGTGTAGTGGCTGTAGGTGCATATAGGTCTCAGGGCAGACTGCAGGCCAAAAGTTTTAAAACAGAAATTGTTGATAACTTACTATAAATGTCAATCCATTTGAACAAAGTAGTGTTTGTCTTATTTGTCTCTAAAGTAGATAAATAAGACAAAGATAATTTCTCTCTTAGGGCTTAGAGGATTAATCTGAACTTTTTTCCCTCAGAAACAAGACAAAAAGCCATATAAGTAAGGAAAGACATTGTACCATAGTAGGTACCACAAGCCATGCTTGGAATTTAGCTCCTGAATCTCTAAATTCTTAAACTTACTTTTTCCATGATCTTCTAGTTAATGGCAAATCTATCTTTCCAGTAATTAAAATAAAATGAAAACTTTTATTCACTAGTTTTCCTCATCTATCAGAAAATCCTATTGGTTTAACCATCAAAATGAAGGATTTGAACTACTTACCTATCCTCTTACCTTCACCCTAGTCCAAATAAGTCACTGTCTCTTTCATCTGAATCGCTGCATCTTAATTGATCCCACTCTTAATTTTTGCTCATGCTCAAGTTCATATTGAAGTTGGAGGGAAAAGAAAAGTCCATTAGAACCAAAATACAATATTTGAGTCTAATCCAACTGAATTTTAAAACCTTCCTGAGAGCAGATTTGAGGCACTGTACGTTATAGATTGAATATCAGATGAGATATGGGATGGTATCAAGGGCATCATCCATGTAACAAAAGATTTTTTATAAAAAAGACCCAAAATGGATATAAGAAGAGATTGAAACTGACAGGCCAAAACAACAACAACAAAATGCTAAAATGAGAGAGACGGACAGATTTGTAAAGGACAGTTGAAGAGACAGAGTGTAACACAGAATGCTCAAACAGCAGGAGTTGGAAAACCAAAAGGGAAGGATACCTGGAGCTAAAAGAACTGGAGAACAAATTCAGGCCTCAAGTTGCAATACAGAAGTAGTCTTAGAAAATAGTGAATGATGCGGGAAACACTTTAAAAAAAGATAACAATACACAGAATTACCTGTACCATAAATAATTGATCAATATTGCATCATATCAGGAAGTAGCATATGTTCAAGAACCAGTGGTTATGAAGGAATTCAAGATGAACTGAAGGCATCAGCAAAAAACAAGGCTCCAGAAATTGATGGATTAACAAGTGTGAGCACAGCATATGCTGCTATGGATATGCTCAGTAGCTGCAGGTTTGCTGAAACCTAGTTTTACTCAAAATGGCTTGCCTAGTCATTGAGTTTGATTTTTGCCACATGGATGGGCAAGATCATAAATGGAATGTGTTAGTCTGTCCACAAAGGGATTGGCTAGTCTGTCATTAAATTGAGCAGATTTCACAGCAAAAAAAAAAAATTTTAAATCTCAACACTAACAAGAAAGAAGAAACAGAATGCCCCATATGTCCTTTAAGTCCCAAGATTACTACACCATTCAGATGAATTTGCAGTTGCAAAAGACAACCGGAGACCCAGGATGAAACAGCTGAATTGAGACTGATACCCCTTGGAGTCAGAACAAGAACCCAGTCTTGCTGGAGGACTCCGGGAAATGTTATAACTAACAGAACTAAGGGAACTTGGTCATGCTGAGGTAAGAAAAATGGTAATCCCAGAAATCTTAATTGTGCTTATATGGAACCCATACAAAGACTAGGAACAAACAGAACAAGGGAACACTATAGTGTTTAAAAGTCAAGAAAGGTATATTAGGGCTGTATCCTTTCTCTTCCCTATTCAGTCTGTATCCTGAGCATGACATTCGAGAAACTGGACTATATGAAGAACGATGGCTTCAGGATTGGCTCCACAACCTGCATTATGCAGATTGCACAGTCTTGCAGAAAGTGAAGACAGCTTGTAATACCTGCTGCAGAAGATTAAAAAACTGCAACCTTCAGTATACATCTCAGTATCAAGAATACAAAAATTCTTGCCACTAGGCGATGTAGTCAGAGACTTCCATTTTACTCAGATCCGCAAACAGCACTCATGGTAGCAGCAGTCAAGAAATCACATGGGATGCATTGGGAAAATCTGCTGTAAGGGACCCTCTAGAATACTAAAAGCAAAAATGTTAGTTTAAAGACTAAAGTGTGCCTGATCCAAGCAGTGGTATTTTCATGGCTTCATATGTATCTGAAAACTGGACAGTGAATAAGGATGACCAAAGGATAAATGCCTTCCTAACTCTATTCCAGTTTTTTTTTTTACCAATTTATATTTTTTTATTATTTATTT
>NW_006399848.1:965724-973971 GCF_000299155.1 Elephantulus edwardii
TGTATATATTTATATATCAATTTTATTTCATTGATATATGTGTCTGTCATTGTACCAGTACCATGCTGTCTTAACCACCACAACAGTGTAGTAGGATTTGAAATCAGGGAGTGAGATGCCTCCTGCCTTTTTTCTATTTTTAAGAAGTGCTTTGCTTATTCGGGGCTTCTTTCCATTCCAAATGAAACTGGAGATTGCCTTGTCTGTCTCGTTGATCCAATTCTTAACGTAATTTCTAAAGTGTAAAATTAGTCTCTTTTTTTTTTTTTTTTAATTAATCTCTTTCATTCTCAGCACATTCTCTTTTCCTCTTCTATTAGTTCCAAAAGATAGAATATAAGCTTCATGACGAGAAGCTTTTGTTTTTGCTCACTGCTTTTGTTTCCAGTACTCATTACCTATTATATAATAAAACTCATTGTCATTAAGTCGGAACCACATCACAGCGAGTTTTTAGACACTGTAAATTACATAGAACAAAATTGCTCGTCTTTCTTCCAAGGAACAGCTGGTGGATTTGAGCTGCCTGCCTTTGGGTTGACAGCCCAACTCCTTATGTCTAAGCCTGCAGAGCTCTCAGTATATAAAAGGTCCACAAATGTACATTTGTGAAGATAGAGTGGCAGAAAGTATGTTAAAAATGAAATGTTCCTTTTTCTCTAATTTTTTAAAAATTAGTTTGCAAGGTTAATTGACTTTCTGTTTAGCCAGTCATAAACATTTTGTTTTATGGTATTATTTAAAATTCAGTGTAATCGTGTTGTTTTCACTTGAGCCCTGTGATTCTCATTTCTGTCTTGTACACTCTCTTATCTTTGTGTTCCTGTTTAGACCTTGTAGTTAGTTAGTTATAAGGAATGAGTGCCTTCATGGTTACATTGTTCCCTATTGGTCCCTCTGTTATTTTTCTGAATGCTGAGGCATTGGAGAAATGGTGAGTTTTTTTTCAAGTTGACTGAGGTCCATAATAGGATTCTGTTAGTCTCAATTGGAGCAGTAAGCCTGGCCATTTTTATTTTTTTTCTATATTGTTCCATAGTTTGTCCTACTCAGTGCAGTATCTTCCTTTTATATTGGTTAGCAGTGGTAACAAGGCCCCAGCTAGTTCTTCTGATGTCACGGTCATGGAAGTTGAGTTTTGCATGGTCCATTATTCTGGAGATAATTCTTTCTATTCTTAAAGTTTCAGAAAATGATCAGAGCTTCGAGGTAACCATGACTGCAACCACAGAGGTGGCAGATGATGAGATTACTGAAGGAACTGTTACACAAATCCAGGTATAGTAGTAAGCCATTTTACCTTACAGTGAAATTCATTTTAGTTTGAATCTTCTAATCAGCATTTTCTGCATCTTGGTTCTTAGATGGGGTATTGTAGATGTTTTAGCAGTCCTGTTATATTGTTAAGACAGGAATACCACTGGTGGATGGACTTAACACATACACTTTCTGAAAAGTTTTGGAGCCAAGAAGCATGAATTCAAGACAACTGCTATAGGAAAAGGATTTCTTTGTTGACCACAGGGGTACATTCTGCATATCTGGGGATTAAGATTTACACATACATATATTGGGGAGGGAGGGAACACACACAGTGTTTGATAGTTTTTGATGGTTCTGTATTACCCTTGATTGATTTTATATTAGCTTAAAGTTCCTATTTTGTTGTAAAGTAGTTATTTTAGAAATTGATATCTTAAAAAGAATTACAGTCATCAGAATATAAGGCATTATAGAGGTCATGATTTTTCCCTCAATTCTCAGCTTTATAAGTCATCTTGGACCTCTTTTAAAAATTGTAAATAAATTGAAGGTTATAAAAACATTAGGCCAGGTTCAGTGAATTCTAGCTTTTGTTGCGCATGGATTTTTTAAGAAAGTTTTGTGCTTGAGACAACCATGTATTGAGAAAAGATACTACTCTTCTTACTGTGCTTGACTGTTCACTGGCATAATTATTTTCAAGTAAAGAGGGTTTCAGTTCCTTTTGAAATTGGAATTTTAGTTTCTGCTTTCTCAGCAAAAAGTTCAATTTTTCTTAGTATTTTACATCCATCCAGTAATAGAACTTTAGTAGGTTTATCCAGTTGTAGAATGGACTTTCTTAAGTGGTCATTACACATGTGGCTGTTCCTTTATCCAGACTCGAGTCTGAGATAGTCGCACTGTTGCCATGTCTTTCTTACTTACTATAGCTCTCTCTAGGCTAAGACTAACTCCGTTAAAAGAAGCTTTGTTCCTACAGAATTTGTTAGATGAGGTATGTCTGTAATTGAAAGTACTGTATACCTGGTGGTGGTTGCACAAATGTTATTTTCACTATTTTATCCACTGTATTCTGCACTTTAAAGGGGTGAATTTTAAAGCATGTGAATTATATAGCATACTGTTTTAGCTGTAACAATTATAATAGAAATTTTTGATAGCCTTTATAGGCACAAAATTGTCTCCAGAGCAGGCTAAAAGAGATGTAGTAAATAAGAGGATCATGATTGTGTGGTGTCTGCTGATGTGGCCTATTGCTTTTATTCCTTTAACTTGAAATTACATGTACAGACTGCCTATGAGATTAGCCAGTCATAATACTCACGTAATCTTGCTTGAAACCTGCAACAACTGTGTGGGCTCATTGTGTATGTGAGATATATGTATATATCACACAACTAGTGGCTTTGAATATTTTATGTAGATTTAAATATTTTCTTAAATTTTTCAGTCAGTTTTCTGTTACGCTTTTTAATGCTGATAATTTTATTTTCATACTATGTAGTAATAATGGTAACATTTATCTGGTATATTCAGTATATCTTTATTGTAACTATAATAAATAGATTCTGTATTATTATGCTAAAAGTTTTTAATATTTAGTAGTACAAACAGAACTGAATCTGTTTTATCAAGCTTATAATATTTTATTTTTACTTTTTCAAGATTCTACAGAATGAGCAATTAGATGAAATATCTCCCTTGGGTAATGAAGAAGTTTCAGCAGTTAGCCAAGCATGGTTTACAACTAAAGAAGATAAAGATTCCCTAACTAACAAAGGTATGGTATACTGTGGATTTTAGGATAGAAATATACATGCTCTGTTATTAAAGATGAGGTGCCAAAATGCCAAAGACCAGGTCATGATGCATATGATTGCATTATTTGAAAATGCTATCAGATTACAATAAAGAAGATGACTACATCATTATATAACTGCAAATTTATCTAGTTGTCAGACCTAGTGAGACTTATGGTCCAGCTAAGATTACACGTAGCTTTAAGCATCACATCCAACATTAATCTCTCCCAGGTCTTCAGCATTTCTTGCTACCAAGCATACTTTGTTAATGCACACAATAATTGAATAATAGGTTTCCACTATCAGTGTTAATGTGAAAAGTCATATAATGAGAAAGTAAATGCAGAGTGGTCATAAACTAAGGTAGAAAGGATTTGAATACACTAGGATTCTGAATTGGACTATTGTTCTTGTCTGGCTATTTTGGTTTGGGGTTTGTTGATTTTTGGGGTTTTTTTTCTGGGTTTGGTTTTTTGTTTTTTTTTTTAATATAGCGGGTAATTCACAGGAAATTATGCTACTTACCCAGTGGCTCCACGGAAGCCCAGTGGAGGGTCAGCTGTGAATCTATTCTGACTCAGTGGCAATGAGTTGAGTTTTATATACATTTAAGTTTGTGAATGAATTCGTGAAACTGAGGCTTACTGATAACTGATTATTTTCTTTGTATATATCTAGTCTGCTTAGGTTTTGCACTTTTAAATTGTAATATTTGAAAATATTAGTTGCTGTTTATGGAAACACAAGTCAAGCCATTAGACCCTTAAAAAGATCAGCTAGCTGGTTTAAATAAGCTACTTAGAGATGGTCTAGTGGATAGGAAATTGTGTCAACCCAAAGTCAAGCAGTTTGAAGTGCGATTTGCAGCCACTAAAAACGCATTGATCGGTTCTGACTTGAAGAAAATGAAAGTTCTAAAGTAGCTAATATATATGAATTACTATAGAAGCTACTCTAAAGTGAATTGTATTTACACCACTTTAAAGAAAGAAGGCAGAGATACACTGGTAATTTTCAACGACTATATAGTACTCTTAAGATTATATTACTCATTTGGTGTTGGTTTCCAGTACATTATATTTGCTTTACTCTAGAATGGAGCTCTGGTGGCCCTAGTGGGTAAGAGTTGAGCTGCCAACCTTAAGGCAGGCAGTTCAGATCTACCAGGTTTAAGTGTCTTTTCAAAAGATTAAAGAGAAACTGATAATTTTACTTAAAAGGCAAGAGTTTACAAATGTGAATTTACATGAATAGCTTTCAGATGAATGAGAAATTCACTACATTTTATTCCCGTAGGTAATTTTGTTGTTAAGGAGTAATCATTTCTATAACAGTAATTTTCTTTTAAAGGACATAAATGGAAGCAGGGGATGTGGTCCAAGGAAGAAATTGATATTTTGATGAGCAATATTGAACGCTATTTGAAGGTACCTTATGGCATATTTTTGTGTTTTACTAATTTATTCACTGCCAAGTTTTTAAAATATCAAAGCATATTATATATGCTTATTATTAAGAATTTTTTATTTTTAGTCATAGATTGTTAATATAACTTAGTCATTCTAAACTATGGCTATAATTAATATTTTTAAACAAATTTTGTATTGGCATTCAAAAATAGCTTTATTTCTTTAATTACCACTGGACTTTAGAGAAAATAGTTATTTAGAATAACTGATCTTAATAGCTTTGAGTAGCCCTGCCTTTTCAAGCAACTTGTAAATTTGTGTTTGTGTTTATAGTATCTAATACTTAAGCTGTGCATGTCATTAGATAAGTTTATAAGATCATACTAAACCTTTTCATTTTTTTAAATTGGATTTGTTTACATATTCACATGAATGTCCTGTGAGTTTAGTCCTTTTTATTATGTATCTTTTGAACATCCTGACTTTAAGTTACTGGACCGTGAATTAATATAACATGGTTTGGAAAAGCTGAAAATAGGCCCCCAAAATGTAAGCCTTGTGTTATCGAGTGTGATATAGGTTGTTGTTATGTGCCATTGAGTCACTTGCGACTCATGACGACCCTATGTACAACAGCCCTAAACTCTGTTCTGTCCTGTGCCAATCGCACCGTTTCTGACACTCCCATCCCGATTATCCCAGTCACTAAATCAATCCACCTCATAGAGGGACTTCCCCTCCTGCGCTGTCGTCCCTCCACCCTCCCAAGCATGATGTCCTTCTCCAAGGACCGGTCTCTCCTCACAGCATGTCCAAAGTATGTCAGACAGAACCTCAGAATCCTTGCCTCCAATGAGCCACCCGGTTAAACCCTTTCCAGGGCAAATCTGTTTGTTTTCCTAGCAGTCCATGGTATTCTCCAGCACCACAGCTCAGAGCCCTCAATTCTCCTTCTATCCTCCTTGGTCCTTGTCCAACTCTCTGATGCATAACAAGTGATTGCAAAGACCATGGCCTGTATCGGATGCACCTTAGTTTCCAGAGAGACACCATTGCTCTTCAGTACTTGGGAGAGGTC
Organism: Elephantulus edwardii; assembly: GCF_000299155.1. Lineage (NCBI taxonomy): Eukaryota > Metazoa > Chordata > Mammalia > Macroscelidea > Macroscelididae > Elephantulus > Elephantulus edwardii. The sequence goes on from NW_006399848.1 coordinate 971,280, forward strand.
CCTAACAGCAGACTTTCCCATGGCAATGCACCTTTTAATTTCCTGGCTGCTGGTACCAAGACTGTTGACTATGGAGCCAAGCAAACTAAAGCTGTGTACAATCTCAATCTCTTCACCATCCATCCTGATGCTACCAATTGGTCCATTGGTGAGAATCTTTGTCTTCTTGACATTGAGCCTCAATCCATATTGGAGGCTGCAGTCCTTAACCCTCTGCAGCAGGTGCTTCAGGTCCTCTTCAGTTTCAGCAAGTAGGGTTGTGTCATCCACATAACACAGATTGTTGATAAATCATCCACCAATCTTGACCCCACATTTCTCCTCATAGAGCCCAGCCTCCCGGATAATCTGTTCTGCATAGAGGTTGAAAAGGTATGGAGATAGGATGCATCCCTGGCATATGCCCTTCCCAATTTTGAACCATGCAGTGTTCCCTTGCTCTGTTCTGACGACTGCCTTCTGGTCCAAATATAGGTTTCGCATTAGAACGATCATGTGTTTTGGGATTCCCATTCTTCTCAGAGTCAGCCATAGTTTGTTATGATCCACACAGTCAAATGCCTTTGCATAGTCAGTGAAACACAGATAGACATTCCTCTGGTATTCCCTGCTTTCAGCCAAGATCCATCTAACATCAGCTACAATATCCCTAGTACTACGACCCCTTCTGAAACCAGCCTGGACTTCTGGTAGTTCTCTGTTGATGTGCTGTTCCAGTCATTTTTGGATAATCTTCAGTAAAATCTTGCTTGCATGTGAAATCAGTGAGATTGTTCTGTAGTTTCCACATTCTGTTGGTAGGTTATGATATCAAAGGAGTCTATGAAGGGTGGGACAGTTAGAAAAAAAATATTGTGGAACTGCTAAGATTTGAGCTGAGTCTTAATGAATAGGGTAGAATCAAGATACAGTAGGAATGAAAGGAATGATGGGTATAAATGCAGAGAAGCCAGGACATACTAACTTCTTAATTTGAAAGAAGGAGATTACAGAGACAATTAGCCTCTTAAATGTGGGCTTTGAAATTCAGGCTAGGGCATTAGAACTTAATCTCATAGGAACTGAGCACATTGAGGTTTTAAGAAAAACTGGTACCTTGGTTAAAATACAGATTGTAGAGATTACAAGGAAACCTTCTGAGAAAATAAGTGAAAAATTGTTGGAAACCTTATCTTGGGCTTTGGTATATTAGGTTATACATTGTAGGTATAATAATAAGGCATTCATTATTGTTAGGTGCCCCTGAGGCCAGTATCTCTCAGAGCAACCCTATAAACAACAAATCTGAACCCTGTCCTGTCCTGTGCTATCTTCCTTATCTTCAGCCTACTTGAGCCTGATTCCATACTCACTGTATCAGTCCATTTCATTGCGGGTCTCCATCTTTTTTTGCTGACCCTGACTTTGTCAAGCACGATGTCCCTTCTAAGTAATAGACTCTTCCAGCAACATGTCCAACATATATATGAGAGACAAAACTTCACCATCGTTGCCTCCATGGAGCGCTCTGTTCTTCTGGCTTTCAGTACTCTTCAGCACCACAACTTAAAGGCATCAAGTCCTTTACTCATCCTTAATCATTGTCCATTTCTCGGGTGCATAGCAAGTGATTGAAAAGACCACGGTCTGAATCTTCAGACTGACATCATTGCTCCTTGGTAATTTAGAGTTATAAATTAGCAACAATTTAAAACAGATTCTGTGATCTCAGTTTAAAGTAGCTTTAGTTAACACTGAAATTTAGACAAAATTGAAGTAGCATTTTAAAATATCTGAGAAGTTCTGTTCTTCTCCTTAATAAAGTCAGATTCAAATAGTACCTGCTTGGAATATAAAAGGAAAGGTATCAGTATTTAACCAACCAGAAATCAAGCCTAGTACCATCAAGTCAAGTTCCACTCACCAAGACCCTTCATTGCGTTTTGACACAGTATATGCTAAGGTCATCCATCACCTGCGCTTCTTTTTTATTAAGCTACTTTCTTTTATTTGGTAATTATATTGTTTCCATTCCTTCACTGTTTTACAAATATAGTGCTGCCAAGTTAACATCTTTAAGTTTCATTTTAAGCTACATCCTTTATCTTCTGGGCTTTATAAAATGTAAAAAAAGAAAAGCTTTAATTCTTTTGTTAATGAATAGATATTCTCCTCATCAGGCACCTGGTTTTAAGATAAACACATATTCTAACTATTCAAGATTTAATTATAACTGGGAAAATGCTATAGGTTTCTATCCAGCAATAACAAAATGCATTATCTGTTTTTTAAGAAATAAAAAGCTATTTTTTGTCTAGAGAGTTTGAGGAGATACCTTCAAGGGTCCTTCCAGCTTTGTGTTTAAAGGATAGGTACATGACTAGGAATCAAGACTTTGAAGATAACCATTTTGCTGTAGACCAGCTGAGAGTTGATAAGGACGTGAATTAGAATTACAGAGAAAGTATATGTAAATAAACAGGTAGTCTAAGGAAGCCAAGAGGCTTTTGTTGTTGGAATAATTGAGTTTTTTATTTTAAATGATAAAAAGAAAGATTGGCAGAAAAAGCCAGTGTTCAAAAGATCACTAAACTTTTAAAATATTTTTATTTATGACCATAATTTTTATTCTATAATGTTCTTCTGTGAATGTCTTATGGCCATTTAAAAATTTTTTTTAATTATTAATTTAGTTTGTTTATTTTTCATTTCA
>NW_006399848.1:974071-977737 GCF_000299155.1 Elephantulus edwardii
TTAAAATTTAAATAATTTTTAACAAATTTAATGGGTAAAGTTTATCAGTTGAACACTTTAATATAGTAGTTTCCTAAATGCTATTGATGAACTTTCAGATTAAAAAACAAGAACTTTAAAAGTATGCATATGCATTTTATTAAATCCCTAAATCAAAGAAATGTAACCCATTTAGGCACGTGGAATAAAAGACGCTACAGAAATCATCTTTGAGATGTCAAAAGATGAAAGAAAAGATTTCTACAGGACAATAGCATGGGGTCTGAACCGGCCTTTGTTTGCAGTTTATAGAAGAGTGCTTCGCATGTATGATGACCGAAACCATGTGGGAAAGTATGGAAATTTTTAATGTTGCATGTTTTCATGTAATCAGGAAAAAATTTACAATAGCTGTTTATGTCTTTAATATACATACAGTTGAGATCTAAGCCTTATAGTTTACCTTTGAAATAATAGTCTACAGTTCATATTCCAGGTCCATGTTGTGTTGTGGTTCTTGTATAGCCAACCTTACTTTACGTGGGCCTCTTATAATTTAGTGTCTAAACTTCCGTTTAGGTTAAGTTTAACATTCTGTTTATTAAAGTTGTCCTAGTCTTTAGTAAAATAACATTATAATAAAATGTTTCAGATTTTAGACATGTCACAACAATGATAAATTTATTGCAGCATTTCCTCCATTCATTTTTACAGTAAGCATTTCTCAAAATGGAAAATAATACTTCTTTTTAGTGCATGAAATTCTGCTATAGGTAGTGTATGTGTAAAGGAATTATTAAGATTGTGCAATCATTCTTAAATGAATATTCATTTTACTTTGGGAATTTTAATTGTAGTATGGCTAAGTAGATACTGTGCTAGTCCTGCTTTCTTTCTGTTCAAACAGCTTTCTGATAAGTGCACTTTTAAAATGTGAAAGAAGTGAAATTGGTTTTTTTTTATTAGTTTTAATGAACATTTACAGAGATTTTGGGTTTTCATTCATTCATTGTTGCACCCTTCTCCCCCCCCATTTTTAAATTTTACAAAGCTTCAGATACGTATAATCCATTTTCTGGGTAAAACAACCAATGGAAGTAACTATCCAAGTAGGGAAAAAAACCTTGCAGCAAACAATGACTTGCATGTTAGGTGCTCAATAAATATTTAGGTTTCAACATCTCCAGAATTGGAGCTGCTTAAAAATAAAAGAATTTCAGAAGAGTCTAAACTTCAAAAAAAGTTTTTATAGTAGCATTTCATACATTTCAAAAAATATATGAGGCATACCAGTGTCCTTTTACCTGATAGATATAAATTTATGTAATAGGTTATCCAGGGTACCCTATTACTTGCTTTTTCTTAGTATTATGATTTTGTGATCTATCTCCTAATAGCTCCTTCATTGTGCTGGTCTGCCAGTTGTCCATTCCATACTCTGTATAGTCTTTTTTTGGTTTTCTAATTTGTATAAATCTACAGATGTGAAATATTACCTGGTTTTAATTTCTCTGATACATATAAATTGCCATTTGTATTTCCTTTTTTGAAAGTCCTGTTTGTGTCATTTGCTAATTTTTCTTGTAAATTCATAGAAGCTCTTAATGTTTGTAGAATACTATTAGGAATTTACTTGGAAGCTCTAGTACTAGGAAGCTCTGCTGTAGTCCAACGAACGGCACAGTTCAAATCACCAACAGCTCTGCAGAGCATGGTTGAGCGATAGTCTCCTCTCATGCAGTTTACTGCCTCTGAAAACCTGTTAGAGGGTCAGTTCCAACTCAACGGCACACATCGTCATCATAACTTATAATTTGACATGCTAATCTTTCTCCCATGTAGTGGTCCGTTCCCCCCCCCCCCCCCCACTTAGATTTTACCAACAAAAGTTCTTTTCAGTAAGTTTTTGACACTTAAAAAAAAGTTTTTTGCCCCAGAAGCAGTCTCCTATATCATCATAAGATGTTATGAACATTCTTTGGTTGATGTTTACCTTTGACACTGGTTAACTTACCGACACAGCTTTGTTAGTTGGGAAAGAGCTCTTTGTAAGATACTATGCTTACCAAAAGGCCGCACATTTGAATGGGTTGAATCCATGAAAGAAAAATGAGCCGTTTCTTCCCATAAGATTTTCTTCCCATAAGCCTCAGAAACCCAATGAACGGTCACCACAGGTTGAATGCAATCACCCTCCATCACATTCATATATTCATCACATGTGAAAAGTACAGTTTCAAAGGTCTTTTTTTTTTCTCTATATATGGATAACAGTTGTCCCAGCATTATTTATGGAATGTCTTTTTTTCTTCCCTTAATTAGCAATATCTATTTTGGCCTAAAATAAGCTTCCACAAATTTGTAGACTTCTTTTATTTGTTCCTTGGTTAATGTTAGTCCTTGCTTAGTGTGAGGCACGCTAGTGTCTCTGTAGCATGTTACACCACTAACTAAACAGTTTTGTGTGTCTGTCTGGTGGTTTGAATCCACAAGCTGTTCAAGAAGCAGGCTCCTCTTAAGATTTACAGCTTCAGAAACCCCATTGAGTCACACGAAGTCCTAATTGGCTCAGTGGCAGTAAATATGAATTTTTATTTTGACTTCAGCATAGGACTGTCTTCAGAACTCCCTGGTGAGTTAGATCTTGATAAATGTATTGACTGCTCTTGATCCATTGCTCTTCTGTGACAGATTTAAAATTTAGTTACAGAGAACTATATCCCTAGTGAGCTTTTAACTGGGGTTGCATTGAGTCTGTGCATTACATTAGGGAGATTTTCTCTTGAAAAATCATGATTATGTAACTCTTCAGCTTAGTTACTATCTTTAGATAAAGTTTTTAGGATCCCCCCCTCCCCCCATGACTTGTGTAATTTGCCTGGGATTTGTTTCAAATCTCATTTAATTTTTATAGTATTATAAGGGACAACTCTTGAAAATTTATTTTATGTAAATAGTGCATGTGTGAGAGATAATTAACAATCCAGCAACCTTGCTAAAGTTTTCTTTTTTAAGTTAAATAATTTTTCCATGGATTTGGAGGCTTTATATATTGGGTCATCACAAATGATTCTGTTCCAGTCTTTATACTCCCCCCTTTAATTCAAATAAAATGGATTTTCCTGGTTTCTAACAGCCTTTTCATGTATAAATGTTGAATTTGTATTAACTGTTTTTTCTACATCTGTTCTAATTTCACAGTTCCTTTCTGTAAATCTGGTTTGTGTTTAAGTACCTTTTCTCCCCCTTAAATTATCACAAATTTGTATTCCTATGATAAACTCATTATTTTGCACTGTTACATTAATTCTTTTACGTACAGCCTGGCTTATGGTGCTAAAATACTTTTGGGATTTTCAGCTTTATGTTAATGAAAATTTCTTTAACTGTCCTCATCTAATTTTGCTATGAGTTTACTCTGGCATGGTAAAATGACAAAATATCCACACTAGATTTAGAGTCAGTTTTGTTTCAACTGTTTGGCAGAATTTTATTCATTTATTATTGTTTAATCTCTGCAACATTACTAGGTGTACATAATTTTTCATTTCTAACTTTTTTGTCAGAGGTTTATTTTTTCTATTAGTTTTAAAATGGATCTTTCTGAAGAACCAACTTTTATTTATTCTCTATACTTACTTTCCAGTTCTAATAATTTTAGTTTTTTTCTTTTTATAAACTTATTTA
>NW_006399848.1:979071-1004369 GCF_000299155.1 Elephantulus edwardii
ATTTCCTCTGGGGTGGCTAGTACAGGTGATGATTCTGCTACAGGTGGTGATTTACCAGAATTGCTGAGTCAACCCGAGGGCAGGTCAGTAGTGATGCAGCTCCCGCCGGGCTGCGGCTCCCGCCGGCTGTAGTGCATCTTTTTACCACAAAGCATAGTAGCGTTCCTCCAGCAATCGGGTGATGAGACTATCCACGTTCAGCTCCCCGTCCACCAGTTCATCCTTTTTCTGACGAGTCCACTCTCCGGACGATTCCCCCAAATGGACTCTTCATGCATCTCTCCATGTGTAAAGCAACTTTTTGTGGTGTGACTTTTCTCTTTCTCGCTGTTTTCTTTATCACATTGTTCCTGGGCCGGGGCTCCAAGCCGCCTGCCCGCGCTCCGCCATGCGCTGCGGCCCCACCCCGAAATTGTTTTTATAGAATTAGAAAAAGGAATAAAGGAACCAAGAAGAATGTGAATGGATTTTATTAACTATTCATAAAATTTCCATGCAACACAGGTATTAAAGATTGAAGCAGTCTTTCAAAATTATTAAATGGGCTTTCTTTAAAAGATCATTTTCTTGGCTATCTTGAGTACTTGCTCACAGAAAAAAAGAGCTGTTAAAAGAATTTGTCACATGCTCATTTACAGTAGATAAAGTGAAAATAATTCTTTCAGTGCTTTGAGAGAATTTGCCATTTGCTTGTAGTTCTGGTTTACAATATACCCTCTTAGTCTTTATGAATAGCTGTGATTTTAGAATGCCCTAATTTTCAAGTTATGACAAGTTGGGCAACATAGAAGAAACTGTGATTATTTTAAATACTGGCTATCCCTAGAGAAAATTGTGTTTATTGTTGAAATGATTACATGTGTTGCTGCGTTTTTAGTTTTGCTTTTTTCTTTTAATAGAAAGGAAAGAGCTTTGATTTTTATTACTCTTTGAAAATTATATTGGCTACTTTTAAAGTACTATACATTTGCAGAGTTATTTAATTTCTAGTTTTCTAAGTGAAATAGTTGCTTTGTTGAAATAAGGGTTTGATTTTACTAAACTTTTGCATTTCCTTGTACTAATTTGTCTTTTTATAAATTTTCTCTAAACTTGTAGATATACACCTGAAGAAATTGAAAAGCTCAAGGAGTAAGTTTTGCATTTTTTCCCCTTACTTCTGATTTTTAATAAAGTTTTACTTTGAAAATTTCAGGCAGACTGGTATAATTTAATACTTACTAAGCATAAGTGACTATCATAAAAAGAGTTTATCAGATCCATACCTGCAGAGTAACTTTTCCATGAAGGATAAATGTAGGTTCTATTTATAAGTTGCCAGTGTCTTCCTCAGACCTTTAAAAAGAGGGTTTCCAGAAGAGAGTGTGTATTCATTGAATAATGAGGCAGATTATCTCCTTGTAAAGGCTGTTAACTCTCAGGAAATAATCCTTTTCCTCCATTGAGTTAGAGCCACAAAGGATGATTTAAAGGACTGCATGGATCATGGAAACAGTTAAAAATACAGCCTGTTACTTTGATAAAGACCTGTAAAATCGATTCATATGTCTGCAGAAGAATTTAAGAGTATGCTCAATGGGGGAAAAATCTGGGGCTTGCCTAGGAGATTGTGTCAGTAACCTTAGGGGAAATTTGGTCTTTTTTGAACACATATCCAAGTTATTTATTTCTTCTCCGACCCAGGAAAAAGGCAATTGCTGCCTGTTTTTTTTTTCACCCACAGACAACTGTGGACCCCAAAAAAAGGCCACACTTTCAAACTTTGGCTCTCAAAGTATTGCTGCCCACAACTTCCAAACCAGTCAAATGGGAAGAAGAAGAATGAAGAATAAATGATGAAATTAGAAGGGAGAAAACAGTTGAACCAAATGCTGATTGGCAGACTCTTGTTTTAGGCTCCGGATAAAGCATGGCAATGACTGGGCAACAATAGGTGCGGCGCTAGGAAGAAGTGCGTCTTCCGTCAAAGATCGGTGCCGATTGATGAAGGATACTTGCAACACAGGTACCATTGAGTGCTCTGGACAGTGTTTTCTTATCAACATTTGAGCTATCTGCCTTCTCTTTTAGAAAAAACCCAGTTTCCAAGTCTCGATTTCTCATGAAACTTAATAGAGCTAACCTCTTGTTTTTGTGCTTTTCCCTAAGATGACAGACAGTATTTATAGAGACAAAACATCTCTGTTCTGAATGGATTTAGGTTTAGCATGTTTTCATTTTCTAGCAAGCACTTTAAAACTATTTCCTTTAGGAAAATACTTGCATCAAGGTACACAAAGAGAAGTGGTTTTCATTTACTACCCTTATTTTTTCATGAAAAAAACCCCTCTAAATCAGATATGTAAATCTGCCATTCTGTGACTTAGCCAACTTAGAAAATAGAATCAAATGAGTACTTTAAATTGGAATAAGCCCAGAGGGTCATGTAACATGCTACTTGGGCCACAGAACTACTTGTTAGCATAAATTGGAAGAATGTTGGACTTTTACTCTGTGTTGCCACATATTGCTTCTAATTAGTAGACAGACAAGATTTGGGATAATGGTGTCAGTCTGATGTTCACTAAGAGCCCATAAGTTATCCATCTTGTTCCTCATTATTCATCTTATAAATAGTGACATTTATTTATTCTGATAGTTTGATGGCTAAGGAGTTGCACCAGCAACACAGAGGCAGGCAGTTCAAATCCAGCAGCTGCTCCATGAGAGAAAGTTGGTTAGTCTCTCTAAAGCCTCTGAAAGCCTGCTATGAAACATATCTAACTTGATAGCAATGAGTGAGTGACTTCTGCAAACACAAAGAATATGATGTGTGTACGAAAAATCCATGTGTTTCTATGTCGTCTTAAGTTAATCGTGAAACTTCTCTAACCCATTACCATCATGTTGATTCCAACTTAATGGTCATTCTCCTTGGTTTCTCTAAGGCTGTAAATCTTAATAGGAGCAGAATTAGTCCTGTTCCTCCGAAAGGTCTAAATATTCCCTTTTTTACTAAGAACCTTAACTGAGATTATGTGGTTCCTCACCACAGGGTGTTAAATTCTTAGCTATTGCCAGTCAGTATTTAGAAACCCAGGGCTGGATTTGATTTACAGAAAGAGAAGGGCAGCATTGGTAGTCTGGATGGTTTTCTTTTTTTTTTCCAGGGAAGTGGACAGAAGAAGAAGAAAAGAGACTTGCAGAAGTGGTTCATGAACTGACAAGCACTGAGCCAGGTGACATAGTCACACAGGGTGTGTCTTGGGCAGCTGTGGCTGAACGAGTAGGTACTCGCTCAGAAAAGCAGTGTCGCTCTAAATGGCTCAACTACTTGAACTGGAAGCAGAGTGGGGGTACCGAGTGGACCAAGGAAGATGAAATCAATCTCATCCTCAGGTTTGTGTTCATTTTAATTTTTTTTATTTAAAGCAGCTCAATTGTTGTGAATAGCTTGAGTTTCTTCTGGTTTTCCCAATCCTAATATCCAAAAAACATCCTTTCCATGTCCAGCCACTGTTTAAGATCCTAAATATTTCATATTGAGCTCTTTTTGTTTTGTGTTTGTTCCTTTTTAGTGGCGTTAGTGCTCGTACAAAGTACCAGATTGAAGGCGTGGAGACTGAAGTCCTCTCTATATCCACAGAACAGGTATGGCACAGGCAGTGGCAGCGCAGCTTTTCTGCTGTCCCACCAATGTGCCTCAGTCTTAGCCAAGCTGGAGTATATATAGGGTAAGAGGCCTTTTTCAGTCTCCATGCTCTTCAATCCATGGCTACTATGTATGCTAAGACTGCCAGGAAGGGGTTTGAGTCTACAGTTAACCTCATCTCTTTAAAGATACACTTCCATTTCATGCAAATCCAAAAGCCTTAAGGTAGAACCTCAAACTTGCTTAATCATTGACTCAGAGGAACAAAATACACACAAAAAATTATTTAAAGACTGAATAGAAACTGCCATTATGGTTACATAATGAAAAGCAAAATCATCTTGTAGTTAAAACTAAAAGTAAGTGGACTTTTAAAACCTCAAATTTAGTTGTATTTGTTGGGTTTTTGTTGTGGCTACAGTGTATTTTTCATTTTGGGTGGCTTTTTTTGTTGTTTTGTTCGTGTTGAATTCATCATTATAAATAGCTCATGTCTAAATAGTATTATTACATACGTGGGAAAGCTCAGATCCAGGAAATCCAGGAAAGGCAATGAAACACTGCAGGAAACTATAGCTAAACCTCATGCTCCATTCCTTTTCCCTCACAGTGCTTCACTTGAGTCTAACCGTTCACAGTTCAGTCCATTGTCTATCCCTTTTCTAAAGGGTGTTCTAAAGTGTGTGGTGTAACTTGCCAGTTCCTTTTAGCACTGCCATTGTTTAGTCAGAAGAGAGTTATTCTGGTGAAATAAAGCAACAACTAACAGATGCTTATTTTATAATCTATAGGATAGCAGAGCTTGACGTTGCTGATGAGAATGACATAAACTGGGATCTCCTAGCAGAGGGATGGAGCAGTGTCCGTTCACCACAATGGCTTCGCAGTAAATGGTGGACCATCAAAAGGCAGATTGCAAATCATAAAGATGTTTCATTCCCCGGTAAGGTGTCATCTACTTTTTAAGTCTTTCTCTTCGTTTATCATACTTAATTTTCTTAGGTTTTGGAAGTTCCTTATCTCAACTGAAGAGAGAACCTGGTATATTTTTCCTTCAAGTCTGTCCTAGTTAGGTAACTATCTTCTCTAGAGAAAAGGTGATGCGATTTGTCATTCTCAAAGCACCTAAAATGAAAAGAAACATAATTTAAAGACATTTTTTGCATTCCTACGTAAACTATGGAGAAAGACTAATTTTATATATGTAACTCTCATTCTGTACAGTCTTGTGTTTTTGGTGTTGGTTTTTTTTTTTAAAGCAACATGTATTTTTTTTTAAAGCATTTCTTCCCATTTCATTTTTCCCATTCATTTTTGCACATTTTGCTCCCTACCCCACAGTTCGCTTTTATCTTTGAAAAGGGGAAAAAAATTCTTTCATTGTTATACCTCCCCCCCGCCCAGGTCCACAGTCTACTTTACTATGCATTTCTTTTTCTGGAATCTTGTCATGAAAATACTTTCCCTCATCTGTTTCAATATAGTATGTATCATTTATCCCATTTTCCCTAGGTTCCCCCCAACCCTGATGTCAGTCTCATTTTATAACAGGGGCACTATGCAGTATTTGTCCTTTTGTGACTGAGATATTTCACTCAGCATAATGTCCTCCAGGGTCACCCATTTTATATAATGGTTTATGAGTTCCTTGTTTTTCAGTGCAGCATAGTATTCCATTGTGTGACTATACCACAGCTTCCCTATCCATTCATTTGTTGATTTTTTTCTAAAAATTTGTTTAGATATGTTTTCGGTGGTAATTTGTACAATAAAGATGATGAAAATTCTTATACACTGTGTGAATCTAGAGAATATTTCAGTTTATACATTTAAAAAATCTGGCATTGAAATCAGAATAGTGAATGAATACTAATGAACATATGTTCATATGCCAGCATCAACTGAGGAGATGAGTGCAGCTTTCACTCAAAACTCACTGGCATCTAATTAGAACCAGCTCATACCTGACACTCAAAACTCACTGGCATCTAATTAGAACCAGCTCATACCTGACCCTAAGCAGTAGGTTTTCAAAGTCCATAAATCATTTGGGAGATTACTCATCTTTCTCCCATGGAGCTGATGGTGAATGTCGCCTACCAAAGAAGTGCTGCTTTTGTGTTAGCAACACAGCTCCTTGCTGATTGCACATATTATCACATGCAAACAAAACAGTGCTGAAGATCATTCAAAACTGGTTAGAACAATACATAGAGAACTGCCAGCCATTGAGGTTAGATTTAGAAGAGGCTTTGGCACCAGAGATACCATTGCTGTCAGATGAAAAGATGTCACTGAAAGCAAAGAATACCAGATTAAGGTCTATTAGCGTAGCAAATTATGGCTAACATTGAGAAGAATGAGAAGACAATTGTGCTCATGTGAAACCTAAGGCTGTTATGCAAAAAGCGCAAGAGAACATAACCTGGTTTAAAATTAAGGTGTTACATCCTTCTCCATACCTATTCAGTCTATGCTGAGCAAATTACTCAAGAAGCTGGACTCTGAAGAATGTGGCATTGGGATTGGATAAAGATTCATCAGCGTTATGCACATAACACAGTCTCGCTTGCTAAAAGTGAGGAACACTTGCTGCAGAACAGGGCAGGCAAGCTGTAGTTTAAAAATACTTTAATTGTAACAAGTATGCATTATTGTTATTCCAAATCGTTCCTTCCTCACTCCCTTCTCACGTCTCATTTGCTGCTGGTCTTTTGGAGTATCAATGTTTTTTTGTCTGCCCATCTTCCTTCAGTTTTAATAAAAGGTCTTAAACAGTTACATGAGAACCAAAAAAACAACCCAGCGCTTTTCGAAACTAAATCGGGACCTGGAGTTCCAAACAGTAGCTCCAACTCCAATGTACAGCATGTTCAGATCAGAGTCGCCCGCTTAGAAGAAAATACAGCTCTCTCTCCAAGCCCTGTGACAGCACTGCAGATTCCAGTCCAGATCACCCATGTTTGTAAGTGTCTCAACCGCACAACTGCTTGCTATTTGTTGATAAAAAAACTACATGATTTTGTTATTGATTCCACATACTTTACCTGGAATATTTATGGACATTTTCTTAAATTGATGAGTTTAAAGGAATTCACAGTATCTTAACTCAGTATTTGCCCAAAGGATCATTTATAGGATGCACTGGTAAACTGCTCAGCCACTAGAACTATTTCACTTCATAAATCATACTACATGTAGGTTTTCAAGCAAGGAAATACAGTTTAGAAAGTGGCAGATCATACAAACTAATTCACCAGAAGATGCATAGATTAGGAATGGATATGTGATAAATTATGTAGGATTCAGATTGAAAAGAATTTTTCTTCAGAGATAAGGCCAGCTAACATGCATGTCATCCTTATGCAAAGCCATCTAATCTCTCTGTAGTGTCATTGTTAGTAAATGTGCTATGTAAGCAAACACTCTCATTGGGAAGGATTTTCTAATCCACCCATCAGTTTTAGCATTCAGGTTAAAATATCTTAACTGTGTATCTGGTTCTGGGATACACATACTTTTTCAGGCAACATAGATCATTCTGGAATAGCAAATTTTATTTCACTTTATTTAACAACCCTGGATTAGCAGTCAAGCACTTACCTTGAGCCACTAGGACACCTTTTAAATGCATCTGATCTCTTAAGATGCTATTCAGTCTCCCAAGTGTGGTAATTTTTAAAGTCCTTTTCATCCTCACAGGTGTTTGGTGAGAGGTAGAGATTTTGAGAAAGGTACCTTACTTGCCCAGGTTCACACTGCTGAGAAGTAATAAGCTAGAATTAAAACCAGATGTTTTGGTGCTCAGAAACTGTTGTTCACCATTCTGTCTCAGGACTGAATTCTTTTTTACCAGGTTCCTGTCTCTTTGCAGGTTAGTCTTACTGTGTCCCTCGTGTTAGAAACATTTTATGAACTTTATCAAGTGTCAGCAAATCTTTAAGAGGTCAGATACTAAATAAGGGTTGTAGGCCATATGAGTCTGTCAGCCCTACTTGTATGAAAGCAGTCAGAGAAAGTACATGACTATGGGTATGTTCCACTATTACTTTTATTTTAAAAAACCCAATAAGCAGCAAGCTATATTGGACCAGTGACAATCCAGGTAAATTCATTAGCTTTCTCCTCACTCAGCAACTAACATAAATTGAGGTTTCTAGGCAAATTATTCAGTGTGATTAACTTCATAATAAATGTTTGCTCAAGCATACTGGGAAAATTTAAATTTGCCAAGTATTTTATTCATTTGTCTCTGTTTTTACCCCAGCTTCAAATGACTCTCCTGCGGCTACTGTTGACTCAGAAACCATAACACTAAACAGTGGAACACTACAGACGTTTGAGATTCTCCCAGTGAGTAATCATTGACTGCATCAAATTTTTTTTCTATAATTATATTTTATTAATTTTCATAAACATTTACAGAGATTTTGGGCTTCCACTCATTCATTGTTGCACTTGCATCAAATTGATTAAGGTCCTTGTACAAAAGAAAAAGCAGTTGGAATCGTTTATTTTTTCATATAAGCAATTCCATCTGTGAATTTGAAGCCAATTACAAAACTAGACTTAATACTTAAGCGTTTACAATTAATCTTCCCACCACAATATTTAACCAACAGTTAAATATATATATATACACACACACACACACACTGTAAATTTTTTTTAAGGCTAAATTTTGTTAATACCCTATTTCATATCAGTTACTAGAGAAAAGGCTTGGGAACAAATTGATGGGCTAAGAAAAGCAGTGTGGCAGATACTTCAAGTTAAATATGGGGTTACCATAGGACTCAAGAATTCCAAACCAGCTTACCCCAGGAGAAATGAAAAAGCTTGTAACACAAAAGCTTGTAACATTCACATACTAAGATTTTAAAATAAGAATTTTCTTTTTCCTGACCATTGCTATTGCTGTTTGTTGTTTGGTGCTTTTGAGTCAAGTACGACTCATAGTGACCCTGTGAACAAAAGATCTGAACCCTGTTCTATCCTGCACCATCCTCTGCACATTGAAGTGTCCATTGAAGAGCCCATTGAAGCAGTCACCGTGTCATTCCATCTGGTTGAGGGTCTTCCTCTCCTTCACCGACCCTCCACCCTTCCAAACATCATATCCTTCTCTAAGGAATAGCATAGCAACATGCCCAAAGTATGTGAGGTGAAGCCTCATCATTCCTACCTCCAACGAGTACTCTAGCTGCACCCTCTCCAAGACATAGCAGTTTTCTTGGCCATCCATGGGATGTTCGGTGCTGCTTCTCCAATACCACAGCTCAGAGGTGTCAGTTCTTTTTCTGTCATCCCTATTCACTGTCCAGCTCTCAGATGCATAGGAAGTGATTAGAAAGACTGTGGCCTGAATCAGACATACCTTATCCCTCCAAATGACATCACTACTCCTTAATTATTTGGAGAGGTCCCTAACTGATTTTCCCAGTGTAGTGTGTCTCATTTCCTGACTGCTGATACGAAGGGTGTTGATTGTAGATCAAGACAAAATGAAGCTGTTGACAGTTTCAGTCACCTCCATCCATCATGACACTGCTTATTGGTCCAGTGGTAAAGAATCTGTTTTCTTGATAGTGAGACACAGGCTGCATTCCTTGATCATCTGCAACAAGTGCCTCAAGTCTTCCTCACTTTCAGCAAGCAAGGTTGTGTTATCAAAAGTCTAGAATAGTTCATAAGATAGGTAACAGCCAGCAGTTCGAACAGAATTTATAAGAGGCCATGGCACCAGGGATACCATTGCTGATGTCAGATAGCTCCTGGCTGAAAAAGAATACAAGAATGTGTATTTATGCTTTATTGTTTATGCAAAAGCATTTGGCTGTGTGGATCATAACAACTTGTGGCTGACTTTGAGAAGAAAGGGAATCCCAGAACACTTAAAATTGTGTTCATGTGGAACCTATACCTGGACATAGTTGTATGAACAGAGCAGGAGAACACTGCATGGTTTAAAATTGAGAAGGGAGTGCATCAGGGTTGTAGTCTTTCCATACTTATTCAGTCTGTATCCTGAGCAAATTATCTGAGAAGATGGACTCTATGAAGAGGAGTGTGGCATCAGGACAGGAGAGACTCAGTTCTTAACATTATACTATAAAAAAATCTAATCAAAGGGAGCTCTGGTGGCATAGTGGCAAGAAGGTATACCACAATCCCAGAGGTATGCTGTTGGAATCCACCAGATGCTCTGCTTGAGAAGGAGGGGCAGTCTCTTCCTGTACCAGTTAGATCCAATCTGATGGTACACACACACAAAAAAATAAATGTTCCTAATCACACCTTTTTAGAATATGAAGTTTTTAATTTTTAACTGGAAGATTGCTACCAAGGAAGGCTAAAGGAGAAAAAGATAAAACACTAATTTATTGACTAGAAGCAGTGACATATAGCAGATAGGCTGAAACCAGGTCATACTATGTTAAAACACCAGGCTGTTTGGATTATGTTTGTAATGTGGGATTAAATAGATTTGGGACTATTTTAGTCTGATTTTGGAAAGTTCTGGGTGGTGATAGGTTTGTGCTTGAGTACTAATGTAAAGTTTAAACCCTGTGTTAAGAAAAGCCTGGCTGTCAGCCTCCATACATTTTACAATCAAGAACACCCTGAGTAGCACATGGGCTTGCTGTCATTCAGAATCTACTCAGAAGTGGAATTTGGTTTTGAAGTACACAAGCTTAATCAGTTGTACTATTTTTTCCTTTTCTTTTAGTCTTTCCACTTGCAGCCCACTGGCACTCCAGGCACCTATCTACTTCAGACCGGCTCAAGCCAAGGCCTGCCCCTCACTCTGACTGCTAGTCCCACAGTAACCCTGACTGCCGCTGCTCCTGCTTCTCCTGAACAGATCATTGTTCATGCTCTATCTGTATGTTGACATGAATAAAATCCTTGCTTTTTCTAGTTTACAGAAGATTGGGCTAACTAGTAAATCACATTTAAAGATTATCTGTCCATTCCCCTGCAGTTGTAATATTACAGAATCTTTGTGCGTTACCTCTAGATGGGAAATTTATTTCAAGTACTGGAGTACCTATGTGAAATGAGGATTAGCTGATCCAGAATTTTATAAGGTAGCTTAAATTATTCTACCAACCTTACTCCAGAAAGTTTTGTACCAGTAGGATAGGAGATGAATTACAGTGTAGAGATAAAGCATTAAGAGAACAAGGACCTCAGTGGATTTAGAGGACAGGGGTTGTAGAGTTAAGAACGCTGCAGACTAAAGATAGAGATACTAGTAGGTTTCATTTTATTTTGTCATTAATAGGTGTTTTTAATGTTTTATAGCCAGAACATCTGTTGAACACGAGTGACAATGTCACAGTGCAGTGTCACACACCAAGGGTCATCATTCAGACTGTTGCCACAGAGGATATTACTTCTTCCATATCCCACACAGGATTGACCATAGATGGTGATACCCAGTCATCTGATTTTCCTGAGCCTCCGGATGCACTAGAAGCAGATACATTCCCAGGTGCAATCCATCAGCCTAAAGTGACTGTGGAGCCATCATTTAATGATGCTCATGTATCTAGATTCAGTGATCAAAATAGCACAGAACTGATGAATAGCGTTATGGTCCGAACAGAAGAAGAAATCTCTGATACTGACCTTAAACAAGAAGCAGACTCACCCTCTAATTTAGCCAGTGCTTATGTTACTGAGGTAAGTTGTACTCGAAAGAACTTAGACCCTTAGGAGTCTGCCTTGAGCTGTAGAAAGAAGCCTAGAAATAATTGCCAGGGAGATAGCCCCTGGTGCGTTCAATTCTTCTGTAGACTCAGTATAATGCCAAATCTTCATAAGGATCTGCTAGTCAGCAGTGTTGCTACTGGCAAAAGACAGTTTGTAGCAAGAAAACCATGTTCTAGCTTTCCAAGGGTCATCTTTTATAATAAAAATAATCTTTTATAAATAAAACTTTTCTCTCCAATAGATTGAGAAAAAATTACTGGCAAATTTTCTTAAAGGTAGTTTTTTGAAGGTTTTTGTGATTCAGCTTAGGAACTTCACAATGGAACAGCAGTGTTTCTCCTATGTGACTATAATTGGTTTGGTCTCTTTTTACTAAGGTACATCAACCTAGATAATTTTATTTTCCAACATTTCTGTTTCTTTGTATTCTGATTATAAAATAGGATCATATTTGATAGTTAATTCATAGCAAACCTATAAATGCCTGGGATATGAGAGTATCATCTTTTTTCCCCCCCCCCCAATATGATGTAGGATTTAGAATCTCCTACCATAGAAGAACACGTTGACCAAACAACAATTGATGATGAAACAATACTAATTGTACCTTCACCACATGGCTTTATCCAGGCATCCGATGTTATAGATTCTGTCCTGCCTTTGACAACACTAACAGGTATTGTAGCTTATATGGTTCTGATAAACCTTAAAAGAAAAACTGGGCAGACAAGGCATTAATTCCTTTGGTTTAGTCTTTCTTGATCCAACAATAGTCTTTTCACTTAAAGCTTACATATTAGTAGAAGAATGCTTAAATCAAATTTTTTGGCATAGGGTAGAGAGTGCATACATAGACTAACCTGTACCTTAATTTACTGTAGATCCTATACTTCAGCATCATCCAGAAGACTCACGTATCATTGAATCATCTTTGTGCAGTCCTATTTCAGAAGACTCAAAGGATGCTGAGGACTTGGTAAACTGTCAGTAGGTAATTCTTGGAAACAGGATGGTTGAAGCAAAGAAGCCACACTGTTAATTGCAACATCCAAAGAAATAAAGCAGCACCATCCAAGGAACTTAATGTACCATCCTTCTGGCTTTTAAATATCTATAGTGCTTAAACCATACACATTGTTGCTGCTATAACTTACCTCCTTTTATCATCTGAGGTCCAGTTTCAGAACTGTAGTTTTGGAATATGGCATTGATCTCTGTATAGTGTTGTCAGTGGGGAATTTTATTCACTTCAGCTATTGCAAAAAGTTTAAAAGCACCAAAGCTTTAAAAAAGGCTTTAAAAAGCCGTCCATCTTTAAAGATCAGACATGGTTCTCCATGTTACAGGTCTTTTTACAGTCCAGAAAAGTCACACTGATAGGATCTTAGAGCATATCAGTGGTCTTCTAAATGACCAGCATACAGAGACCTAGGAAATTACTATGGCTGTTTACTTTAAGGGGTTTACTCCATTAGCTAGCAATGAGAGCTGATTTAGGCAGGGTAAAGTGGAAAGCATTAAAGTTTTAAGTCACTACGGATTTTTGTTTTTATTCTTTTTTTTAAAAAAAAATCTTACTTGGAAAAGAAATGTAAGACTTTTAACAGACCCCACATGAACTTAAGCAGAGTTTTTAACCCCCTCAGAAACCACTGTCATCAGTTTACAAAGTTAGCACTTTGAAGTAAAATTGAAATGAGGAAGATGTAATGTTTACCTTTCATACCATGACTGTTTCGAACATACTTGGGTATACAAATTATCCAGGAAAAAAAAGTTTAGAGGAGGATTGCTATTTGCCATTCATTCAGTGCATTAGTTTGGTAGGGTACAGTATAACTTCTCAGGCAATTTGAATCAAACAAAATTTGCCTCTATAGTAAAAGGAAACAAATCAAGTCATTCCTCTACTAGGAGGTTTAGCCAAGACTAGCCTCTATAGAAAATTCACAAAAAATGTATAAATTATTTTATTTATTATTGTAATTAGATCTTCACCATCAAAGTTGTCTTTTCACCGTCTGTTTTGTTAACGTGAATAAAATTGTAGTTATAAGCAAAAGTTGGTTGCATAGGGAACAATAATTGTATATTCAGTTTAACAGAAATAAAGAGTATTTGTCTTAAAATTAAGATTTTGGTTGTTACATAGCCTATTCGCCATGCAATTAACATTATAAAAAATTTCTTTGAAAAGTGAAAATTACTTGTGCTGTTTGAACTTGGAGTTGGAATGTTTAAGCTTCCTAAAGAAAAAGTGATCTATATGACATGTCTCCCCTGCAAAAGGGAATTTAATTTATTTAACATGAAAATCATGTACCAGACTCCTACAGGAGATTCTTCAGTATACATTTTCCAGCTCTATTCATAGTCCTAATAAAACAGCTTTGCAGAGTCCTGGTAAGTTTTTGTCCTTGAGAGCCTCACTTTCCCACATCATGGAAGTACAGGTTTGCACATATACATAACATGATGATGGAAAATAAGATATAGTAAATTAAATTTCTGAATTTCGGTTCCAAGTCTCCTTGCCGATACCAGTAGATCTAAAAAAAGAAGAAAAGTTCAGTATAGCCACTGCTATTAAAATGTTAAATGCTACTAACTTTGCATTACAACAAATATTATTTTGCTGATAAGTATTTTCTACATTAATGGCATGTAGTCAGGGAACCTCAGACGCCAGCTACGAGTAAACCTAGTGGATGTGATGGGTTTGTGTCAGCTTAGCCGAGCAGGTTAAATGATACAGTGGGTAGTCACTATGCACCACAACCTGGTCTTTGGAGGCTTAATTATTTTATATTCTGTATTAATGTAACTAGAATTTAATTCTTTTTTTTAAAAATTTTATTATTTTTTGTGTGAGTGTACCGTCAAATCAGATCTTACTGGTACAGGAGGAGATGGTCCCTCCTTCCCCTGCAGAGCATCCGGTGGATTCGAACCGTGCGCCTCTGGGATTGTAGTTGCAGCTCCTTACCACTAGGCCACCAGAGCTCCCCTTAGAATTTAATTCTTTTATCAATACCGATTCCTATGTCCATGAATATACTCAAAAATCCTAGTTTCTCAGTTTGTCCCCTTCTGGACAAATTTAAAGTATGTTATTGTTATGTTCAGTTTTGTTGCTTGTGACTCATAGATCTCTGCACAACGCTGAAGCCTGTCCTGTTCTAAGCCAGTTTCGTGACATGACACTCCTACCCCCATTGCCTCAAATATAGATAGTATCCTTGCATTACAACAAATATTATTTTGCTGATAAGTATTTTCTACATTAATGGCATGTAGTCAGGGAACCTCAGAGTAAACCTAGTGGATGTTGCCAACACATATAAAGCTTATGTTATGGTTACAAGTTTAACTCCCTATAACAGAGAACATCTTTCTTCTGCCCTAAGGCTCCCAAGAGGAAATGGACCAAGTCATGGTCATTTAGAAAATTAGGGAATTGACAAATTTAATTATGGTATGTATTTATTTCATGGTAAATACTAAGGTTTTGTTTTTGTTTTTTTTGTTAACTACCAACATTGGGCAAATACCCATCTGAGAATCAACCACCATCAAAAAGATTTTTACAGTAATTAAAACTGAACCATTGCTTTAGGCTTCCTAGGAGATACAAACTATCAAATTTTGCAATACAGCCCATCTGCTGTCTTCTAAGACCATTTCCCAAGGTGTACTAGGCCTGTACATTATCTCCTGAATTAGGCCTAATTATGGTTAAATCTTTGGTCACTGTTAAAACTGTAAAAAGGATTGCCAAGGAAACAACAGATTTTTTTCAAAAATTTGCACATGCATTCCACACACTTTTTTAGTGTAAATCCAGGTCTGGAATGTATCCTGTACACATGCAACCTTAAGCCTTCAAAAATAGTCTATTAAAATTTTAAATGGTACTTACAAGTATGCAGGCAGTAATACTACTCAAAGAGATGCAGACAGCAAAAAATATATTCAGTGGCTTCGGAGGTAGTTGAGGGAAAACAAAAGCACTGATCAATGTTACCTGTATGGAAAGAAATTATGTAAAGCCTTTATTCTAAGACTTGGTTTAACTGAAGTCTAGGCAGTGTAATACTAGGGGGAAAAAAACTTAAAGTACAATGTTAATTTAACAGTGTTAATTTACGCAGACATTTTTACAAATTCTAAATAATTATTTTGGTTTTCCTTCATTTAAAGATAAACATAACAGCAATAAGACTAATCTGAAAATAATCTACTTCTTCAGTGACAAAGATCATTTTCTGTGTCTACCTTAACAAGTTAACAGGTTAAAGAAAATGTGCCACTTAAATCTGAGTCTCAGGCTGTAGGAATTTTTTATTGTGCTAGTAGCTTCCAGCTGTATTGTCTGTCCAGGAGGGAATGGAACATTTATACATTTTAGAATGTATAGTTGCAAAAAAAAAAAAAGATAAAAATGTATAGTTGCCACAGGATAATAAATGTTCTTCAGGAACAGAATTAAAACATTAGCAGAAATAAAGGCTGGAATGTGCCAGCTGGCAAATAATGTGGCCAATTTATTTGAAAACAATTTGTTTGGCTTCTGCTCTTTTACTACACTGACGCAGGTGAGATTTAAGTGATAAATATGTTGCTGATCTCTTTTAAGACTGGCTTTGATTTTAGGTGGTTCTGCCTTTTTTATTACAGTTACTTGAATCACAGTAGTGAAGTTTTCAAAGCACTGAGTGTAGGGGGAACATAAAGATACTTACTAGGATCAATAAGGATGTTAAGCTGCCAACAACTAAATTGATGATACGATCCTGAAAGAAGAAATAATTCTGAGCCATGACTTGTATCAATGGTGTTTTTATAACAATACAATGCCTGCCAAGGGGGGGGGTAAGAATGAAGAAATGAGGCAAAGGGACAGCAGGTTTACACAAAATGGCGAGGGGTGGGGGTAGTAACATAACCAATGCCCTCAGCAAGAATCTTGTTGGATGCCATCAAGTCAAATGTCTCTTAGTGATCCTATGATCTTGTGCCAAAAGTTGGCCCAAGCCCACTGTGTCAGTCTATCTTGTTGAAGGACTCCCTCTTTTTCTGTGGTCCTCTACTTTTCCGAGCCTGATGGCTTTCTCAAAGGACTGACACCTCCTGGTAACAAGTCTAAACTTCCAGATTAAGAACAGGACTGGTTGACCACTTCTGAAATAACACGCCCTCAGAAACCTTTATGAATAAAAGCAGAACAGTCTGAGCAGGGAAGAAAAAGGTAGGGCTTAGTTGAACTTACACCAGAGCCTTGATGGATGGTATGAGGAACCAGACTTGATAAAGCTGGGCAATGAAAAGATCTTGCACCTATTTAACATATAATATTGTCCTAATAAAATTTAAAAGCAGATCTTTTGGCCAGAATTTAAGTACTTTGTTGCCAACTCAGAACCAACTCATAGATGAACTTCAGCCACCCATCTCCGTCTGCAAAGCACCACATACCTTTACACAGGTAGTTCCCTACCAACCATGATCAAGAACTAGTGTTTGGTGTATGGTTGTACACATCTCAACATGAACAGTCAACATGATAAACAGAGAAAAGGTCAGTGATTTCAAGATGAACAATCAGCTTAGATCAACAATCAGCACCTTTGGTACTGGCAGTCAGGAGATGTATTATTGCATTGGGTAAGTCCACTCACTGTCAAAGGCCTACCTAAAATCCTGAACAGCAAGGATGACAATTTGAAGACAGGTGTGCCTGACTAAGGGCCTCCCTAAAATCCTGAACAGCAAGGATGACAATTTGAAGACAGGTGTGCCTGACTAAGGCCAAGGTCTTCTCAAGTCCAGTACTGAATATCCTATGGACTGCCAAAAGAACAGATGTTTCTTGGAGGAAGTGCAGCCAGTCGATGATGCTTTATCTCTCATACTCTGGACTATTTTTAATTGAAAGGGGGTATCATGCTCTTAAAGCATCAGTTAAGGAGAGAAAAGACCCCTGAGATGGATTGACATGGTGACTGCAGCAGTGGGCTCTAGTGTGTCAGAGATCATAGGATGGCACAGGATAGAGCAGGTTCAGCTCTCTGTAGGGTGACTATCAGTCACTTGATAGCACCTAACAGGCCAGACTGTTCTGGTATCATCTGAAATTGGAAAGGTCTGGTGTGAAAAACAATGTATATGAACTTCATAAATAAAAATTTTGTTTTAAAAAAATCTGCATGGGAGAATACCCAACTTCCTGGATTTGAACTGTCTGGCATTACAGTGCAGCTTCTTACCACTAGGCTACCAGAAGTTAAGAGTATGAATGCATAAACCAAACCATACCCACTGTCATGGATTTGATTCCAACTTTTCACCTGAAGCTTATATAACTGACCTTGATAAATGAGGTGGTAAGTCTTTCAAATAAACTGACTCAATAGATTAAAGCTGCCAGTTCAATCAGCAGCTGAATACCTTAACCACAGTGCAGTGAGAGCCAAAAGTTTACCTAAGCCAACTTTCTATTTTCTGGTCTACTTAGAGAAGTCCCATCTCTTATCAAAGAATTTTAATACCTTATTAACTGCTCTGTCAACAGAAGCCAGTGAGGAAGTTGAGGTAAAAAAATCTTCGAACAGTATAGCAGTTGCCCAACATCAAAGTATCGGGGAAATAATGTTGGAAGAAGACTAGGAAGATTTTTCACAGTTTTCTCTTCTTAAAAAAAAAGAAGAAAAAAAAACACCACCTTAGTTTGAGTATTAGGACTACTTTGCAGACAGGAAAACAGGCTTGGGGAAATTTAAGAGCTCACTAGCATCTCTAATAACAGAACTCTAGGCTCAGAGATGATGTTATTCAAAACAATCCTCCAGAGTTTAAGAATGTAAACTGCAACAACAGAAGACTGCCTGTCTTTGAAGGAGCATCAGATTTGAACCAACAGAAATGGACAGTGCAGCTCACCAGATTATTAAATGGCTGGGTAAGTTTTCAGAGGACAGTGACAGAGTTTAGAGTAGATGAAGAAAATGTGGCGTTCTGATGTTTATGAACCAAACTCAGGTTCTTTCCACTTCTACTACTAGTGTGCTAACTTATTTCTCACTAATTCTCTTTCCTCCCTAGCATTGCTACCTTAGTTCACCTACCAAAACTATCCCTTCTTGCCGGAGCTTGAAAGCGCCTGCTCATTTTCACTCCCCAAAAATGCCAGGTGAGATCAGAATTAGTCTTAATCCCTGCCTTGCAGACGCTATTCCTGTACATAGATAAACATCAAAGTATACTTTTGAAAGGGTTTCCACATACTACAACTGTTAAGTGCCTCTGAGTCAAGTACAGCTCAAAGCGACCCTATGAACAGATCTGAACATGTGCCATCCTCACAATCTGACATACTCAAGCAGTCATACTGCTGCAGTCACTGCATCAACCTAGGGTTGAGAGTCTTCTCCTTTGCTATGTCCTTCCTAGCAACATGCCCAAAATATGGGAGGCAAAGTTTTGCCATCCTTACCTCCTAGGAGTACTCTGGCTGCACCTTATATATGTTTAGTCTTGGCAGTTCATGGGCTAATCAGTACTCCAACAACACAACTTGAAGGCATTATTTCTGCCATACTTATTCCTCATCCAGCTCTCAGATACATAGAAAGGGAATGAAAAGAGCATGGCCTGAGTCAGGCACACCTTAGTCCTCAAACTAATCTTAAAACTGCTCCTCAGTAATAGGTCCCTGATTACAGGCTTTTCCCAGTACAATACTTCTGATATCCTCGCTGCTGGTACCAAGTGTACTGATTGAAACTGTCAGTGACTTGTATCCACAATCTTTCTCCATCTACAGTGATACTGCCTATAATCAGTGGTGAGAATTTTTGGTTTGACACTGAGGTGCAATTCATATTGAAGGCTGCAGTGTTTGATCTTCAGCAAGTGTTTCATAATGACTACTAAGTCATTAATAGTTATTAATAAATATTTCTGATTTACTATTATATTTCAATTTCAGAAGTGGAAGGCCAATCCTGCTTCTGTTGTTTATGTTAGGTCCCATTGAGTCATGTACAACTCACAGCAATCCTATGGACAACAGATCTAAATTCTGTTCTATGCTTTGGCATCCTCACAATCTGGGACATAGTTGAATCTTGCTGCTCTCACTGTCCACCTGACTGAGGGTCTTTCACTCCTTCGCCATCCCTCCACCTTTCCAAGTATGATAAGACTCCCAGGTAGACGAGTTCTGCTTTTGATCCTCTGAAAGTTTAGTCCAGGTTACTTCATCCCTACTACTTCTATTCTTTGGAGCTAAGCCTTTATTTAAAGCCTGTGAAGCCATTAAACTGCTCTAACTGCAATCACTAACTTTACTCATCTGTTTCCTCCTAGAGACCCTCATGTGTAGGAGGGTAAGGACCTTGTCTTGTTCATGGTTATGTTCTGAACCACTGTTTATGATATAGCTGAAATTCCTCCCAACACTATGCTGTGTGCTCTGGCATGGGGCTGCTCTAATTCAGAAGAAAGAGCACTTGCTCTAATTTAGACAAAGCCATGCACAATATGCCCTATAAAGGCTTCCACTACCCAGTACAGAGGCTTCAAGATGTACAAAGGCATCAACAAGTATCAGACCCAGCACAAGAAAATGTCCAAGTAGTAAGTAAACTGATAAGCTAGCTAGCTTCAGATTTGTGCTTTTCATTATCAGCTAAGTCATCACTGTTGTTCCTAAGCCTTTTGAGTTTTTTGACTACTCATTTCTATTCGGGGTACTTCCAAATCCCATTCTTAAACCTTATCAGATAACCCTACAGCAAGTAAACAACCCCCAAGATGCTCCTAATGCCATTCTTTCAAGCATGAAAAAGACAAAACGGTAAACAACTACTTACTGCGTCCATTTTTCACTTAGATCTTGAATTCTCTCCCTCAGGGAGTCCATCTTTGGACCAAAAACTACAAGTCCTACCCAATAACAGAGTTCTTCCTGCTTCCCATTTGATCTTACATAGACAAAAGATGGAAAATGACTGTATAGACAAAAGATGGGAAATGACTGCACAAGTGTTAGGAAGAAAATAAAAACAAGATGAACATTGACCACGATAGAGACAGCCAAAGTATTTTTAAAAGAGAGATCAAAGGAGGATTTGCTTTAACTATGTGACAAACCTTTAGGAGAAAAAATGAGAACCGTATCTAGGAAAAGGATACTACACACAAATGATTCCAATTAGCACAGTGGGTGGCGCTGGGGCAGGAATGAGTTTGGTGAACTAGAATAACAAAGAGGTAAAAAGCCAAGGTGGGTAAGTAGTTGTTTCGTGCTGTCAAGTCACTTGTGACTCATAGTGACCCTATGTACAATAGCCCTAAACTCTGCTCTGTCCTGTGCCAATCTCATTGTGTCCAACACACTCATCCCGATTGCCCCAAGTCACCAAATCAATCCAGCTCCCAGAGGGTCTTCCCTCCTGCGCCTGCCCTCCACCCTCCCAAGCATGATGTCCTTCTCCAAGGACCGGTCCCTCCTTACAACATGTCCAAAGTATGTTAGACGGAGCCTCAGAATCCTTGCCTCCAAGGAGCAGCCCAGTTTAACCCTCTCCAGGATGAATCTGTTTTCTTAACAGTCCATGGTACTCTCAATACTCTTCTCCAACACCAAAGCTCAAAAGCATCAATTCTCCTTCTATCCTCCCTGGTCATTGTCCAGCTCTCTGATGCATAACAATTGATTGCAAGGACCATGGCCTGTACCAGATGCACTGAATTAAAAATAAACACGCATGTGCATTCAAGTCCGAGCTCTCAGTTCAGTGTTCAGAGCTGTTCACTAGGCCCAGCCTTTCCTCTGCCCATTCCTCCCAGGTTCTGGCATTCAGTCACAAGACAACACAGTGCCCTCACCATTTCCTCTATTTTCTTACCACTACGCTTTTTACTCAAACTGGGCCTGTCTGGGATTCCCTGTCCAAAATCGTAGTCATCTGACTTGATGCCTCCAGTAGAATTACCCCTTTTCCCAGTACTTTATTAAATTAAGCGCTCTACTCCAAAAGGCAGCGATTCTCCATCTGCCACAGTCAGCAATCATTAAACGTCCAAGGATTCCTATCACTGTTTTCCTGGGCTGAGTGATCCAGAACCTCAAGCCACACCCTAGAATTTGGCCTCCAAAGCTTTGCATTTCCCCATTAAACCTAAGTGTTTCAAGACCATAAATAAAAGCTCAATTCTCCAAAATAACTTTCATTTTCTTCCAAAGTACTGTATAGGAAAACTCCTTGTAATGAAAACTCTGAACTTGCCCAGTTACAGCCTAAGGGTAGTCTTAAGAACAACAGGCTGTTGTTAGGTGCTGTGTCCTAAGACTTGGCTCCATCTCATACAGAGCCTACGTCCAACAGAACCAGGCCCTGCCCAATCCTGCCATCCTCACAATCTCTGCTGTGAGCCCAGCACTGCCTCTCGAGGGTCTGCCTCTTTTTTTTTTTTCTGACTTTCTACTTTTCCAAGCATGCCTTGCTCCCGGGACTGGCCCCTCCTAACTATGCCCAAAGCATGTGACGGGGGGCTCATCATCCGTTCTAAGGAGCGATACGGCTGCACTTCTTCCAGGATGTACTGAGAGGATATGCTACGTGAAAGAAACCGAGGACCCAAGTAAAGCAAATTTCCTGCGGAGAGGGCTCTGCTCACACTGTCACCTGGGCGCAGCTACAGAGCGGAGAGCAAGGGAGGGAACTAGCTCACTAGCTAACACTGAGTACAGTGAACTCTGGTCACAGCTACTACTGTTCTGAAGTCTGTCCAAGAGACAGTGGACTCTGAAAAGGTTCAAAGAACAAGAAGAGGTGTGAGAAGAGATTTATGAAAATGCAGGCACACCCACCCTTTCCCATTCTCCCACTCAGCACTCTCAAAAGCTCAAAAAGATCCACTGCTACATGCAGTTCTGAACACCCAACTTCCCCTTTTGTTGAATGTATTTATAAACATTTTTAAGACTTGCCTTATTTCACAGAATCACACTTCAAAGTACTTCTCAGTTGTGGGTATTTTTGTCAACTCATCCCACCCTAGTCTTTTCACAGATACATGTACTTTAAATACCTTTCTGTACTGGAAAATCATTTGTGGAAATTAAATTACAGTAGAAAGCAAACCTACTACGCCTGGGGTTTGTTGGGGTTCTTTTGGGGGGGGGAGATGTAATGTCCCCTAGAATTGGTACTCTACAATGGAAGTGCCCTTACTCCGAGCTTAGAATGGTAGGCAGAGTGCAAATAATGTGACATGCCAGGGCCTGACTTAGACCTTGATTGTGGCTTGGGGTAAGCCTTGGTCTTCCCATTTGTACAATGGGTCTAAGATGCATAGCTGCAACAAGGGATATAGGGATAACGCATGTAAAGACTCAAGTACCCAACATTCAAGAGAAGGCTAGAGAATACTAGCCAACAAGGTAGGAGTATAATTTCTGCCATGTCTAGTAGGGAGTCTTGTCAATAACAAACTAAATTCCTGAAAGCTAAGCAGGAACTGAGCTGGCCTCATTCAGATTGCTCCTGTGGACACCCAGGTCTGCTGCCCCATCATCTCTAAGGCCACTCAGAAGATAGGGTCACTACACCTCTGGTGGTACAGCGTCTAAAGTATCAAGCTGCTAACCAAAAGGTCAGCTGTTCACATCCATCAGCTGCTCTGTGGGCAGACTGGGCAGCCCTTCCTATAAAGATTCACAGCCTTGAAAACCCAGTGGGTGGGGAGCTCTGGTGGTCTAGTGGCAAGAAGCTGCACTGCAATCCCAGAGGCGTATGGTTCAAATCCACCAGATGCTCTGCCGGGAAAAGGAGGGACAATCTCCTCCTGTACCAGTCAGATCCGATTTGACGGTACACACACGCACGCACACACACACACAACAAAATAATTTAAAAAAAAAACCAGTGGGGAGCCATGACAAGTGGGGACCAACTCAATGGCAGTGGGTGTTCCTATGCCTAAGGAACTCTGGTGGCACTGTGACTTGATAACCTAATGGTTATCAAGTTCAAATCCAGTTGGAGCAATGTGCCCAAGTCATCTGTGACTCATAATGACACTATGTAAAACAGCCCTAAACTCTGCCCTATCCTATGCCAATCTCCGACACACCTACCCCCATTACCCCAGTCACTGACTCAGTTCACCTCATAGAGGGCCTTCCTCTCCTGCACTGTCCCTCCACCCTCCCAAGCATGACATTCCTCTCCAAGGACTGGTCCCTCCTTGCAACATGTCCAGAGTATGTCAGACAAAGTTTCAGAATCCTTGCCTCCAAGGAGCAGCCCGGTTTCACGCTCTCCAGGACTAACCTTTTCGTTTTCCTAGCAGTCCATGACGCTTCTCTAACACCACAGCTCAAAGGCATCAATTCTCCTTCTATCATCCATAGTTATTGTCCAGCTCTCTGATGCATAGCAAGTGATTGAAAAGAGCATGGCATGTATCAGGTGCACCTTAGTCTCCAGCCTGACATCATTGCACCTCAGTACTTTAGAGAGGTCTCTAACCGCAGAATTTCCCATTGCAATGTGTCTTTTTATTTCCTGGTTGCTGATGCTAGGAGTGTTGACTGTGGAGCCAAGCAAACCAAAACTGAACAATCTCAATCTCTTCACCCATCCACTGTGATGCTGCCAATCAGCTCAGTGGTGAGAGTCTTTGTTTTCTTGATATTGAGCCTCAATCCATACTGAAGACTGCAGTCCCTGACCTTCCACAGCAAGTGCATCAGGTCCCATTCAGTTTTGGCAAGCAGGGTTGTGTCATCTGCATAATGCAGATTGTTGATGATTGTTCCTCCAATCCTGATGCCACATTTCTCCTCACAGAGCCCAGCATCCCAGATAATCTGTTCTGCATCAAGATTGAAAAGGTATGGAGACAGGATGCAGCCCTGGCATACACCTTTCCCAATTTTGAACCATGCAATGTTTCCCTGCTCTGTTCTGATGACTGCCTCCTGGTCCAGGTATAGGTTTCGCATTAGCACAGTCAAGTGTTCTGGGATTCCCATTCTCAGACTTAGCCACAGTTTGTTATGATCCACACAGTCAAATGCCTTTGTGTAATAAATGAAACAAAGATAGACACTCTTTTGGTACTCCTTGCTTTCAGCCAAGATCCATCTAACATTAGCTACAATATCTCTAGGACCAGGACCCCATCTAAACCTAGCCAGCACTTGTGACAGTTCTCTGTTGATGTGCTGTTCCAGTTGTTTTTGGATAATCTTCAGCAGAATCTTGCTTGCATGTGATATTAATGATATTGTTCGATAATTTCCACTCCATGGGGCCACCTTTCTTTGGAATGGGAACAAATATAGATCTCTTCCAGTCAATTGGCCAAGTAGTTGTTCTCCAGATTTCTTGGCATTACTTGGTGAGCACATCTAGCGCAGCATCTGTTAGCTGAAATATGTCAATTGGTATACCATCAATTCCTGGGGCCTTATTCTTAGCTAATTCTTTCAAAGCCGTCTGAACTTCATCACCACAGGCTCTTGCTCATATGTTGTTTCATTAAATCCTTTTGGTATAATGACTCTGTATACTCTCCATCTTCTCAATACTTGAAGGATCACTCAATATGCTGCCAAAGCATCCATAAGTATTCCAACTCAAGGCTTGAATTTCCTCTTCAGTTCCTTGACCTTAAGAAATGCTGAGCATCTTTAATATCTTAAATTCTTCATTAGAAGTAATAATATTGTTTCTTTTCCTAAAAACCAGTTAAATAATTGCTCAACTTTTGCTTCTCCCTTATGCATTTCCTACTATTAATAGATCAAAAGTAAGAGGATTTGGAAGTACTGAGAAATATTTGTTTTAGGAAAAACCGTCATTAATGATCAAAAGTCCTCTCTTTTAGACCATAAATGACATCCAAGTAGATATATGTATACCCATGTTTATCG
>NW_006399848.1:1005127-1005778 GCF_000299155.1 Elephantulus edwardii
ACCAAAAGGCTCAAATGCAATTTTATGTGCTATACATTAGTGCTAATTTATGGGAAAGAAATTTCTTAAAACAATTTGGAGCTTTTATATCTATCCCTGTCAGATGCTGAATTCTATAGTCTTGCCCTTTTAGTAGAAAAGCTGATCTAGAACCTGCAACTCCCTTTGGAATTCTCCTTTGTTATTAATAGGAAAAGTGCTAAAACTCTAAAGTCTAAAATATGGGTAAGAATAAGAAGAAAAACGTGTTAACAGAAATATGAAGAACAGTTGAGAATAATGAGAAAGATGTTATAACAGGCCTCAATGTTTGTGTTGTTTTGTCTTTTGCCTGCCGTGTTTGTTCTTTTTGTCTTGCATTATAACACTGATGAGCTCACACAGTTTAAAGGTTTCA
The DNA here is from genome assembly GCF_000299155.1 of Elephantulus edwardii. Lineage (NCBI taxonomy): Eukaryota > Metazoa > Chordata > Mammalia > Macroscelidea > Macroscelididae > Elephantulus > Elephantulus edwardii. Next base: position 1,005,525 of record NW_006399848.1, read on the forward strand.
GTAAAAAAAAATACTAGTAGAGACAGATATAAAGTGTATGAATTTGTAATCTCATAGGCGAGGAAATGCTAAGAGAGGGTGTTTCAAACATCTCACGGCGCCAAGAGACTTTTTGTCTCAAGAGATCTTTGAAAAATCAGCTCTTGGCATCCTCTTACTACCTTCATATATGCTTAGGTAGAAATTTCCTTATGTTTCAGCCAGTCTTGTAAAATACACATGCCAGTGGCCGGCACTACAAGTCTATGTGAGTT
>NW_006399848.1:1006199-1007830 GCF_000299155.1 Elephantulus edwardii
TATTATTATGTGTTGCAAACAAAGGGCCCCAAAAGAATGGAATAATTTTATAGTTAATAATAATACAAACAGCCAGGAATGAGATGGAGCAGAGCATAAAACAGGGGGCCAGTAGTTTTTGACTGGGGACCCCTAGTCAAGCTTCTCTGTATCTTCATTAAGAATTGTCAGGAGGTAAATCACAGAGAGAATTCAAGGCAGATGAGGCCACTCTTTCTATTGAAGGTCTTCTGCCTGGCTCTGAGAGGGAGGGGTTCGCAGATGCAAGAGTTTGGTATGTCTTTGGGAATTGCCTTGATGCCTCAGGGTGAACTCCAGCTCAGGAAGCAACACTCTCTCTGTGGGGATCCCTTGCTGTCTCCTGTCTGCAACAAGCAGACAGCTAATTTTCTAGGATCCAACACAGGGAAAGTCCTAACTTGTATATCTGTGGTTCCTTCAATTCCTTTTTCATATAATGTTTGGTATAAAACATTTTACCTTCCCATGATTATTCAGTATTTAAAATTGCAGTTATTAAACTATGGCATTTTGGGTGGTATATCATTTTGAGGATGGAAATGAAAGTTTTGACATGGTATGGAGTTCAAGGGGATAAGCAGAATAACTAGTAGTAAGTTTTGTGCATTTTTTGTTTTTAAGAGTTAAAATGAAAGTAGTTTTGCTTGAAATGAGGGAGGCATAATGCAAGCTGAAGGTCACCCTGTGCCACTAGGGTGTTCCCTAGGAGTCTTGGTTTGTATCAACTGAATCCCTCCCCACTGAGATTGGCATAAAGAGGAACTTGTCCTTATCTTCGAAAGAGTTCACCATTATCCTTTATCTTTGTTTTGTACTTCCTTATGATTTTACTTTGTTCACTTTCCTTGTTATTCTGGGTAGTTACTAAGAGGCATGGCTTGGGGCCTTCATCATGGGAGCCGTTGGCCCCGTTTTTCATGCTGTCTGTTCTATATCAAAATATTAATTAAATTAATCCATGTTTGGAACTGACTGAGTAGGACCTCTAACCATTGTTTAATATTCCAATTGGAAATAATGATCCTAATTCTAGGGGAGAATTAACTAGAGGCTCATCGGGCTTTGAAGAAGTTCAGGATTTCATCTCTTCCTGTTCTCTCTTGTATAAATCATAGTAAAGTTATTGCTGTGTATTTTAGATGCTAAAAGGACTCCTACTGCTGTATTCTGACAGAATGCTCTTTTAAGATGAATTCATTTATCCCGTTCACCTAAAAAGGTTTTGCGGACTTCCCCAGTCTATATCTCAATAGCACAGTCAGGAAAGACAATATTGATATAAGACCTTATAAAATTATTATCCCTTATTATACTTTTCAGCATACCAGCCAAATTAAAAGCTACTGAGCAAGTATTAATAATTTACCCTCAGCCTATAGGCCAAAAAGTGTGTGTGTGTGTGTGTGTGTGTATATGTTTTATATATAAACATATGTAATTTATCCAGTTAATGCATTTCCAATTATTGATGCAGTATATATTATCAAAACAAAAATTCTATAGTTTTATAATTCTTTCTTCATATACAATTGTTAATTAGACAAAGAGATGGTCATATTTTTGTCAGTCATATTGAGTCTCATTCTTTTTGCCAGGACCTTTAGTGAAAT
>NW_006399848.1:1009473-1025118 GCF_000299155.1 Elephantulus edwardii
AATAGGCTTTCTTTTGCTTATTTCTTTTGGCCCCTGGGCAATTCAGAGGCTTACACGCTTTATCAAGCAGCAGGTTGAATCCATAGCCTCCCTCCCATACAAGTCCGTTATCAAAGACTGCAAATGGCCGATAAAGAAAATCCTTGATGATTCAGGCTAATAAATGAGGCAGCTAGAGACGGGTAAGAGACACCAGCCCCTGTTTCAACCCAAGACAGGCGCCCCACTGTAGCAGCTGGGTTAGCCCATGATGGGTAAGATCAGTAGGTGTGGTGTCCAACCTAAGACAGTCACCTGGTCAAACAGGAGAGCACCAAAGGTAATCCTGTTGCACTTTTGCAGTCTTCAAATAATTATTGAAAGAAGGGAGGATCTGCTGGGGGCCGAGCCGCTTGTTCTACCTAGCTGAAGCCATTTTGTAATTCTCTAAGAATATGTTTGGACATGTTGCCCCTCCCTGGGAGGATAGTTTCGGTTTACCCCACCCTGGGAGGATAGGTTTCAGTTTACTGGGACCACCCTGCTAAGTTTCTGTTCACCAGATAACTTTCAGCTTGCTGGAAACATGTAGTCTTCCCCCATTGCATAAACTGTGAATGCTTTCAATAAAATGAAGACTTGATTGGAGATTCTCAACTTGTCTTCCTCCTTTTGTGCCTCCTGTCCCCCCATTCTCTTTCTTCCCTTCCTAGGGTCACCTAATGTCCCTGCGGGCAGGGGCATTGGAGGAGAAAATTAAGATGAAGAGAGCTCTTGGGGCTTGGCACATCAGCCCATATCTAGGGAACCAGAAGAAAAGCTGTCTTCTTAGAGTACAAAGTTTCTCCTAGACTAGTGTTGCAAGTAATTATCAAAGACATTCAACCACCCATAAGATGTTTAATTCATCAGTTGTTGGTGTCATTAAATGTTTTAGCGTAAAAAAAATGCTGAGCGAATCTTACAGTCAGAATGAGTCAGAATTCAAAGGAAGTAGGCTTGATTTTTTTTTAAATACTTATGCCTGACTTAACTTACTGGAGACATACACACATCAGTACAACATAGCCAGCCAACTGCCCCAGACCAGTAAAAATCACGTCTATAAAAAGGAAATCTCAGGAAGCCATCATCTTCTAGAAGGCCAAGATGAGCTCACTTTCTTTTAAAATAGAGACTTCCTACTCATTTACAATTGTTTTCTCCACTGCAATGTGGCAAGGAGAGGTGAGAATGAGCGCCTGCAGCACCAATTCCCATGTTGCCATCCAAAACTTCAGGTTTCACAACACCAGACCTGCCTTCAGCTGGTGGTTCCGAGTGCCCCCGAGAATGATGGTTACTTTTCTGGCAATGCTAAATTCTCACTTCACTTGAAATTTACATATATAAAATCAAGAAATGAGTAAACACTGCCTAGTGCTAAAAAAAGAAATGAGGAACCAGGTTCCACTCCCTGAGCTTACACCCTCTCAGAACAAAGGGTGTGTGTGCACCAAGGGGCATCTCTAAGGGCCGGCCTCGGAGGAGGGGAAGCACGGCCACAGGCTGTGTCGTGAGGCTAGTCAGAAGCCAAGGAACCAGAATGAGCAGTCAGATACTTGGGGAAGAAAGGACAACATTTGCAATGAGCAGATGGGCAGCTGGAGGAGCAGGGCCAGCAGGAACTGCTAGCCAGACATACATGAGGTGTTACCTGAAAATAGAAATGTCTGCCTTCTGCCCTCAGGATCCCAAGTCCACGGTCTGGGACTAGAGGAGGGAAACCTTAACTACCGTCGGAAAGAAGAGTCACAGCATCTATGTGTCTGGAACTGTTTCTCCAGCAGAGGGACTGTGACTGGCCAGGCAGGCTGGACGAGAGGCATTTCAGTCCCACAGGCTTGCCTTTGAGGGAAACAGGAGTTCTGCTCTGCAGCACTGTCACAGGGAGACACACAAGAAGCCTGCACTCCTGGGAAGACAGTGTGTCTCTTGGGTAGGGGCTGGGGACAGTGGGCAGACAATCTTAACTACAGCTTTGTTCTTAATTAAGGAGCAAAAGCCCCAAAATGGGCATGAAGTACCACTGTAATCTGACACTATGGTGTGCAGAAGCCAAGTACTCTAGGTCTGAATTCCTTGAAGAGACTTTGTTTTTCATAATTTTTGTTTGCTGGCTTACTTTGGGGAGTGTTAAGTGGAGGGGGGTTAGAAAGGGAAGATTTATTTAAAAAAAGCAAATACCATTACATATGAAATTTCTGCTTTTTCCCTACAGAAGTTCCCCCCCCTATGTTTTCAGTTGAGGAGTCAAGTTATGTGTATTTATTATTCTACAAATAACTCACTTTTGCTACATTGCATCCAGGGAGAAATAAAGGGATAATAATTGTTATTACCCTTGGGAGATGAATCATATATTTTATGATTAGTAGAAATCAAGAGAGTAAGCTGGTATAAAACCAGTGACACCGTGCTCCCTATGAACTTCCTTTTCCTCTTCACATTAGCTACCATAAACCAAGAGGAGACCCGGTGGTGCAATGGTTAAGCACTAACTTGCAAGATCAGTAATTAGAATCCACCAACCAAGCAAAAGGAAGATGGGGCAGACTGCTTCCAAAATGAGGAAGCCTGTGAACCCGCGAAGCAGAGTGCTACCCTGTCCTGTGCTGCTGCTCTGGACCGTGGACACAGAACTGACCCACAGCTGGCCCACCTGTGGTTTTCAGAGGCTGTACATCACCGGAGAAGCCTGCCCATCTTTCTCCCATGCAGCCACTAGTGGATTCAAAGCACGTACCTCTGCACTGGCAGGGCAATCCCCTTACCATTAAGCCACCAGAACGGCTGTCCCTGTCCTATGTTGTTTGTTGTTATGAGCTGTCAAGTCACTCGTGACTCCTATGTACAATAGCCTTGAAACCTGCTCTATCTTGTGCCAACTTACTGTCTCTGACACACCCACCCTCATTAACCCAGCCAGTGAATCAATCTATCTTGGTGATGGTCTCCCTCTCTCTGTCCCTCCACCTTGCCAAGCATGATGTTCTCTCTCCAAGGACTGGTTCCTCCTTGCAAGATGCCCAAAGAGTGTCAAAGCCTTACAATCCTTGCCTCCAAGGCGCAGCCTGGTCTTACCCTCTCTAGGACAAACCTGTTTGTCATGGTAACAGTCCATGGTATATTCAACACTCTTCTCCAGCACCACAGCTCAAAGGCATCAATTCTCTATCATCCCTAGTCATTGTCCAGCTCTCTGATGCATAACAAGCAACTGCAGAGACTATGGCCTGAATCTCAGTCTCCAGACTGACGTCATTGCTCTTCAGTACTCTGGAGAAGTCTCTGATAAGCAACTTTCCCAATGCAATTCTCCTCTTGATTTCCTGGCTGCTGGTACCAAGAGTGTTCATTGTATGGTCAAAATAAGTCGTAATTCATTCAGTGACAGTGGGCTTTAGGTTGAATAGTGAAGTGGCTTGGTTTCTCCCACTGAGAGAACAGTCCAATACTTCCACTCCACAATTTACTACACTACCTTAATGGGGACTGTTTCAGATGACTCCGTGCCCAGTTAGCAAATTAATTTCATTCACAAGCCCCAAAGATCCTCGAAAGTCTATCCATTTCAGTTACAGAGAATGTCCAAATTGAGAGCTGTCCTGGAGCAACTTTTAAAGGGCAAAGGAGATAGAGAATTCTTCCATGTTCAAACTCACACAAAGGGGAAGCATCGGACGGCTCCTAAAATAATTCTCCAAAGATGTTCTGCTTACATTTGACTCATAAATGTTTCCAGAAGGAGGGAAAGACATTATTTAAAAGACTCCACATTGCTGAAATACTTCTCTAAGTATTATTTACCCCTCTGTAACTTTGACCCCAATAGTGTGTTAAAGGTTCTGAGAAGTCCTAAAGAAAAATGTTTCACAAGCATGGGTATGGACAGCCATATACTCTTATTCAGCAGTAGAGAGGTGGCTAGTACAAACCAAACTCAGCACTCAATGTGAAATATACACTGGCTCTCAAAGTCAGTATGGGGGGGAAAGGTTTTGTTAATTACATGTGGACATGGTAATATTGGGGATATACAAGATTAAGTATATAAGAATGGTTAAAGCACTTTTAAATGGTTACAAGATCGGCAGTTTAGACCCACCAGGCTCTGCAGGTTAAAAATGTGGTAGTCAGCTTCTATGAAGATCATAAACTTGGAAACCCTATGAGGCAGCTCTACAGTGTCCTGCAGTGTTGATGTAACTCAGAGTGGAAAGTCAGACACTTGCAATCCAACAACTTATTCTATGAGCTATATCTTTCTGTGCACTTCACTGCCACTGAAAACCCACTGATGACGGGTCAGCTATGGAGCGGTTCTAACTGGATTGGTACACAACAATAACAACTCCTTTTTACTTTTCAAATGTGGCTACCAGAAAATTTTAAGTTACATACGTAGCCCACACAATTCTGTTTCATGTTGCTGTTGTTGGGTGCCATCAAGGTGGAAGTGACTCAAGCTGACTCTCCAGCAGGTTTTCAGAGGCTGTCAACTGCACAGGAGGTGCCGACCTTTCTCCCAGAGAGCAGCTGGTGGACTGGAAACTCCCGCCTTTGGGTTGGCAACACACCTCCTTACCCACTAGGCCCTCGCTCCCTTCTCTATTGAACAGTATTTATTTAACCCAAAACCAAACTTAACCCACTGCCTTCAAGTCGGTTCCAGATCATAATGATCCTCTCAAGTTTTCAAGGCGATCAATCCTCCTGGGAAGAAATCTTTCCAACAAGAGGTAGGTGGCTCTTGAATTCGGACTGCTGACGTCTTGGTGAGCGCCACACATTTTGCATTCTATCACCAATGCTAAACTACAGGGCAAACTTGTAAACTTCAGACATATTTTAATGTCATGACATCTTTGCACACTTATTGTTCACATGAAACAGATATATATACCACCACACAGAACATAGAAATGGCTGAGACCAAGAACTCTATTCTTTCAAAACTGCCCAGCTAGTATTCTATAATCCTAAAGGCATTAACGGAGAGATAAGGTCTGTACAAAGAGTAACTTTCTGTTTTGTCTATTATGGTTACTGTATAATGTCAAGTCAGAACCAAGCCTTAGCTGACACTCAGGTGGACTTTCAGAGGCAGTAAATACACAGGAGACTGCCCATCTTTCTCTCACAGAGCAGCTGATTGATTCAAATCATATACCTTTGTGTCGGCAATCCAATGCCTTACCACTAAGCCACCTTAGTTATTCACGAAACAGAGAATTGCTGCACTTTGACTTTAGAACCAACTGAATCTGTAATTTCTAAATGTCACACTAACGAATGAATAACAATTTTTAACCACTGAAACTAGTGCATCAAGTACAGATGAAGACAAAAGTTCTTTCAGGAATTAACTATGACGCTAAAGTTCCAGACTTTATGGATCCAGAGTCTTTGAACAAATTATTGTTGTTATGTGCCATCAAGCTGATGACTCCTCACAGCAACCCTCTGACCAATAAAAAGCTCTGAACCTTGCCCTATCCTGGGCGTAACTCCCTGTTTCACACACTGCTTGCCAAAGTCACTGTACCAATCCATCTCCTTCAAATCTCTCCTACACTGACCTTCTACCTCTCTGAGCATGATGTTCTCTAAGGACTAGTCCCTCCTGGTGACATGCCCAAAGTATGTGAGATGGAGCTTCAAAATCCTTGCCTCCAAGGAGCAAACAGATTTCACCCTCTCCAGGATAGACCTGTTTGTTCTCTATTTCCTGTGAAAGGGCAATCAATGTTAGGTGATTATCCAGACTACTTTTTGAACTTCTGTGGCATGCAGTCTAGATGAAATTACTCGGGTGGCCTAGTCCACAGAAAGCTGCACTACTAACCCAGAGGCCACGACTCTCTGGCAGCTCGAATCTACCAGCCATAACCCAGAAGAAAGACGGGCTATTTCCTCCTAGCAATCTACAGCCTCCAAAACCCACTGGAGGGTCAGCCGACGCAATTGAGTTTAAACTGTCTATATACTTGGACCAGGAGGCAGTCGTCAGAACAGAGCAAGGGAATACTGGATGGTTCAAAATTGGGAAGGGCGTACGCCAGGGATGCATCCTATCTCCATACCTCTTCAATCTATATGCAGAACAGATTATCCAGGAGGCTGGGCTCTATGAGGAGAAATGTGGGGTCAAGATTGGTGGGCGATTTATCAACAATCTGCGTTATGCGGATGACACAACCCTGCTTGCTGAAACTGAAGAGGACCTGAAGCGCCTGCTGCAGAGGGTCAACGACTGCAGCCTGCAATATGGATTGAGGCTCAATGTCAAGAAGACAAAGATTCTCACCACTGGACCAATTGGCAGCATCAGGATGGATGGTGAAGAGATTGAGATTGTACACAGCTTTAGTTTGCTTGGCTCCACAGTCAACAGTCTTGGCACCAGCAGCCAGGAAATTAAAAGGTGCATTGCCATGGGAAAGTCTGCTGTTAGGGACCTCTCCAAAGTACTGAAGAGCAATGGTGTCTCTCTGGAGACTAAGGTGCATCTGATACAGGCCGTGGTCTTTGCAATCACTTGTTATGCATCAGAGAGTTGGACAATGACCAAGGAGGATAGAAGGAGAATTGATGCCTTTGAGCTGTGGTGCTGGAGAAGAGTATTGAAAATACCATGGACTGCTAGGAAAACAAACAGATTTGTCCTGGAAAGGGTTAAACCGGGTGGCTCCTTGGAGGCGAGGATTCTGAGGCTCCGTCTAACATACTTTGGATGTTGTGAGGAGAGACCGGTCCTTAGAGAGGGACATCATGCTTGGGAGGGTGAAGGGACAGTGCAGGAGAGGAAGGCCCTCTATGAGGTGGAATGATTTAGTGACTGGGATAATTGGGATGGGAGTGTCAGAGACAGTGTGATTGGCACAGGACAGAGCAGAGTTTAGGGCTGTTGTACATAGGGTCGCTATGAGTCGCAAGCGACTCGACGGCACATAAACAACAACAACAACATATATACACATTAACTAATAAAAAGTGTTTGACGTGGTATTACCAGAAGACAATTAACTATCTAATTGCAAGAAAGTCAGCCTTTTTGAGGTTCAGTTTCCTTAGTTGTAAAGGAAAATGACCCATATTATAAAGGAATCCATATTATAAAGGAATCCAATGACCAAACAAGGGCAAGTTAAACGGAGCATGTTGCCTGGCAATGAGGAAACACAAACATCCCTCCTAATTCTTCACTGACACTCATAGTAACTCTTTGGACTTCAGTTGTGTTGCTTTAAAGAGGACAGAACTAAAAACTTGTTACACTCTAGCAGGAAGTAGATTTTTTCCCTTCAGGGATAGCAGTTCACCAATATTGTTTCCAGTGCAGCATGGTTATTGTGTCTAATTTCCTGGCTTTATAAATAGGACAAAATGGGAACACAGACAGAGAGAAGCCAAAGAAGGGCTTCTCAGTGTCCTTTCATTACTGTGATAACACATTGCTCACTTCAACCCTCAAAGAAGATCTTTACTCACTGTCAATAAAACCAGAAATTAGGATGCCTCGATCCCTACAGATTTCACTCCTCAATTTATTTAAAAACAAAACAAAAACTCCAAACACCTGTATTCAGCAAGCCTCAGAGCAGGCGGCTCTCCTTTCTCCATTTTATGGAGTTTCCCTCTCCAAGCACCATGTCAGTCCAAGAGAACTGGAGAGAGCAAGCTAGAGGTCTAGAATCTCGTTCTTCACTATTTTTTCTGAATAGCTAAATCTACTGTGAAAACATCCAAAAGTTGTCTAAGTAGTGTTGGTGCTATTCTTGGTCTAAACAAGTATGCAATAAAGCATAAATACATTTGGGACAATCCAGCTCTTGGATGGGTTTTCGTATTTTGGCCCAAGCTATTCAGAAAACATCAATATTTCTAAGGAGCTACATAAATCTACAAGTCCATTATCAAGCCATCTGCCTCTGTACTCCAGCGGCTACAAGGTTAATGGAAGCTTGAAGTCTGAATCATCTACAACCTTGATCTGCGAGCCAATGAGTGTGGGAAAACACTGAATGTTTGAGCTCTCAAGACACTAGGCAGCCAGATGCCCTGGGGTCAACGACTCCAAACAGTAAGCTGCCTCCAAGACCCAGGCCCAAAAAATCTCCACTGGGCCCCAGTGAAAGGGAATTCCTAGCAGAAAGCCAACACTATGAGAACCGCTGGATGGTGAGGCCATCCGCTGAGGTCTTCTCCAAGCTCCCCGAGTCACTGCTCTCTCTACCATATCCCTGTCATCGGACCAATCCCATTTCCTCCACCTGAACGGGATCTTTGGATCCCTGGGACCCAGTATATTATGATCAACATTTGTACAAGTATTAAGGAGCTGTGCTGCCAACTCAAAGGCATGTAGCTTGAATCCACCAGCTGCTCTACAGGAGAAAGATGGGCAAGCTCCTCCCCACCCATCTGCTGGAGGGTCAGCTGTCAGTCAGTTCCAACTCAATGGTGCCTAAGAAGAACACTTAACTAGAGCTACAGTTATCAAAGCAGGTGCCCTGGGGCTAGGGTTATGCAAAACCATAAGCTAAACAAGTGCGTCTTCCTGGAGAAACGCCCTCAAACATTTTCCTATCCAAATCCTTGAGAACTGAAAACAAAAATCCACATGAAATTTAAGTCTCATGGCAGATTTGGCAGTTTCCAAATTCAAGGCTATGTCTCAGAATGCCTGGGGTCTAAGTTCCCTTTCTGCTCTAAGTGCCAAAGCAGAGAAATCCAAGCAGCTTTGGACTCCTCTACGTCCTAATTTGTGAGAGGCTGGAGGGACTGTCAGGTGACAAGGCTCACGAATGCTATTTTCGAGGTGGAAAACCAGGATAAACTTGCCCAGACTACTCACAAAGTTAAGGCAAAAGGCAGGAAAGAGTGTTCAGTTTTGGCCCAAAGCATCATTACATATCTAAACTTTTTAAAAAGATGCCTTTAAAGTCCTAGTTTGGTATTTGGGATGGGCTTTTGGTTTTTTGAGGAGTATTTTTCCCCAATGTCTTCCCACTAGTACAATATTTGGGTTTTGTAATCATTTCCTGGAACGAGCTCCATCATCAAGCGCCTGCATTTCACCCTTTCCTTCCTCTGCGGTTTCACTGCTTCAGCAGAAAACACTTACAGCTCCAAGTAAACAAATATTTCTCAAGAAAGGCTTGGGCACACACCTGAAGCAGGAACCCAGAGCCCTCAAGAAGTTGGCTATGCCTCTTCCAAAGGGCCTTCGTCGCCCCCACCCCACCCAAGGGCCCCAAGAGCCCAGGACGTTGTGAACTTTCTCCACGCGGCCTTCACGGCACTTGGCCAACCTTGTCCTACAGAAAGTGAGGAGGTGCAAGGCTGAGGAACCAGAGCTTTCTCCTATCCCTTCGGGGCTGCAGAAAGCGCAGCCGGGTCTACGGGAGGGACAAGGGATGGACGGCAGTCAGACACACACCCTGGCCTGGGGCCCCGGGCTCCCGCTCACCTTGGCAGACATCTCTCCAAACAGAGGTCTGTTGTCCAGGATACTGGTGCCGTAGGTCCTGGTAGAAAAGTCCTCCATTTTGGGGTTTCTTCACTCTTTCCCAAAGCAACTCAAAGCCGGGCCAGCATTACCTCCCGAAGTGTCAGGTCCACGACTCCAAAGGCCAAGTCACGGCGCACTCTTGCTGGGGGCCCCAGGCCTCGGGCGGAAGTCGGCTGGCGGCGGCAGGTGGGCTCAGTCCCGGGGTCCGCGGCCGCTCCGCCCCCGCCCCGCTCGCCGCCGCAACTTGAGCTGCTGCCGCAGGAAGTAAAAGGAAACAAGCGCCGCGTGGCCGAGTCCCCGCGGGGCGCCTCCGCGCGGGCAGCTCCCACTTCCCCAAATCTCGGCGCGGTGCTCGCCCGGGAGCGGCCGAGTCCCGGCGGGGCGCCCCCACACGGGCATCTACCCCTTCCCTGAGTCCCTGCGGGGCGCCGGCAGCTCCCCCTTCCCCGAGTCCCTGCGGGGCGCCCCCACGCGGGCAGCTCCCCCTTCCCCGAGTCCCGGCGGGGCGCCCCCATGCGGGCAGCTCCCCCTTCCGAGTCCCGGCGGGGCGCCGGCAGCTCCCACTTCCCCCAATCTCGACGCTGCGCTCGCCCGGAGGCCGCGGCTCACACACAACCCCCACCCCCCCACTACCCCGACTCCTTCACGCCCGAATTTCCAAGTTTTCTAGAGTGAGCACCTACACCTTCATGCTCAGGAAAAAAGAAAAGTTGCAGTGGGCGAAGTGATTGCAAGCCACTTGCCAAAGCCCTCGCCCCTTCCAGTCTCAAATGGGGGGGGGCGGCGGGAGAAGTAAGGTGGGCCGGAGTGGACGCCAGCGCTCCACAGGCCACTCCCACAGCGCTTGCAGGTTCGGGTCGCTGCAGTGCCCGCGCCTGGCAACTCGCATTGGTTACATCTAGCCGATGCCGGGGCAGGAGCCGGGCAAAGGGAGCTGAAGAGAATATGGGCAGGGCCCGCCATCGATCCGCCACCCTCCTCGTAAACGTCCCGCGCCCGCAGGCCATACCTCGGCGTCCCGCGCCGCCTGCACGCCTGGGAGTCCTGGCCGCACTGTGCCTGGGCGCCTGTCCGCACAGTGTCGAACCTGGGTGCCGAGGCTCGAGGACACGTGGGGCAGGTAGAGACCCGCAGCACCGGTGCAGACCGGACGCTCAGCCCCGGATCCAGCCTACGGATTCCAGCCGCGCTCCTGGCCGGGACCCGCGGCCAATGTCGCAAACCTGCCGGGCCCACCCACGCTACATCACGGCCGCGGCAGCCAATCCCCAGAGCCGAGGCGCCGCATTGGCTGCGGATCTTTATTTTGAGAGGTGCCAGTTTATTCCCTTGGGGGGCACAAATCTCAGCGACGCACGTTTCCCAGCATCCTAGTAATTAGGCATCCGCGAGATTCATGTGGACAAAGAATACTTAGGTCTGCTTTAACCACCTTGGACTTTGCACTTAAGATAGGGCAAGGGCATTAGAAATTTTCAATGGGGTTGTTTGTATCTTTGTCCAGTTTTGTTTTGTGATAGGAATTCTCTCCAGAGACCGTCAAGATATTAAGCGTACTAGGAGCTCTTTACCGTGCCGCCTGCTAGTGTGATGGTGCTGAATAAGCATATTTGCAGCCAACCTCTAGGTTTTAAGGACATAGAGAACTTGAGATGAGCAGGCCACAACTCGCTGCATTGGGAATTATTTTTATAAATATTCTGAAGCAAACACAACCACGTTGGGTTCTTGAAACACAAGATTGCCTAGATAAAAGAAGATGCTGAAAAGGCTTGTGAAGAGGGAGAAAATCTAGGTTGCAATGTTATGGACAATTAAATTCCACATAGTCCCTCAATTGTTCAGGATATGGGATTGAAATAAGGAACAGACTAAGAACCACATAGTTATAGATTTGGAATTTGCAACACTGAGTGGACTGAGATACCATTGCTTTTTGGCTTTTAGGTTTGCTGGTGGTTTAGTCTTTGTTTTGTTTTTTTAGGGGGAAAAGAGGCTTTGTTTAGAATAATATCGAGTTAAATGACTACATGCCAATCCCAACATGCTTTATGCTATTAACCTAAAAGATGGGCCTTTGGTTCCTCTTAACCTAAAAGGTGGGCTAAGTAAAACACCTTTCCATTTCCCTCGAACCGTTCGTTGTCAGAGTGCCAGGCAATACACTACACCTTTCTCCAGGAACACTGACGGACACTCCATAGAGTGTTGGGCTGCTAATCAAAAGATGGTATTTGTCCCTCTGTCCAAATTTACTAATGGTTCTGAGATAGATGGACCATATCCCCTTTCAATAAACAAAGTCATTTTATGTCTCAGGTTATTAATGAGTCTTGCTCAGGAGACATGGCGTTGTCCAATGTCAGGGACCTTTCCAAAATGGTGAAAAGCTATAATATCTGCTTGAAAGTTAATCAGTTCGAGCCTGACTCAAGCCATGGTCTTTTTAATTACCTGCAATGCAATAGAGCTGGATAATTAATAAGGATGGCAAAAAAGAGAACTGATGCCTTTGAGTTGTGGTGTTGGACAAGAGTACTAAATATCCCATGGAATACCAACAAAACAAAGAGTTATGTGTTGACAAAAGTGCAACCAGAGTGCTCCTTGGAGGCAAAGATAGTGAAACGTCATCTTTCATACTTTGGACGTGTAGCTAGGTGAGGCTATCCTTGGAAAGGAGCATCATGCTTGGAAAGATGGAGGGTCAGCAAAAAAAAGAAAAAAGAAGACCCACAATGCGATGGATTGACATAGTAACTTCAGCAATGGATTCTAGTGTGTCAGATGTTGAGGACGGCACAGCTTCAGGTTGGCTGTTCATAGGGTCGCTATGAGTTGGACTTGACCAATGGCACCTAACAACAGCTCTAATTCTGATACTATGCCTCTTTCCTCATCCTATAGTCCAGTTTCTTGGATTATTTGCTCAGCATACAGACTGAATAAATACGGAAAGATACAACCCAGATGCACAATTTCCCTGATTTTAAGTCATGTAGTATCTCTTTATTCTGTTTGAATGACTGTCATGGTCTCTGTAAAGTGCTCTGTAATTCCCATTCTTTGCACAGTTATCCAATATTTGTTATGCACCACATAATCAAATTATTTTGCAGGAGCGGCATCCACGTCCAAAATGGCTTGCCTCTGGAAACTCTGCGTACGAACAGTGCTCAGGCTGTTCGTTCATAGGGTCGCTATGAGTCATCTACGACTCAATGACATTAAACAACAACAAACAACAAGTCAATAAAACATAGATAAATGTCTTTCATGCATTCTCTGCTTTCAACCAACATTCATCTAATGTCACCAATGATATCCCTTATTCCACATCTTTTCCAGAATTCAAAAAAACCTTACAAAGACTATAGTACCTTACTCAGAAGTTATTTGAATATGAAAAACACACAAAAACACACAACACACAACACAACAAAACCCAAACCAAACACCTGGCTTCATGAAAACATCAGTTGAAACCCATTAACTAATATGGGAACAATTGTATTTATTATGGAGTTTAGATTAGACCTGGGATTTCACCCTCCCCCAACTCCCCTGAACATATATTTGTACACATGCATTGGGCATTTAAACATTCACCTATTACTATTGTATGTGGACCTGTCACCATGTCACATGCAACAACTTGTTGACTGGTTAAGAATCTTAGCAACATCCTCTATAAGAATAAGCCTGTGGAGTTTATCTTTCAATATGACTTTCCTTACTATCCTTTGATTTTGCCAGGTAGATGGGCAGGAGTATGAAAATATCATGTGTTAGCCTAGCCACAAGGGGATTGGTTAGTCTCATTATTAAATAAAGCAAATCAACAGGAGGAGAATGAGACCTCCCCACCACTGGAGAAGAAACCTCACCTCCAGGGAAAGAGCGAGAGAGCCTACAGCCACAGCAGAGAAACAGACCTGATATGAGATAGGACCTTGGGACTGCTACACCATTGGAACTGGAGCTAAGAGCCTTTGCCCAAGATTGTTGGACAACTGGGGATGTAGGAGCCATAATTTGCTGGGCTGAGAACTTGGCAACACTGGCCTAAAACTGTGAGGCACAAGGCCCAGGTGACTGCAAGTACATTTCAGAAGCAGTCCTGACTGTATTCTATTACTTGTTGTTGTTATGTGCTGTCAAGTCGCTTGTGACTCAAAGCGACTCTATGAAACCTGAAAACCTGCTCTATCCTGGGCCAACCTAATAGTTTCTGACACATCTACCCTCCTTACCCCAGTCATTGAATCAATCCATTTCATCGGTGGTCTTCCTCTCTTTCTCTGTCCCTCAACCCTTACAAGCACTATGTCCCTCTATAAGGACAGGCTCCCTCCTTGCAACATGCCTAAAATATGTCAGATGAAGCCTCAGAATCCTTGCCTCTAAGGAGTAGCCTGGTTTCATCCTCTCTAGGATGAACCTGTTTGTTCTGCTGGCAGTCCATTCAATACTCTTCTCTAGCACCACAGCTCAAAGTCATCTATTCTCTGCTACTAACCTGGATTAAAACTTTTTACTTTTCCACTATGGTTCTGTGTGGTCTGTGAGCTATTGCATAGAATTTTTGACCCGGCAAAGGAGTAAGATTGGTGTTGAGATGAGTAGAAAGGGTTATAAGAGCATGTGAAACATGTCTGCTCTCACAGAAATTGGTTTTTTGTTATTGATACTGTTGACAGGGACAGTTCCCTTTTGTAAAGTTGGTAAAGGTCAAATATGGTCATTCTGACATGGACCCTTTGCTCCTTTTACAGTGCCCTAGTAAAATAAAAGAGTGCTCTGCTGGTGTAGTTTATAGGTGATTCTGTTGCTAATCCAAAGACCACACCTCTCTGATGGTTTAAATCCATGAGAAATTTCAAGGGAGAAAGTCTAGAGTTCTCCTAGATGATTTACAGCCTCAGAAATCCAATGTAGGGTGGCTATGAGTTGGAACTGACTCAGTGCAATGAAGAATGAGGTTGTCTTTCATAGAGTGATTTCTCCATCATTATTACCTAATAACTTGTTAGAAATGCAGACTTTCTAGCTTCATCCATTATAGTACATCAGTATCTGCGTTTTAATAAGATCTTCAAAAGATTCATAAGCACATTCTTATTGGAAAAACACTGCTTTAATATTTCTCTATTTTCACAAATTGAGCCATAGTCATGTGGATGACTCTATTACCATGCCTTCCCAATTCTTCACCTTTGTCACTGTCCATTTCACGCTCCCCATTTTCTTCCTCAGTCACATTCACAATGTTTCACTTTCAACGACTATTGCATTCTGGACTTTGCAAATGCCAAGTCCAAAGTAAATCCAGACATACCATCTGGTAAATTATAACCTCTTATCATTCTAGTTTTCTTGTTGTTGTTCATGGCAGAGTCAGAACTGATCCATAGCTGACCATCTGGTGGATTTTCAGAAGCAGTTAATCTCATATAAGGAGACTGTCCATCCTTTTCCTGTGGAACAGCTGATGAATTCAAACTGCATGCCTTCGGGTTTGCAGTGCAGCTTCTTGCCCCTAGGCCATCAGAGCTTCCCTCTAGTTTTCTTACTCACTGTAAAGATAAAAATACTTATTCTTTTGGCTACTTCATTATTCTGCATCACTTCATCCCTTAACTCTTTCCCATAGAACTTACTCCCCATTTCTCCACCTTCTTCTAGGTTATAGTCTGTTTCTAACATTGACAATGCTTTTTTGCTGGTATTTTCAGCCCTTGCCCCATTTCAGGAGGGCATAGTGTGTAACATATTAGGCTGTCAACAAAAAGGTTGACAGTTTGAGTCGGCCAGATAATCCCCTGAAAAATGAGAAGTCTCCTCTCAAGATTTACAGCCTCAGAGACCCATTGGAAGGTTGCATGAGTTGGAATTGACTTAATGGTAGTGGTATTTGGTTTGGGTTATTCTATTTATCCTATCACATCTGTGCATTAAATTCACATTAGTTACTAATCCTTCAACATGTATAAACAGGTATCTAATATAGTTTGAGGGGGTGGGAAATCATAAATGCTCCTGATTAGAATAATTTTAAATTCAGTACATACTACTTGGTGTATTTAAACTAACATTGCTGCCCTAGATGC
>NW_006399848.1:1027228-1035803 GCF_000299155.1 Elephantulus edwardii
GATAGACTCAAAGTCATATTTTGGTTGCCTTGGATTTGGTTTAATTTTCCTCAGCTTCAGCTTGAATTTGCATATGAGTAGTTGGTGGTCTGTTGATATCACATGCAAGCAAGATTCTGCTGAAGATTATTCAAATACAACTGGAACAGCACATCAACAGAGAACTGCCTGAAGTGCAGACTGGATTTAGAAGGGGTCATGGTACTAGGGATATTGTAGCTAATGTTAGATGGATCTTGACTGAAAGCAGAGACTACCAGAAGAATGTATATCTATGTTTTATTGATTATGCAAAGGTGTTTGACTGTGTGGATCATAATAACAAACTGTGGCTGACTCTGAGAAGCATGGGAATCCCAGAACACTTGATCATACTAATGTGAAACATATACTTGGACCAGGAGGCAGTCGTCAGAACATAGCAAGGAAACACTGCATGATCCAAAACCGGGAAGAGTGTACACCAGGGATGTGTCCTATCTACATACCTTTTCAACCTATATGCAGACCATATTATCCAGGAGGCTGGGCTCTATGAGAAGTGTGGCATCAGGATTGATGAAAGATTCATCAACAATCTGCATTATGCAGATCACACAATCCTGCTTGCTGAAACTGAGGAGGACCTGAAGCGCTTACTACAGAAGGTCAAGGACTGCAGCCTTCAATATGGATTGAAGCTCAACATCAAGAAAACAAAGGTTCTCAACACTGGGCCAATTGACAGCATCAAGATGGTTGGTGAAGATATTACGATTGTTGACAGCTTTAGTTTTCTTGGCTCCACAGTCAACACTCTCGGCAGCAACAACCCAGAAATTAAAATATATAGTGTGATGGGAAAGTCTGTTGTTAGGGACTTCTCCAAAGTACTGAAGACCAATGGTGTCACTCTGGAGACTAAGGTGTGCCTGAAACAGGCCATGGTCTTTGCAATTATTTGATATGTGTCAGAGAGTTGGACAATGACTAGGGAGGATAGATGCAGAATTGATGCCTTTGAGCTGTGGAGTTGGAGAAAAGTATTGAATATACCACGGATTGCTAAGAAAGCAAACAGGTTCATCCTGGAGAGGGTGAAGCCAGGCTGGTCCTTGGAAGTAAGGATTCTGAAGTTTCTTCTGACATACTTTGGACATGTTGCAAGGAGGGATCAGTCCTTGGATAGGGATGTCATGCTTGGCAGGGTGGAGGGACAGCACAGGAGGGGAAGACCCTCTATGAAGTGGATTGATTCAGTGACTGGAATAATGGAGGTAAGTGTGTAGGAGACAGTGTGGTTGGCAAAGGATAGAGCAGGGTTTAGGGCTGTTGTACATAGGGTCTCTATAAGTCGCAGGCAACTCAATGGCACATAACAACTACACAATCAACCTTACATGAATCCTTAAAACAATTTAGAAATTTGGTCAACTTTCCTTTATGTTGTCTGCTTTCTTCAGACTTCTGGTCCCTCTTCACTCCTCGTTTCTTCTTAGAAAATTACTGGGCTTCCAATCTCACTGGGAAGAGTGTGGAGTAGAGGGAGGAGTAGATGCCATGAGATGGCAATTCTCTCAACTTTACAACAAAGTACACATTCACCTATATCTTTCCATTTTTCGTCCCTCCAGTTAAAATGGGAGAGTTGCCTCACCATTTCTTATGTTTTACACATTACCCCACTCCACACTTACCAGGGCCTCACTATTTCATTATATCTTTTCTCTGAAAAGTATTTACCTATCCACCCATTGATGTCAAGTAAAATCTAACCCATGTTGTTGTCAGATGCCATGAAGTGAAGTATGGCTCATAGCAACCCTGTGAACCACAGATCTGAACTCTATCCTATCCCGTGCCATCCTGATCATTTCTGTCACACTTGAGTCCAGTGCTGCAGTGACTGTGTCAATCCATCTCATTAAAGGCCTTTTTTTCTTTCACTGACCCTCCACTTTTCCAAGCATTATGTCCCTTTCTAAGAAATAGCTACTTTAAACAACATGCTCAAAGAATATGAGATGAAGTTTTGTCATCTTTATTTCCAAGGAGCATTCTGGCTGTCCTTTCTCCAAGACATATCTGTTTGTTCTTTTGGCAGTCTATGGTATATTCAGTTCTCTTCTTCAACACCACAGAACAAAGGCATCAATTTTTCTTCTGTCACCTTTATTCATTGTCCAGCTTTCAGATGCATAGCAAGTGATTGATAAGTCTATGGCCTAAATCAGATGCACCTTGTCTTCAAATTTACATCATTGCTCCTCAGATCTTTGAATGCAGACTTTCCCAATACAATACGTTTCCTGTTCTGATTACTTATATGACAATTTTTGATTGTGGATTTAAGTAAGATGAAGTTGACAATTTCAATCTTTTCTCCATCTATCATAATATTGCCTATAAGTCTAGTGGGGAGAATTGTTGTTTTCTTGACGTTCAGATATAATAAACATTGAAGGGTATATTCTTTGATCTTCTGCAGCAAGTGCTTCAAGCCCTCCTCGCTTTCAGCAAGCAAAGTTATGTCACCTACATAATGCAGGTTGTTGAGGACTCTTCCTCTGATCCTGAGGCCATATACTTCTTCACAGAGCCCAGTTTCTCAAATGATTTGTTAGCACACAGATTAAATTAGTATGTAAAGAGGATTCAACCCTTTTTCATATTTGTAAGCCACAGAGTGTTCCCTTGCTCTATTCACACAACAGCCTCTTGGTCTAGTCGTGGGTTCTGCGTAAACACAATTAAATCTTTTGAGATTCCCATTCTTCTTAATGTTAGCCATAATTTGTTATGATCCATATAGTCAAAAGTCTTTGCATAGTCTATAAAGCATAAATAGACATTCATCTTATATTCTCTGCTTTCATCCAGAATCCCACATACATTAGCGATGATATCCCTGGTGTCATGGCCTCTTAAAAAAACTAGCTTGAACTTCCAGACTTTGTCAATGTACTGCTTCAGCCATTTTTTTAATGATCTTCAGAAATGTTTTGTCCACATACACCGTTAATAATATTGTTACATAATTTCTACATTCTGTTGGATCACCTTTCTTGGGAATGGGAACAAATATGGATCTCTTCTTGTCAGTCAGCCAGGTAGCTGTCCTCCAAATTTCCTAGCATAGACTAGTGAGCATGTCCAGGACTGCATTTGTTAGTTGAAAATGTCAACTGGTATCCCATCTATTCCTGGGAACTTATCTTTTGCCAAAGCCTTCAGTGCAGTGCTCCTTCATTACCACTGACTCTTGAGTATACAGTTGCTGTTGTTACGTGCCATCGAGTCACCTGTGACTCATAGTGACCTGACACGCCCATCCCCATTACCTAGTGACTGAATCAATCCACTTCATCGAGGGTCTTCCTCTCCTGCGCTGCCCCTCCACCTCCCAATCATGACACCCTTCTCCAAGGACTGATTCCACCTTGTAATATGTCCAAAGTATGCCAGACGGAGATTCAGAATCCTTGCCTCCAAGGACCAGCCTGGCTTCACCCTCTCCAGGATGAACTTGTTTGTTCTCCTAGCAGTCCATGGTACTCTTCTCCAGCACCAAATCTCAAAGGTATCAACTCTTCTTCTATCATTCCTAATCATTGTCCAGCTCTCTTATGTATAGCAAGTGATTGCAAAGACCATGGCGTACCTTCATCTCCAGACTGACATTGTTGTTCTTCAGTACTTTGGAGAGGTCTCTGACAGCAGACTTTCCCAGTGAAATTAATCTTCTAATCTCCTGGCTGCTGGAACCAGAGTGTTGCTGTAGAGCCAAGCAAACTGAAGCTGTCAACAATCTCAATCTCTTCACCATCCATCATGATGCTGCCAATTGGCTCAGTGGTGAGAACCTTTGTTTTCTTGATGTTGAGCTTCAATCCATATTGAAGGCTTGACCTCCTGTAGTAAGCGATTTTCAGGTCCTTCTCAGTTTCAGCAAGCAGAGTTGTGTCAGCTGCATAACACAGACTGTTGATGAGTCTACCTCCAATCTTGATGCCACACTTGTCCTCATAGAGCCAGCCTCCTGGATAATCTGTTCAGCATATAGATTGAAAAGATATGGAGACAGGACACATCCTTGGTGTATACCCTTCCCAATTCTGAACCATGCAGTGTTTCCTTGCTATGTTCTGACACCAGCCTCTTGGTCCAGGTATAGGTTTCACTTAAGTACAATCAAGTGTTCTAGGATCCCCATTCTTCCCAATCATTTTTGGATAATCTTCAGCAGAATCTTGCTTGCCTTTGATATCAATGATAGTTTTTTATAATTTCCACACTCTGCCAGATCACCTTTCTTTGGGATGGGAACAAATATAGATCTCTTCCAGTCAGTAGACCAAGTGGTTGTCCTCCAAATTTCTTGACAGAACTTGGTGAGCATATTCAGGGCAGCATCTATTCATTGAAATATGTCAATCGATATGCCATCAAATATTTCAATGTCACTCAATTGTTTTTGCTGCAGTGATTCTGTGTATTCTTATCACCTTCTTGTAACGCTTTCTAGATAATTCACTATTTTGCTTCTAGCATCTTTCAGTATTGCAAGTCGAGGCTTGAATTACATTTCAGTTCTTTCAGCATGATAAATGCAAAGTGAGTTCTTCCCTTTTTACTCTACAGTTCCAGCTTTCTAGTATTTAGAAAGTATTGACCCAGTTACAGAATAAGGCTGGAAATGCAATGACTGAATTTTGTATACTCTTCAGTTTAATAATTGTAACTATCTTCTTCAAAAAAACACAAACAACAACTTTACCCATGGACTTCACTTTATGGACTGCATAAAAATCAGAAAGACTACATATGTGGAAGGAATCATTGAAGAAGCTCAATATCAGCAGTCAAAACCAGGCCAGGTGCTGACTGTGTAACAGATCATCAATTACTCATATACTTGATCAAATTGAGGCTGAGGAAAATGAAAACAAGTCCACCAGAACCAAAATATGATCTTGAGTCTATCTCACCTGAGTTTAAAAATCATCTTAAGAATACTTTCATAGCGTTGAACACCAATGATTGAAGACCATGGATTGTGGGATAACATCGAAGATATCATCCATGAAGGGAACAAAAAGTCATTACAAAGATAGAGGAGAAAGAAGAAAAACCAAAATGGGTGTCAGAAGAGACTCCAGCTTTTATTGACCTCTATTCAGTTTCTAAGGCTGTAACTCATTATGAGAGGATAGTGGCTATTTTTCTCTCGCAGGATTTAAACTGCTGAGCCTTTGGTTAGTAGTGTGACATATCAGTCGACACCACCAGAGCTCCTAACTTGAGGAGCATTAAATATGTGAAATTACAATCACATCCAAACAAGCACACAAAAGCTTAAGCTCCCCTATGCTAATTACACACATTGTCTTTCAACATTATGGCATTCTTGGCTACACATACATACATTTTTCTCCTCCTCCACCTTGAAAGCAGAACCTATCACACTAGATAAAAGTGAAAATGCCAGATGTTTACTTTCTGAGACTTCTTGCCAGAAGGATGTGAAAGTTTATGTAAATGAGTCATAAGAGGAAGTCTTCTGGGGATTTTCAGAAAGAACTCTTGCCTGATAAAAGGGGGTATGGGCATGTGAGGTGAGGTAACTCTCCTTTTCTTCTCTGGAGGTTTTCAATGGAGGATATGTTGTCTGGAGATACTTCCACTATCTTATGACGAGGATGGATAGCCAAGGGAATCCCAAAGAAGACTATCATTGCCTATGTCTGTGAATCACCTATCTCTTAGCTTCTTGTTACTTATTATGTGTGTGCGTGCAGTTAAGTGGAAGGAAGTCTCCATTGTATAATTAACCTAGATATGGATATTCCATTGCTTTCAATGAAAACATAGCCATGGAATCATTATTAAAGTCAAATTATATATTAAAATGTCAACAGAGATGATATATACTTCCTTAACTCCCACATTTACTTCAACTTACAGAAATTGGCAGTGCTCTATCAAAATTCTCCAATGAAGGCTTCACGAAGAGCTTGTCATTGAATCCAGTAGACATGTTCTAGTCATCTGGCATGGCCTCTCAGCAGCACATAACATTTTAAAAATACTCAAAATTACCTTTACTTTAAGTCTGCTGCTATTCTGTCCATCTCTTCCCCAAGATACTTGGTATTTCTCTCTTTAAGGGTCAGTTTATCCCTCAAATACTTGATGTTTTTCTCTTCAAGGGCTAGTTTAGCTATAACCATGGATTCAAATAATATTTGTACTTCAATGACTTCCAAATTACATGTGGACTTATACCATTTTTCACGAAACATAGAACTTAAAAAGGCATTTTTGAAATTAACTTAAGTAATTCTCCTTAATTTAAGGTCAATTTATCTGTGTCCTTGTCCTATCATTGGCTCAACAGTAAAATATCATGGTAGAATATAGTGATTCTTAATTCTAGCTGGAGTTTAAAAAGACTTACGAAATTTTTTTTTAAAAAGCCAAAAAACCCAAAACCTGATGCTCAGGCCACATACTATTATTGTGAGCTATAGAGTCAGAACTTACCCATAGCTGACCCTCTGGCAGGTTTTCAGAGGCAGTTAATTACATGGGAGGAGATTGCCCATCCTTCACAGAGCACCTGGTGGCCTCAAACTGCATGCCATTTGGACTGCAGCACAGCGTCTTGCCACTAGGCCACCAGAACTTTCTCATGTCACATGCTAGAACAATTATGTCAGAATACCCTTGGATAAGATTTAGACATCAATACTTAAAATCATTCTTGATGATTCCTGTGGGTAAGTGAAGGTAGACACTGGATTAAGGATAGAGTATTGGACTCTCAAGCCTGGAGTTTGAAGATGGATTCCATCATCTTAGAAGTCAATAGCATGGACTTTGGACTCTGCAGACTTTGGTTTGAATCCTGACTGCGTAATTTGAGCAAATTACTTAATCACATTGAATCTCAATCTTTACTTTTGCTAAAGAAGCAAAGCAGTATTAGCAATGTAGAGTTTTAGAGAAATTACATTTTAAAGATGTATTTTAAGTACTTGATACATGTTGTTGTTGTTAAGTGCCATAGAGTGGAAGGCGACTCCTAGCGACCCTATGAAGGAGAGTCCTTAATGCTTGTGTGTCACTTGATACACAGTCAATATTATTTACATCCTCTATCTAGCAAAATGAACATAATAACCACTATAGCAAAATCAGGGCAAATGCATATGAAATAATGTTAAAAGGAAAAATACAAAGTTGTGTTTACAGTGGAACCATGTAACAAAACTAGGCATATGGTCCAAAACTGAGAGGGAATTTGAGAAATATGAAAATAGATTGTAATTAGGTTTCTCTCTTTGTCTTTTCCTCAATGGTTTTGAAGTTCCATTCTTTTAGGAGAAGAAGTGACAATGAATCATTGATGTCTCTTTATTCTTTTCTTTTTCTTAATCGATGTTCAGCAGCAGCAACAGCATCGTATGATCCCTTGGCATCCAAGGGCAATAGTACTCAGAAGTTGAAACCAGAGGCCAAGGGGGCTCAGAGAGAAGCAGTGTTCAAAGTCAATCCAGGGAGTCAATGTAAGAGGAAAGGAAAAGTCAGAATCAAGAATCTGTGAGTGAGATTGGGCTACAACAGGGACGAAGTAAAAATCCAAGGGTGACCTTCACTGCTGTGCAGGGCGATTTCAAGCACCTGGACTCAGTAAGGATCACACTGAGCAGAAGTGGAAAAGTTCAGGACTATGGCTAAGAAACATGTGTCGTAGGCTCTCACTTTGATGCTAGTTGTGTCTTCCTCCGTTACTCATTTAGCCCTAAAAGCCTCCATTTTCTTGCTGACAAAAAAGAGTAACCTAAGAGATAGTTTTTAAAAGCTCTCTGGCACTAAAACCACGTGACTCTTAGACCATGAGAGAAGAAAGCCTAAAGTTAAGGGACAGAAAAACATAAATATAAATGACAGTTACAGATGCAGTGTAATAACAATAATTGTTGATCTAGCAACACTGGATATTATTGGCCTTTTGGAGGTGTAGGTGTTAGTCTTTTTTTTTTTTTTAGGTGTTAGTCTTTTTCACAAAGATATTGTCTCTCTGATAATTCTGCTATTTTTAGTGTTTTAAACTCAATACTGTACACACTTCAGCCCCAACTTGTCAGCCTTGCTGTAGACACTCTCCCCATACTATTTAAGTTGTTCTTTAAATAGACATGACAGTAGGGTAATCATATTTCTTAAAATAATGCCACTCTGAGTCACAAATGGAGACTTGTACACAAATGTTCATAGCAGCATTATTCACTATCATAAAAACATTGAAACAGCCCACCTGTCCAACCACAATGGGATGGATTGAGAAGTTGTGGTACATTCACACAATGGAATACTATGCAGCACGGAGGAGCAATGATTTTGTAAATTATTACCTAACTTGAGAGGGACTGGAGAGCATTACGCTAAGTGAACTGACTCAGTTCCACAAGGACAAATATTGTATAAAACCATTATTGTAGAATAATTATGAGGATCCAAGGGGGGAAGGGGGAAAGCAGAGGGATGACAGTGTGTGTGTGTGTGTGTGTGTGTGTGTGTGTGTGTGTGTGTG
>NW_006399848.1:1058067-1059564 GCF_000299155.1 Elephantulus edwardii
ATATGCATTCAGTGTCCGTCAAGTCCCCCTTTTCTGTTTAAAAAGGAGTCAGCGCCTGTCTTAGGCGGCTCACGACTGGACCGTAGCTTACCCGTCTTTGGATACCTGTCCTCCCAGCGACAGGTTCCTGTCTTAGGTTGCTTATGTTCATCATGAACCTTACCCGTTATTGGCTGCCTGACTAGCTCCTTTCCATCACAGAAAGCCATACTGAGGCAGAAGGGTTAGTTGACACATCGGAGGAGACTGTGGCGAGAAACAATTGTTCGGTGATAAACGCCTGCTTATGAGCACTGCGTATGGTTTTGCAGAGGCAGAGAGCAAAGGCCAAGACCCCAAGGATCCCAATTAAGGCGATAACGCTCCACATTTGAAAAACAGTATGTAGACTGATAGGAGGGACTTTGGTTTCATTAATTTTAATGATTCGTTGTGTAAGAGACAAAGTCATATAGACAAACTGATCATCCCAGGCTCCTCCTATCTCCTATCTATTCAGAGACTGCATCATATCTGTAAGATTCGAAACAACAGCGTTAGTAACTCAAATTCCAGCATGTGAAGGGGCATAATGGACTGGTTGTAGCATCCACAACATCCTATTAGATTATCGTAACAGGGACAGTTGAGTAATAAGATTCAACATTCCCAACCTGATAAGATTGTTAATTTGGTTTTGGGTGGTTAGAGCATCCTTTCCAATCCAAATGGGGACAAGATGGTGGCTCATTTCGAGGGAAACAGCGTTGCTTAACATTTTTATATTGATTACGAGGAGCAGCTGATCTATTAAGCTGCGAGCTATAGTAGGGATAGAGAGCATTATTAAATCCCACCATAAGTCCTGCTGTCGTGATATTATTGGTAAAGTGTTCAACGGAGTGTGAATATAGCATAATACAAGGGGAGTCTGTAATATTAATATCTGTAACATTATGAAAACACAATATAGATTTAAGAGTAAAATTACCCTGTATGGCCTCTTTAGTATCATCTTTGGGATTAGCAGGCAACCCAAAAGTCTGATTAGTGGTTACCAGTACTGGAAAGAAAGGAGCCTTGAGAGAAACTGGCATAAGTTTAGGAGGGTTTCTCACCACTGCCCACCAGGTCTGATATTCCGCCACCGTCTTCATCACGTAAGGAATCTGGAACTGGATGATTATTTCCTTCATCTTGTTGGTTCACAAATCGAACAAGGCATTCAGGGACCCACAACGGCTTTTGTTCATCTCTAGGAAAAATACAAACAGTGCCTCGACCGCATTGAAGGACGGGATCTGGGCCTTTCCATTTTCCTTCGAGAACATCTTTCCACTTTGCCCAAGCTGTAGAGGTTGGCAAATGATTGTTCTTGAAATGCCTTTCTGCGGCACTCTGACCTTTTTTATCAACTAAAATGAAATTTAAAGTGAATAAGGTCATAGAAAGTATATCACTAGGTTTGGAGAGGCATACCTCCCCCTTTTTTAGTTTTGTGAGAGAGTTGAATAGAAG
>NW_006399848.1:1061294-1069786 GCF_000299155.1 Elephantulus edwardii
CACTATGAGTCTCAAGCGACTCGACAACACATAACAACAACAAACAACTATTGTACACAAGAACAAATATACGAATAGACCTCTGGTGGTCTAATGAGTAAAGAGTTGCACTGCCAACTCAAAAGCATATGGTTCAAATTCACCATCTGCTCCAAGGAAAAAAGACAGATAATCTCCACCTGTGTGATTTATGACCTCTGAAAATCTACTGGAGAGTCAGTTGTGCATCCGTTCAGACTCAATAGCATATATCAACAACAACAAATACAAGAATTAGCAGTCCTGGTGCAGCAATGGTAAGACACTTGACTGCAAACTGAAAGATCAGTGATTCGAACCCACTCAGCAGCTGGATGGGAGCAAAGTTGCGAAGTCATTTTATTCGGTCACAGGGTGCTCTGTGAGTTGAGATGAACTCACTGGTATACAACAACATACAGGAAAGCAACTGGCTTGTTATTAAGATTCAGGCTATTAGTTAGAGATAAATATTTGAAGAAATGGCATTGCTATACTTTGGACATGTTGCAAGGAGAGACAGGTCTTTGGAGAGGGACAGCATGCTGGGTAGAGTAGAGGGACAGCGAAAGAGGGGAAGACCCTCTATGAGGTGGATTGGTTCAGTGACTGGGGTAATCAAGATGGGTGTGTCAGAGGCAATGTGATTGGCACAGGATAGAGCAGGGTTTAGGGCTGTTGTACATAGGGTCGCTATGAGTTGCAAACGACTTGATGGCACATAACAACAACAACAACATATCTATGTCACTAGTGGGACATAGTAGTGTAGGGGGCACTGGTGGCCTTTTGGCAAGAAGCTGCGATGTAATCTCAAAGGTAGTGGTTTGAAACCAACTGCCTCTGAAAACCTGTCTGAGGGCCAGCTAGGGGTCAGTTCCAGCTCAGTGGCCCATAGCAACGACATCTCTATGTCACTTTATACTTTGGGAAATTTGTCAAATTAGGGTTTGGGGGTTTTTTTAGTACAAAATACAGGTATGTTTAAGAAAACTTAAATGAACAAATAAGTATTTTGTCAATAATTCTGACTTTTTAATATAAAATAAACAGAACATTATAGGATACGTTTAAGTCTGAGCTCTTTCCCTTATTAGGAAAGGTCTCTGGGGAGATTATTTCTTGTTTTTAAATAAAGACATCAAGATCAGGTTGACAAAAAAATTAAGCAAGTCACAAGTTGAATTTATTCTTGTTGCATGCTTTCCATCCAATATTGTGCTTACTTTTCCTTCTTTGAAAGGCATTTGTGTTCTCTCTAGTGACTAAGATCTGACTGTTAATTGTCTCAATAATATTAATTGAATGATGAACTAATTTCTATGGTATTTTATTGTGTTAAAAATATCCATAAAAAATATTTGCCAATTAAAAAAAAAAAAAAAGCTGTGCTGTAATCCCAAAGGTAAGCAGATAACGTCCACCACGTCCTCCCTGGGAGAAGGATCAGCAATCTCCTCCTCAACCCTTTACTGCCTCTGAAAACTGCTGAAGGGTCAGCTATGGGTCAGCTGTGACCGGACAGCAGACACAACACTCACCTGTGTAAGGAATGCCACTTCTCTTTGGCTGTTTCTCCCTTCCCCCTTTAGAAATCCCTGTGGTGGGAGCCTTGGTAACAGAGTGGTTAAAGATTCAGGGGCTAAACCAAACGTCCACAGTGTGAACTCAACAGCAGTTCCACGATGCAAAGCTGTGGTGACCTGCTTCCGTACAGATGTGCAGCCTTGGAAACTCTGTGGTGAGTTCGACTCTGTCTCAGAGTTGCTGGTACGAGCAATCTATTACTGAGCTTCTGTCTAGGGAAAAGGTTTTAACTCTCTCAAAATACACTAAACTTAACTAGCAAAAGCTGTTTCCACGCTAATCCCTGAAAGAGAGATGGAGTCAAACCTCTGAGTGTCTTATACAACTTTTCTGGCCAGTGATGTCTTACCTCCAACAGTGAAGTATGTGCCTCCTCAATGTTCTTGTTGTTGTTATTATGTGCCATCGAGTCGTTTACGACTCGTAGTGACACTATGTACAAGAGCCCTAAACGCTGTTCTATCCTGTGCCAACCTCGCCACCTCAAACACATTCATTCCCACCACTCCACTAACAGAATCGATCCATCTCATCGAGGTCTTCCTCTCCTGCACCGTCCCTCCACTCTCCCAAACATGATGTCCCTCTCCGAGGACCAGTCCCTCCTTGCAACATGCCTAAAGTGTATATCCACCTAAAACCCATGGATGTGAATTTATTTGGTAAATGTTCTCTGAAATTATAATCAAGGATTTTTATACGAGATCGTTCTAGATTAGAGTGAATCTAAATCTGACGACAGGTGTTTTTATGAGAAGACGGAGCTGGCAACACCATGGGCTGCCTTCTCCCTCCCCCTCTCCCTCCCCCCTCCATCTCTCTTCTTCCTCTCACTCCTCCTCTCCCCTCCCCCTCCCTCACTCCTCCTCTCCTCTCCTTTCCCTCTTCCCTCCCCCTCCCTCTCCTCTTCTTCTTCCTCTCTTCCTCCTCCTCCCTCACCTCCTCTCCCTGTTCCTCTCCCTTTCCCTCTCTCCCTGTCTTTCCCTCTCCCTCTCTTCTCCACCTCTCCCCCTCATTGATGTCAAGTTGGAATCCACTCATAACTGAGTCTCCAATGAATTTTCAGAGACTGTAAACCACAAAGAAACTGACTGTGCATCATTCTTCCATGGAGCAGCTGGTGGATCCAAACTACCTGTCTTTGGGTTGGTAGTGCAACTCCTTACCCACTAGGCCACCAGAACTCCCTCTAAGGGCTGTAAGCAGCCAAGAAAGCCAAGAAAGAGGCCTGGAGAGATTCTCCCTCAGAACTTCTGGAAGGACTGCAGACTTCTGGTGTCAAGAGATATTTAAACCAAAACTGAATTCCTGTTGATTTCAGCCACATATTTTGCATTCATTTTTACAGCAATTCTTTAACACATCTTTAACTGGGAACTGCTTCTTCCTCTCTCAAGGGATGTTGCAATTGTTAATGTTGATGAAGTGTTTTCCCAAAAAAGGCTCTAGAAAATCACTTGTTCTACAATAAAAAGATCTCCAAGAGGACTGTTGCCCAAGAATACAGAATAATACCTAATAATATATCCCTTTTATACAGTATTATTGTCATGACAGGAGTCCTGGATGAAGGCTGCATAGTGGAGTGGACCTGGGGGGAGAGATTGTATGACAATGAAAGAATTTTTCTTTTATTTTTCAAAGAGAAGAGCAAACTGAGGGGAGGAGTTGGCAGGGAGAAAAGTGCAATAATGAATGAATGGAAATCCCAAGTCTCTGTAAACTTTCATTAAATTTAATAATAATTAAAAAAGAAAAGAAAAAATACCATTAAGAAAAGAATACAGAATAAGAAGCCATCACCTGTATGGTACAAGATCTACCTATAAAACATAGACACTGAGTTTTTAGTAGATACACAGAATTCTAATGGTTCCATTTGCCTAACTCAGATTGTTCTTTCATCACACTTTTGAAAAATCTCCTTTCGCAGTTGACCTTAGAACCAGTGTTATCTAAGCAAAACAACTTACTCATTTAGTCATAATTTTAAGTGTTTCTTTTGCCATTTACAATGATTCTTTTATTATTTTTAAATTATAGTGATAGAAACAAATACTGAACTTTAGATAAGTCTTAACTGTTAAAGATACATGGATCACTCTAGTCACTGAGCCGCCACCCCGGGAACTCAGCTGCCTCGCCTTCCAGCCCCCTCACTTCCCAATGCTCCATGCCTGCTGCCCACCTTCTCCCACGGCACTGAGGATATATAGGATTCAACAGAGAAACAGCAGGAAGACCCTTACAACTGTCCAAGGGATCACTGATGATTATGATAAAAAGAAACAAATGAAGGCGTTTAAGAAGACATTTGCCTGCAATGGCACTGTAATTGAGCATCCAGAACATGGAGAAGTAATTCAGCTGTAGGGTGACCAGCGCAAGAACATATGGCAGCTCCTCATAGAGACTAGACTGGTTAAGGAAGCCCTGCTGAAGGGTCATGGGGTTTACATGCTTGTGGCTCATTGAAGCATAAGTGAGAATTTCCTTGCAATGAGTAGAAAATTTCCCTTCTGTCTCTTTTCACAAATTAAAAACTCACAGCTGTGTAACACAACCATTTGGGTTCTACTTTTAACTTGGACTAGTGTAACTCCTTCCTGCAATAAATGGAAAAGAACCACAAAAAATATAAAAAGACATAGATCATATGTGGGTATATATGATGGTGGTGTTTGGTGGCCCTGCGTCGGTGCAGACTCACAGAAACCATAGAAGAAAACACCCTTGCATTTTGCACCATCTACACAGTCGCTACTACGTTGGAGGCCATGGTTGCAGCCACTGCGTCAATCCATGTCATTGGGGATCTCCCCCTTTTCAGTGACCCTGTTCTTTACCAAGTATGACACAAATACCATGCCCTGATCACTCTTGGTATTATGTCCAAGGGAAGGGGGTTGAAGTGTAGCCAACCTCTTTTCAAGGAAGCATTCTGCCTGTACTTCTTACTAGATTTTCCCACCTTCTGCAAGGTCACTGCCTAGCCAATATTCTGCAGCATCAGCGTATCTAAAATAGACCAATTCTCCTTCAGTCTTGCTTAGTCATTGTCCACCTTGCACTTGCATATGAGGCAATGAGAACCCATGGCCTGGGTGCGTGCTTCCGTAGCACATATACTAAAATTGGACCGATACAGAGATTAGCATGACCGCTGCTCAAAGGTGACACGCAAAAACCATGGCCTGGGTCTGGTGCGTGCTAGTTCTAAAAATTAGTTTTGGGCTTTTTAAAACACTTTAAGAAAATCATTTTTTTCAGGTAATTTGCCCTGTGCAATTCATCGTTTGATTTCTTGACTTATGCTCCCATGAGCATTAATTGTGCTTTAGAGTCAAATAAAATCCTTGACAATATCATTTTTTCTCCATTGGTCCTGATGCTGTCTGATGGTCCAGCTATGAAAATTTTCATTTTCTTTTAACTGAGGCCTGATCTGTCTGCGCCAAGGGTAGGCAGGAAGTGCTAAGAAATTAGCGCCCCTGGGGGCAGCTATCAGCCAGTAATTTGCATAACTTGGTGTATAAATATTCTAGCTTCTGCACTCCTTGGTTGGGTTAAATCGAAGGAGTATATTTTACTCTAAGTTCTCAGTTTCCCGGGCTGTACATGTTTTGATAACATACCCTTTATCAACTGCTTTTTCTTTCCCGCTTTATTAGTCCACTTAACTGTTTTTTGGTGATTCATCTCCGAAATAAACCACTTGCACTAGAATCTGTATCCCTGGGTTTGCTTCTGAAGAAACCAAACTAAGGCAACTTGACTCAACAATAGACAAAGTGAAAACATATTATTTAGAGTAGCTTCTACTAGCTGTTTGACTTCATGCAATCATTTATCCACTCTGTGCCTCATCTTCTATAAAGCCATGATGATAATAATAATAATAAATTACTTCGTATGACTTTTGTGAGGCTTAGGGTTAAATTATATAAAGGATTTAGAATGTCTGACTCAGAGCCACCATGCAAAAGAATGTTGTTGCATGCCACCAAGTTGGAACCAACCCACAGATAACTCTCCAGTACCTATTCAGAGACAGTAATTCAAAAGAATATTAGCTATTAATTACTGTTACTAGGGATGCATAGAGAACTCTACTAGCTTAGTGGCAAGAAACTGTGCTGCCATCCTGAAGGCTATTGTTCAAATCTATCAGCTGCTCTGTGGGAAAAGAATGAGTAATTTCCTCCCGTGCAATTAACTGCCTCTGATAATCTGCCAGAGGGTCAGCTATGGATTGGTTCTGACCCAACGGTACACAACAAGGGATGCAGACATTTGCAATAAAACTATAAAGAAAATATAGACAAGATTCGAAAGAGTGGTTATAACTGGGATGAAGAGAACAGATTCAGGTTGTTGTTCAGTGCTGTTGAGTCTAGTACAACTCATAGCAATGCTATGCACAGACCTGAACCCTGTCCTATCCTGTGCCACCTCATCATCTCTGATAAGTGCCTCAAAAACATTGGTCATGTTCTAGTTCTTAAACTGAGTAATGTATATATATATTCAATATGCTTTATAATTTACTTATAAATTATGCATTCTTTGACATGTAGCAAGATTAGATTGTTGGTTTTGTGTGCCTTCAAGTCAGAACTGACTCACAGCTGACTCTCCAGTGGGTTTTCAGAGGCAATAAAATGGCACAGGAATTGATTGTCCATCTTTTTCTCACAAAGCACTTTGGATTTGCAGAGCAGTTCCTTACCATTAGGCCACCAGAGCATCCAAGATTTTGTTAGAATGTTTGAAATTGCTGAAACAATAAAACTATACGCCTTGAATATATTAGAATTTTTATGTTTTCTCTAAGCTTAAAGCCCTCTCTGTTGCAGCTACGGTTGAGTCCTCCATTACCGCCCCAGTACACTGTGGAGGCACTTGCCTCTGGGACTTTGCTGAAGCTGCTTGCACTGGAGCAAGGTCTCTCCAGGACACACCAGCCTTGCAAGCCCAGCTCATCAGGTGGGATCTCACCTGCTTGTGTCCTCTTGGAGGTAGCACCAACTCTGTGCATCTATATTTCAACATATATTGATTGGTTAATGTTCTTTCTCTCTAATAAACTTTGTATTTAAAATGTTCAAAACATTTAACAATTCTCAATTCATCTCTGGAGAGTTGGAACTGACCCATTGCTGACCGACCAGCAGGTTTTCAAAGGCAGTTAATTGCTTGGGAGAAGATTGCTCCTTTTTCTCCTGTGGAGTAGCTGATGGATTCAAACTGCCTGCCTTTGGTTTGGCAGCACGGCTTTCTATCCATCAGGCCCAACCTTAACTCTAACCCTAACCAGAGCTCCCTTTTAACTGAATTCTTTTTATTTAAATTACTTTTCATTTAAAATCAGTATGTTGTTGTGGTGGTGTACTGTCAAGTAGGAATCAACCCACACCTGACCCAACTGGTGCTTTTTCAGAGGAAGCTCATTGCATGGGAGACGTTGCCCATCTTTCTCCTGTAGAGTAGCTGGTGGATTCGAACCACATGCCTTCAAACTGCAATGCAGCTTCTTACCACTAGGCCACCACAGCTCCCTAAAAAATCAGTATTGTTGTTCTGTGCCGTTGACTCGCTTGTGACTCATAGCAACCCTATGTACAACAGCTCTGAACCCTGCTCTATCTTGAGTCAACCTTATTGTCTCTGATCCACTACCCCCATTACCCCAGTCATGGAGTCAACCCATCTCATCCAGGGTCTTCCTCTCTTGCGCTGTCTCTCTACCCTCAAGCTTGATGTCCCTCTCCAAGGACTGGTTCCTCCTTGCAACATGTCCAAAGTATATAAAACGAAGCTTCAGAATCCTTGCCTCCAAGGAGCAGATTGGTTTCAACCTCTCTAGGATGAACCTGCCTGTTCTCCTAGCAGTCCATGGTATATTCAACACTCTTCTCTAGCACCATAGACCAAAGCCATCAATTCTTCTATCCCTAGTCATTGCCCAGCCTTCTAAAGCATGGCAAGTAATTGCAAAGACCAGGGTGCACCTTGGTCTCAAGACTGACACTGTTGCTCTTCAGTACTCTGGAGAGGTCCCTGACAGAAGATTTCCCCACTGCAATTCATCTTCTGATTTCCTCGCTGCTAGTATAAAGATGCTGATTATGGAGCCAAGCAAACTGAAGCTGTTAACAATCTCTTCATCAAATCATGATGCTTCCAAACAGCCCAATGGTGAGAATCTTTGTTTTCTTGATCTTGAGCTTCAATAAATTGTACAAAAAGAGATTTAAAAAGTATGTAGAAAATACCATCACTAAATTATAGCCACTATTAACCTCTGAACATAATAATACACATACATTGTTAAGTAGGGAGCTCGTGGTAAGGAGCTGTGTTGCAATCCCAAAGGGAGGCAGTTGGAATCCTGCCACTCCATGAGAGAGAGATGGAAGGTCTATTCCTCTGCAATTTACTGCATCTGAAAACCCGCTAGAGCCACGTTTTGGCTCCGACTCAATAGCACACGGCAACGCAACAGCTTTTCCTTATCTAATGGATTTTCACCTTTCCCCTGATTAGTTAAACCCCAATCCTTCTGCAATATCCATTTCCCTTATGTGAGACCCATATGGGCCCTGAGAGTCCACAGATAGGACTTTTTGCGTCAGGTCTTTGGATAGCTTAATTGCTAGACTAGAAACTGGCTGTCATGGGGCCAGATGTACCCTCCTGATCCATTTAGTTTTGGCCTGCAAATTGTCACCTTCCTTCTTTCCCTTTTCCTCAGTTTCCAGAAAATAACTGTGGTATAAAACTTGTCTGGCTATTTTTAACAAATGGTGTTGGCAAAATTGGAAAACTATCTGCAGAAGAATTAAACAAGATCTCCACCTCACTCCATATAAAAAAACCAACTCAAG
>NW_006399848.1:1071061-1076146 GCF_000299155.1 Elephantulus edwardii
AAAAAAAAAAAAAAAAAAACCCAAACAAATTGTCTGGCTAGAGTTGTAGTGGCCTCTTGTGGAATCTATGGACATTACAGGCACCACGATTTTCTTCTAGAACTGTTCTTTATTTTTCAAACTCACTCGATCACTGCCAATATTTTGGATTTGGAATCAACTAGTAGCTGACCGTCTAGGGAGTTTTCAGAGACTTTAAGTCACATGGGAGGAGATGTCCCATCTTTCTCTCCCTGAGCAGCTGGGGTATTTGAACTGCTTGTCTTTGGGTTAACAGGGCAACTCCTTACCAACTGGGCCACCAGAGCTCCCTATTAATGTATGATGATGAAATAGCCTAGAAAGTGACAATAAGACCTTTAAGAATAGAATAGACGAGGAGAGAACGAAGAATACAGTCCATCACACTGGGTAGGACTTAGTATTATTTGGTGGAATTATGTTGCATATACGAATGTGTTGAGTTTGGTAAATATATGATGTTTAAAATGTTTTACAGTTCTCATGACATAGGAATAGAGACCCAACATAAACAATTAATACAGTTGCAATACTGAGAGATAGCTGAACTTCAACTTTGTATGGTCAAAGTGGTCAGAATTATGATGTAAAAGATTTACTTATTAATAAAGGTTGTGCCCAAAGAATTTGGAAAACATTGTTCTAGGCAATAATATACTAATGTGTTATTTTAAAAAAAAAAACAAAACATTGCACTGTAGTTGAATAAGTGTGCCATGGTTAATGCCGCCCAGGAGTTTCCTCCCATTTTCCAAAGGAGTATAATATATCTCCATGAGATAGAAAGGTCCCAATAGTTTGCCTCTGTATTGTTCTAAGGGCAAAAGATACCGTAGAGACAAATATATTCTATAGACATTATTTTATTAGACTTCAAAAAGGACAAAGACAAAGCATTCTAGACCAAGAAGAAATGCTGAGCATGTTACTGAGGGAGTATATTGTATTTACCACCATGACTGTCATTTGTAGGACAGAAAACAAAGGAAATTATCACAAGGTTATTATTGGTGGCAGGTACATCCCAGTTCTTTAGCAGGCAGGACTACAGAACTGAGAAGGGAACCATAACTGGAACTATAAAGTTTACAAAGGGAGTGTTCTACATCCTACTTTGGTGAATAATCACTGGGTCTTAGAAGATTTCAAGCTGACATCTAAGGTATTGGCCTCTTTTGATTCAGAGCAAAAATGGCTGTAGAAAACCAGAGTACTGACTTCATTCTCCACAGTTCTGAGACCAGAGGTACTAGATGGTGTTCAGCAACCACTGACCACTCTGAAACGGATCACAATAAGACGTGTCTGATGGGCTGTGTGGATTTATTATTCAAAATGGCTTTCCTAACCATTGCCTGATTTTGCCATGTGGTTGGGTGGAAATGGCAGCAGTAGCTATGGCAGCTATAAAGGAGAACCAGAGGCCAAACATGAGGCGGAGCAGTCCTTGGGACTGCTAGGCCATGGAATAGTACTAAGAGTCTCTTGCTCAGGGAGCTCTGGTGGCCTAGTGGCAAGAAGCTGTACTGCAATCTCTGCTGGAGAAGGAAGGACAATCTCCTCCTGTACCAGTCAGATCTGATTTGACAGTACATACACAAAAAAATAACAAATTTTTTTGAAAAGGAGTCTTTTGCTAAAGTTTGTAGAAGGTCTGTGGTTGAGGGAGAGCCTTAATTGGCAGGACAGAGAGCTCTGACATTCTTGCCTAAAGCCACGCGACTCCAGACTCTGGTGTTTGTGAGTACATTTCAGAAGTTGTTCTGATTGAGTGAATACATCTGCTACGAACCTTAATTACAGCCTTTTGACTTCCCTCATGTGGTTCTGTGTGGTCTTTGAGCTATTGCAGTGAATTTTTGCTGCATGGAAGTAGTAAGATTAGTGTTAGGATGAGTAGAAAGAGGTGCAGGAGTTGGGGGGGGGGCAAGTCTTATCTCATGGGAATTGGTTTTGTTGATAATGTTGTTGATGGGGACAATTCCTCTTTGTGAAGTTGGTAAAGGTAAGATATAGGTCATGCAGCCCTTGCTCTTTTTACGGGGGGGGGCGGGGGGGGCGGAATGTAGAAAAAAATTGACAAATTCTTTTTTAAAAAGACCAGGTCTTCTACTCAAACAAAGACTAATAGAACCCCCAAGACTATGGCCCTTAGTCACCTATCCTTGAATTGAAATCACCCCTATGATTCATATTCCAGCTGAACTAAAGGCAGGACAATAGGTGATTAATAACACCTGGAGGGTCACACACCTTAGAAGGGCCACATGTGCCCAGAAACAAAGCTCAAATGGCAGTGAGGGATAGGAAAGGACAAATGGAAGTGGAGAAAGTGTGGTTACAATGTAGGGATTGTAATCAATGTCACAAAACATAAGACGCATGAATTGCTTAAGGGAAAACCAATTTGCCCCGTAACTTTTATTCAAATCACAATTAAAAAGTATTTCAACAATATAAGGTTGGTTCTGAGGCTTCAGTATATTAATTCCCCTCGCCCTCCTCTCTCTCTCCCTCTCTCAGACTAAATAGTGTGTCTGGAGTTCAAAAAAAGTGATGAAGACCAGAAAATCCTTTTGGGAAACAGCAAATGGAGACATTTTGTAGTCAATCAATTTT
The DNA here is from genome assembly GCF_000299155.1 of Elephantulus edwardii. Taxonomy (NCBI): domain Eukaryota; kingdom Metazoa; phylum Chordata; class Mammalia; order Macroscelidea; family Macroscelididae; genus Elephantulus; species Elephantulus edwardii. The sequence goes on from NW_006399848.1 coordinate 1,073,702, forward strand.
AAGGATCTGTATCTGCTATTTTGTGTTAGACCAGTTTTTGAAATTTTATTTTGAAGATTTCCAAATATAAAATAGATAAAAGTAGAGAGAATAGTGAAATGACCCTGTACCTATCACTCAGTTTCAATATTTTGCCAACCTTGTTTTATCTTTTTTTTTGTATGTTCATAAACTTATTTTTAAAAATAACAGCAATGACATCAGTGATTGATCATCTATTTCCCTTCCTACTGCTCTGGGGAAAGATCTTTTATTATAGTGTTGTCCCAAAGGAAAATCAAGACATTATTTTCAGGCACACACCCAAAAGCAAGAAAATTCTAATCATCCAGTGGTCTAGACAAAGACATGTTCAGTGTCCCAGTGTAAATAAACATATATGTTGACCTTTATCCTGCAAGGGGAAAAAAAAAGAGCATTCAAGAGGAATTATGATACATTAAACCAATTATTCGGTCATCCATACTCTTAGCACTCAAGTCATACTTACAGTCACAAAGACAAATGAATAAAGGAATGTTCAGAATCAAAAGGGGGGAGTTCTATCAAACCTCCAATGCCCCACTTTGTGGGATATTATAGTATGGCAAAATGGCCATCGCAAAGGGTCAAGAGTTCTCTGAAATGCAATGACAAAATTACTGAAGTATTCAATGTCCAATAAAAAAGAAGAACCCAAACTCACCCCCTACCTTCAAAAAAATAAAAATTCAAGAACAGTGTGAGGTTGATGGTGTTATGTACCAACGTACATAGAACACAAATAAATAGTATTTTAGAATCACTCTTGGCTTAAGTACTAGAGAGTATGTCTGAGGACTTTCTGAGTTCTGCCTTTTAAAGGCGCCTAAAACTAACCAAAAGATAAAAATTCCTAATTAACTTTTTGTAATCTATCATCCCCAAAAAAGGGGGAGAGGTATACTGAAAATAGTTAATATCTGAAGCACACATAAAGAGCCAAAAGTTTGTAGTGAGCCTACCAGAGGGCCAGTCCCTCCAACAGAGTACTAAGATTCTGGGAACTAGAAAGGCATTTCCTATTCCTTTGCATAGCTCTGTACCTCTATTTCTACCACTGTAATAATCCCCTCTGGGACATTCCTTTTGAGTGTTAGGATCTTTGCCCTCTAAATCCAATCAGAATGAAGTCAGGAGTCAATCTTTAGTCTTGGTATTACAAAACCAAACATAATGTTTATTCTTCCGATGAACTGGCTTTGAGTTGTTTTAGAGATGGCAGTAATTTTCCTGGATTATCATCTTACGTTCTCTCAGGTTCAATTTCCAGAGAAGAAATAAATTTCTGAATTACAACCCATTCTGGGAACTAAGGCTCAGTTGCTGACCTCGTAAGAGTTTTCATTTGCAGTCTGTAGTTTCTTCTTACAGTGCAGCGTGCAAGGCCTTTGCCTTGAGGGAGAACAGTGGGTTATCAAAGAATCAGCTGTTATGGGAAGAATGAAAATATTTGCTCTGTTAGGCCAGCATAAAATGCTACAGGAGTGAAGCCAAGATGCACCGCAAACTTTGGCAGGTAACCTGGAAATTGTCAAGGATTAAATCCCAGAATTCTCCCTTCCAATGCTTACTCAAAGGTTTTGGGGGAAAGTTACTCTATTCATCCCGATCATTCTATTCACCTTAGGTAACCAGTGAGAACCATGTTATATGATGACAGCACATGAGGACATGTGATTCTCGTTCTCCTAGGCACATATGAACCCTTCTATTCCCCGAATGTTGGCATAAAGACTATGACAAAATTTCTAGTTTTGTTTGGAGATTAATACAAGTATCCTTAAGCACTTCAGCAGAGAAGTTGTTAATAGTTTTGTTTTCTGTTTAGAAAAGGCAGCTTCAAGGTCCAACATCCTCTAAATTTGTCTTAACAGCTGCAGTTCAGAAGTATGGTCCAGAGGTCCTCCCAAAAGAGGGACAAGCAGACCTTAACTTCTCAAATAAGAGATTTGGAATAATTCAGATTTTCAAGTGCTTGAGACTTTCACCATTCAATTTCCAGAGCTGGCCTTTTTTAGTCATTGTCCAAATATTCCAACCCGCCATCTAGGGAGACCAAGATTTTTATTACCACAGAATAGATAAAATGTATCTCAGAGACTTTATTATTTCCTTATCAAAAGACAGAACTTCCTCTCCTGGAAATCGTCTCTGAATACAAGTGTCCATTCAGTTAGACTGCTGTCCCTCCAGACAGATGGATGCTTTCCAAGCAGATTCCTGTGAGAAAGAGGGTTGCAGTTCTGGCTGAGAAGTTGCTTTCCCTGCTGGGGTGGGGGTCTGGTGTCATCAGTCCACGTAAGTGCTGTATTTGGTACTGCTAGGCTGGCAAAAAAAGGTATGGAGACAGGATGCATCCCTGGCGTACACCCTTCCCAATTTTGAACCATGCAGTGTTACCCTACTCTGTTCTGACTACTGCCT
>NW_006399848.1:1078492-1124566 GCF_000299155.1 Elephantulus edwardii
TGTGCTATTGCTTCTTCATCTGCTTGGTTAGGATCTTGCATATGAGGACTCTCTTTTTCCTTTGGAGAGAAAAACCTTCCACCTTCACCACGCTTCCGTGCCACAGCATGACGGTGCCGAGACTCATGCAGGTATTTCCGTCTTTCCTTTGGGATCTTCCCTTCTGCCTCTAGCTTGGCCCGAGCTTGCCTTCTCTTTAAAATCCGGTGATACTGTTTGGCATTCACATAGAGAGGTTCTTCTTCAAGCATCTCTGCCCCAGGTAGTGGGATTCTTTGAATAGCAGGCGCTGAGCCAGCTCCCGGCACTATCATGACCATTCCTCCTGAATTGACCACATTGCCTGCCACCGGCAGTGTCACAGTAACAGTTCCTTGTCCACTGCTGGTTGTGGTGGTACTGGCTCCTGTCTGAACTATCTGGGCTCCTGCCAGACTGGCTGCTGATCATGCCTGAAACAGGGACTGTAACTTGCTGGAGAATGGTGCCATCTGCATTTACTGGCTGGTAGACAATGGTCTGCCCTTCAGCAGTCTGTGCCACTTGCTGGCCTTGGACAGCAATTTGCTGCTGTGTCTGAGTCTGGCCAGCAGTGACAGCGGTCTGAGGCTGTTGGATGATGATCTGCTGGGTCTGGCCTTGCTGGCCCTGAACCTGCACTGCCTGCCCACCTTGGATCTGGATCTGTCCTGACGGCACCAACTGTATCTGCTGCAAACCCTGTGTCCCAGACACAGGGACTTGCATGGTTTGACCCTGTCCACCAGAAACAGCCTGAACCATAATGGGCTGACCAGTTGATGTGATTAATTGTCCTCCACTGACTTGTACCATTAATGGCTGCCCTTGGACCTGCTGCTGAATCTGTCCAGCCTGCACAACAATCTGCTCCGTCGAACTGTTGCTGTTGGTTGTGTACTGCTCCATGTCAGAATCTTGCCCACAGTGTACTGTACCGTGCAGATACTAGGAGACGCCAAGGTACACTCCTGTTGAAAATGCGTGCCTCGCTCCCCCGGCGCTGATTGGCTCCAGTACCGGACTCCGACGCCCAATCAGAGGCTCCAGCTGCCGCTCCCGCCGCCACGGCCGCTAACTCGCCAAATGGCGAACCTGAACAAAGAGGAATCGGGCCTCCCTCCAACCGTCTCTGCGCAGGCGCCACTAAAGCCACGCCCCCCGCTCGCAATTCTGGGCTCGCCCCACCCACCCTTGAAAGAACATTGCTGCAGGCGTCCTAGAAGCCACGCCCCGTCTCCTGATTTGCCACCACCCACAGCCGGAGGTGTAGGCTCTCGTCTTCACGACGCATCAGACCCTTCAACTCAATCACCTCCTAGAGCCTAGTATCACAAAGCAGGCGCTAACCCCTTTCGCAACTACCCACCCCCGACTTGGCTACCAGTGGAGACACATCCCCGATGCTAATGCGCAAGTGCCGCTCTTCCCAACCTGCCGTCCGCTCTGTCGTCACGCATGCCCTTATCTTTCTTTCTTTTTTTTTTTCATTAAAACTAATCTTATCTTTCTTTTTTAATGGAGAAATTTAAAGCAAATCCCAGGTATCATTTCATTCTCTTTTAAAAAACAATTACTTTTTAAAAGATTATGAAAAAAAAAGTTTAATTTTACACAATATCATTGGCCAGGTATTCTGATTAAGAATTTCACTAAAGCTCAGTTGCTCATGCTCGCGGCTGTGGTCGGAGGTCAAAGCGAGCGTCTCGCGGGCCGGAGGAGAAAGATGGCGGTGGCGTCGCGCGTCACTCAAGAAGAAATTAAAAAGGAACCGGAGAAGCCGATCGATAGGGAGAAGACGTGCCCGCTGCTGCTGCGGGTCTTCACCACCAGTAACGGTCGCCACCACCGGATGGATGAGTTTTCCCGCGGGAACGTGCCCTCCAGCGAGCTGCAGATCTACACTTGGATGGATGCAACTTTGAAAGAATTGACCAGCTTGGTAAAAGAAGTCTACCCAGAAGCTAGAAAGAAGGGCACACACTTCAATTTTGCAATTGTTTTTACAGATCTTAAAAGACCTGGCTATCGAGTCAAGGAGATTGGCAGCACCATGTCTGGCAGAAAGGGCACTGATGATTCAATGACCCTGCAGTCACAGAAATTCCGGATAGGAGATTATCTTGACATAGCAATCACCCCTCCAAACCGAGCACCACCTCCTTGTGGGCGCATGAGACCATACTGAGTTCTATTTACTGTTTCTTGAATGTATTTTCCAGTCAGTTATGTAAAATAAACTTAACTCTTTCTTCCTTTGATTTCTGCCATTAAGCCTTTAAACTACACAAATTGTAATGCATCTACTTAGATTTCGCTGCGTCATGGTATAAATATTCAAAGTCCATATTGTTTCAAGCTCTTCTGTAAAATATGAAGAAAAGTGCTCTTAGCTTTCTGTGTAAAACTGCATTGTTAAATATATGTCTGTGCAATAAAAAAAAATAATTTCACTAAAACGTTTTGCAATGCAGGAATAAGCTAAGGAGGAATAAAGGTTTATAAAAGCATTGTTGGAATAAGGCTTTGGTCATCAGTCGCTCACCACTCATTGTCATTGAGTTAGAACCAACCCTCAGCTGACCCTCCAGCAGGTTTCCAGGGCCTGGAGATCACAGGAGAGGAGACTGCCCATTTTTCTCCTGCAGAGCAGCTGGAGGATTTGAAGAGCATCTGAAAGATGGGCAATAATTAAGGATAACAGATGAAAAATTGATGCTTGGAGCTGTGGTGTTGGGAAAAAATATGGGATATCCCATGGATTATCAAAAGAACAAACAGATATGTCTTGGAGAAAGTGCAGCCAGAGTGGTCCATGGAGGCAAAGATGATAAAGCTCTGTCCTTTTGGGGGGGGGGCGGGAGTGTATGTTGCTATGAAAGCCTACTCCTTGGAGAGGGACATCAAGCTTGAAAGGGTGGCGGGACGGTAAAGGAGAGTGAATGAGATAGGCAGATGGTATTTCTTGTATGGAAGTCTTGTGTCATAGTGCATTGGGAGGTGTCCTGATAACCCAAAGGTGGTACGCTTCTCTGGTGGTTCTAATCCACCAACTGCTTCTCAGGAGAACGGCGGGCAGTCTCCTGTATGATTCACAGCCTCTGAAAACACACGGTAGGGTTGGCTTTCACTCAACTTTCAGGAGTTTTGAATGAGAGCTTAAAAAACCCAACCCCCAAACCTCCTGTCCTCAATTACCAATCAACTGGAAGCAGACCCACCGGGGTTTCTGAGGCTATAAATGGCATGGCAGGAGACTGCTCAGTTTTTTTCCTGTGAGGCAACTGGTGGATTCCAATTGCTTGACTTTGGTTTGGCAGCACAACTTCTTACCCACCAGAGCTTCCTATAAGGAGACAAACTCGATTTGTAATAAAAAGCAGCCCCTAGCAGAATGCTTTGTTAACCAAAACTCAGCATGTAACAGCCTCAGAATATGACAAATTAATTTGCTACCACAAGAAAATTCCTAAGATTGTCTTTTAACAAACCTTTTGTAACTTTTGCCATGTGTTCTCCTCCTCCACTGCAGCCTTTACCATTCATAGCTGACCCTCCAGTTTTAAGAGGCTGTAAATCACAAGGGAAATCAGCCCGGCTTTTAGCCACAGAGCAGCTGGATTCAAACTGCCTGCTCTTGCACTGACAGCACAACTCCTTACCGCTGAGAACACAAATCCTTGGTATGCAGCACCTTTTAAAACCCTCACTGTTCTCTCTGCAATTTGGAGCATCTAACAACCTTCAAGGATGTCTGTGAATATGCCCACATTTCACAAAATATTTCTCATTCCTTTAATAAAATACTTTGTTTTTCATTTTAGTTAGTTGAGCTTAAATTTGATGTTTCACTGTGAAAGACTTAACTTTGTAGCTCAAAGGCTGATAGGAACACAGACCAGGGTATAATTCCCTTTTAAGGTGATGCACATTAGGATCACCTGGGAGTTTACAAAACTGTCCATGCCAGGCCATACCCCAAACCTCATTAACTTGGAATCCAGGCTTTAGGATTTTTGTCTTTATAACAGCTCATGTGGTTCCACTGCGCAGCCAAGTTTAGTGCTCATGTAGCTCACTGCCTTCCGGTTTCTGAGACTGTGAATATTAAGGGGTCGCAACTGCCCATCTTTCTTGAGTGGAGCAGCTGGTGGATTCAAATCACCTGAAACACACAGCCTTTGAGTAAGCAGTTCCGGTAACTCGAGACAAGGATAAAAGATCAAAGTGATAACCAAGTTTCTCCTGGGATCTGAATGGCCTTTCTGCTGTAACCTATATTCTCACCCCCATGAAGCCTGACAGACGTGCACTATCTGCTCTGTTTTGTTGTTCTGATGATGTTTTGCTTCATAATATCTTCGTCCTTATTTAATTTCTAGGTATTGTGTGTGTCTCGGAGTTGGTACCAGTCCATGGCTGAGCCCTTCAGTTGGTTTTCAGAGGTAATAAATTATAAGGGAAGAGTTTGCCCATTGTTTCCCCCCTCAGAGCAGCCAGTGGATTTGAACCATGTACCTTTGGTTTGGCAGTGCAATTTCTTACTAGAAATACTCCCAGTGCTCCCCAATTTTTAGCTAGAGCCTGAAAATATCTTACATTCATAAAACATTCCTAATAGGCCTCTGCAGACTCGTCTGCCTTAGTTTCTACCCTTCTAACCCCCGTGGGCCTACTCAACCTGAACACAATAAAACATTAAACTTTCCCTTCTTCTTGGCTCTTAGCTCTAGACCAGTGGTTCTCAAAGTGAGGTTCCCAGACTTCTAGTAAAAGTGTTACCTCGTCCCTACGCCAGCCATATGAATCAGAACCTCTGAAAGTAGGGCTCAGAAATGTGTTTTTAAAACTACTCAGGGTGATTCTGATGCACTTAAGTGCATAACTTGTCAAGCTGCTAACTGAAAGTTCACTAGTTTGAATTCACCAGCCACTCCGGAAGGAGAATGATGGGCAATATCCTCCCCAAAAGCCTTACAGCCTGGGAGGCCAGTCAAAGAACTGTCAAAATCAAGTGGGTTGCAGTGGGGTTGGGGGTTTTATTGCTTGGGAACTCCTGCCCTAGACAGGGAACTAAAGGCTGATGCTAATCAGATGCAGGGCCTTGGCCAGACCATTCTTTTCTTGAGTTCAAGTTGCCTACTTTGCAAACTAAAGAGACCAGAAATGCCTCTAAGAACTCTTAGGGCAGTCACATTTTTGATTGTATGAAAGTTTATTCCAAAAGGTAATAACTGATTTGAGAGGAAAATGTCATTATTGGAAATATTTTCTAGATGCTTAGCCTAAAAGAAACACACACAATCTTTTGTCTATTACTTGGAATGAGCAATACTTATTTGTCTAATACTAAGGGTCAACTTGGCACTAGCAACTATGAACTAAAAGCCTTGCTTTGAAAACCACTTCTGACTGTTCTTTAATCTGTACGGTGTATAAATTTGCTGAATCTTTTCTTCAAGCTTAGCCAGAAAGCGTGTCCCCAAATTTAATTTCCTTCCAAGTCATTTGCTATATTTAAAATTTGAGGATCTCAAGAAATGCCCAGAAAATGTCTTACTGCTTTTTTATTCATATAAACCCAAATGAATCTTACAGAGAAGCTAGCATTACCAAAATAAAACATATGGAAACATATGGGGGGATTTTTGGTGTTTTGGTTTGTTTTTATTTTTTGTGTACAAGCTAGACCCTCAAACCTTGTTCCTATAGTTCAAAATTTACTTCTGGTTTCCTCTAAAATACAAGTAGAAGCACAAGTAGAAGAAGTCTGGGTTACCCTCTCGGGTTTGTTGATTTTCCCTAGTGGTCCAGCTTCCCACTGGTCACTTGATATGTACCCTCTCACTGCTCATTAAATAGTCCATTCACCCAAATAATGGTCCAAGTCTTTGAGAGGCAAGGACAAAATGGGTGACCTTAACCTCACCTCCCCAACCTCCCTCTGTCTCCTCAGCAGTCTCCTGCAACAGTGCACAATTGCTAACTCTGGAGTGTGAGAGAAATTTGCAAAGGCATTTAAGCCCTGGGAAAAGGGCCAAAGTGCCTGCTAACTAGGACTTGGTAAGAGTCTCACGGGATGCCATCACATGAACAATGGCCTTTCACAAAGGGGGTCTTCCTCAGGAGCGCAAAGAAACTGTTCTGTGATCTTTCCATGTCTATTTCAGCTACTTCTCTCAGGCAACGAGCTCTAACCCATAGAGAGCTGTCACAAGCCCCAGATCCATTCATGCATTTCATCCAAGTCTGAGGCATTCAGCTGGGAAGTGGGGAAGGAGCTCTGACACTGTGGATCTTGAGCTCTTGTCCTGATTTTCTCTCCATAGTCTCATAAGTATGAGTTGTTGGCATACTCAGTTTGATGAGCATTAACATTATTAGAACAAATGCATGTATATTGCACAGAGCTATTACTTTTGAGAATCATATTTAGAGAGAAAATATTTCCCCAAACAGTCATGCACTGTTTCCCCCCTCTGAAGACACCATTTACTCACTCATTGCCATTGGTCACAGCTGACTCATAGCTGACCCTTCAGCAAGTTTTCAGAGGCTGTAAATCACTCGTGAGACTACCCAACTTTCTCTAACAGAGCAGGTGGCAAATTTGAACTGAGAGCCTTTGGGCTGGTGGCACAGCTCCCTACCACCAGCCACCAGGGCTCCCTTTTATTATTAGTTGCCCTCAAGTCTTCTCGAACTTATGGTGATCCCACGTGTGTTGGAGTGCAGCTATACTGGGTTCCTTCTTTCTAAGTTTCTTAGCAAGAAATGGTGGCTTCCATATGCTCAGTAATTAAAGGAATATAACTTCTGAATAATATTATTAAAGGAATATACTTCTGAATAATCTGATAAAAATGTCAATATATCGCTATTATTGAATTGTTGTTAAGTGCTATTGAATCCTAGACAGCTCATAATGACCCTATGAACAAAAGACCTGAACACTTGTATAACTTTCATCATTTCTCCAAGTTCAGAGTTTCTAGAGGCAAGCTATTTGGGGAGTGGATGACACTCTGCTTCCAAGCTTGTTTTAATTGGGAAGCTCCACCAAACACTGTCTGCCATGGATAACCATTATTGCATTTGACCCATCACTGTCACAGTGTTTAGCATCATAGCAACCACGAGTTACCTCTGTACAGCAAATTGACAGACCAGAGCTATACCACTTAGAAGAATGTTTCACCTAAGCCAAAGGGCCCTAATGTGTTTTTAAATAGAAGGCCAAGTCAAATAAACTCATGCCCATTAGTTTGAGAAAAGCTAATTCAGATGTTGGGAGTTTTAAAAATTCATTTATAGCTGCACCTTCCTGTCTTTCTCTTCCCCCTCCCCCAGTCCACTTTGCAATATACCTCTTGTACTAGAATGTTGTCATAAATATAATGCCTGATCATATATTCCTTTCAGACATTTCTTTCCCTTATTTTTTCCAAGGCATTGTTCATTATCTAGCCAACACTTTCCCAATTCTTACCCCAACCCCTCATGCCAGTTTGGTTTCATAAGAGCAGCGTTATATACTATTTGTCCTTTTGTGACTGAGATATTTCACTCAGCATAATGTCCTCCATGGTTACCCATGTTCTGTAATGTTTTACAAGTTCTTGTTTTCCAATATTCCATTGTGTGAATGTACCATAGATAGTCTATCCATTCATTTGTTGATGAGTACGTAGGTTGCTTCCATCTCTTTGCTATTTTGAATAACACTGCAATAAACTTGGATGTGCATACATCTGTTTGAATCATGGCTCTGGTTTCTTAGTGTATATTCACAGTAGTGGAATTGCGAGGTCAAATGATATTTCTATTTCAAACTTTTTGAAAAAGTACCAAACCACCTCTACCACTTTACATTTCCATCAACAGTGAATAAGAGTTCCACTTTTCCACAAACTTGCAAGTATTTGTTCTTTGCAGCCCTGTTGAACTTGGCAATTGTCACTGGGGTGGGATTACAGCTCATAGTTGTTTTGATTTGCGTATTTCTGATACTTGCTCTGAAGGGTCAAGGACTGCAGCCTTCAGTATGGACTAAGGCTCAATGTCAAGAAGACAAAGATTCTCGCCACTGGACCAATTGGCAGCATCAGGATGGATGACGAAGAGATTGAGAGTGTTCACAGCTTCAGTTTGCTCGGCTCCACAGTCAACACTCTTGGCACCAGCAGTCAGGAAATAAAAAAGCGTATCGCGATGGGAAAGTCTGCTGTTAGGGACCTCTCAAAGGTACTCAGGAGCAACAGTGTCTCTCTGGAGACTAAGGTGCGCCTGATACAGGCCATGGTATTTGCAATCACTTGTTATGCATCAGAGAGTTGGACAATGACTAGGGAGGACAGAAGGAGAGTGGATGCTTTTGAGCTGTGGTGCTGGAGAAGGGTACTGAATGTACCCTGGACTGCCAGGAAAACAAACAGATTCATCTTGGAGAGGATTAAACCAAGCTACTCCTTGGAGGCAAGGACTCTGGGGCTTCGTCTGACATACTTTGGACATGTTGCCAGGAGGGACGGGTCCTTGGAGAGGGACATCATGCTTGGGAGGGTTGAGGGACAACGCAGGAGGGGAAGACCCTCTATGAGATGGATTGATTCGGTGACTGGGGTAATCGGGATGGGTGTGTCAGAGGCAGTGCGGTTGGCGCAGGATAGAGCAGGGTTTAGGGCTGTTGTGCATAGGGTCGCTATGAGTCGGAAACGACTCGACGGTACATAACAACAACAGGGATTTTGAACATTTCTTCATATGTTTGTTTGCTATCTGAATGTCGTCTTTGGTGAAGTTTCTATTCATATCTTGTGGCCATTTTGTGATTGAGTTGTTACCTTTCTGTTGCCAGGGTGCTGGAGTATTGCCAAGTATTTCCCCCTAGTGTGTGGATTTCCTTTTTTACCCTTTTAGAGTTTCCTTATGTACACAGGCCTTTGGTTCTTAGAAAATCCCATTCCTCTCATTTCTTCTCTCCTGCTTGTAGGTTTTTCATTATGCTTGGATGTCTGTTCATGCTGGGATTAAGGCTTCTGGAGTAGTTCCTAGCTTTTCTCAAGTCAGATGTTGTTGTGTGCTGTCAAGTCAGAACCAACCTATAGCTGAACCTCCAGCAGGCTTTCAGAGGCAGTAAATCACACAGGAGGAGATTGTCCATCCATCTCCTGCAGGGCAGCTGGTGAAGTCAAACTATGTGCTTATGGGATTACAGCTCAGCTTCTTACCACTAGGCAGCCAGAGCACCCTCTGGTGTAAGAGAATTCTTATTTAGAAATTAAAAATCCCAGTGATTTTAGAAAATGATAAGTATATTTTAAATATACACCCACATTAGCTTTCAAGACTTCCAACAATAGGCATATTGTGAGGACGGCGAAGGACAGAGGAAGGTTCAGATTTTTAGTGGTGCTGAGTCACAGCTCACAATAACAGTAATCATCATTTTGCCAACAAAATACACGGAAAATACTTCAGCTGGACTGACATTTATTTGCCAAACAACTATCGAACACTATGTTTTAACCACTGTGGTCAGAGTGAGGCATGAAAAAGCCTAATCTCACAGTCTTTCATTTTAGACAGCTTATGAGAATTTGACTGATGTAAAAATGCCAGGAGAACAAACAGGTCTGTCCTGGAGAGAGTGAAGACAGGTTGCTCCTTGGAGGCAAGTATTTTGAAACTCTGTCTCACAAACTTTGAGCATGTTGCCAGGAGGGACCATCCCTTGGAGAGGGACATCATGCTTAGATTGGGTAGAGGACTCAAGGTTATTGATCATAGCATTGCTATGAATCATCGTTGACTCAACAGTACACAACAACAACAAGAACAAGGTAAAAAATATGAGCATTAACCGGGGATCAACGAGCCCCTTGACTTGCTAACTGAAAAGTCATCAGTTTGAGTCTACCAGCCACACTCTGCAGGGGAAAGACGAGAGAGTTTCCACCCGTAAAGATCTACAGCTAGAAAGACCTGGAGAGGGTTTGGTGGCTGTGAGTGTGTTTGTTGGATCCCTTTAATGTTACTAGGAGAAACAAAAGCCAAACGAGAGTTCTCATGGAATTTTCTGTGCAGTAAATCTGAAAATATTGAGTCTATAAAACTTATATTTTGTAAAACTTTCAGGTATATCATGTAATGAAAGTGGAAGTTTGGGGACACGTGATTAGGCCTAGAGGGAGAAAAATAACAATTATTTCTACTTCTTAAACAATATGCCTCTGGAAACTTTGAGAAACGATGGTAGTTATAGAAAGGCTTCAGGTATTTTGTACATAGAGTCACTATGAGTCATGCTTAACTTGACTGCAATCAATAACAACAACAATAACAATCTAGGTCCAGGAAGTATGAACACATATTGTCAGAATCCCTAATTGTCATAACTGTGTTCTCTTGCTTTTTAAAAAACAAACCAAAAAACCTTACAGTTCAGATGACACAGCAAATTAGATTTCCATACAACAATTTGCGCACATTTTGTCTCGTGCTATCACTTGCAGTTCTCAATGTACCAGGATTTCTTCACTTCCTCTCTGAAATCCTGTTGCCATTCAGGCTTCCTTCCTACCCCTTTTTGCTTTCTGGGCTTTGGTTTTGGAGAAACGCGGCTGTTTTGCTCTTGTATGGCTGATTGCACCAAGTCCGTGGTTGTTAGCTGCTGTCAAGTTGTCGTGACTCCGTGTACAAAGATAGAGACTTTGTCCTGCCTGCCACCACCCACACCTTCTCCACCGTGCTCAAGTTCGTTGTTACAGTCTTTGTGGCGATCCATCCCATTGAGGATCCTCCTCTCCCTCCCTGATTCTCGACTTTTCCAAACATCATGTCTTGTCCAAGAATTAGCCCTTCCTGATAACCTCTCCAAACTACGGAAGACCAAGTCTCACCATCCTTGCCTCTAAGGAGCATTCGGCCTACATCCCGTCCTCGTTTTTCTCTATGGAACTGCCATTGTGGTCCCATTGAGTCAGGACCAACCCATAGCTGACCCTCCAGCAGATTTTCAGGAGCTGTTCTGTCAGGAGGAGCTCACCCATCTTTCTACCCCCAAGCCCCTGGTGGATTCGAACCAGGCTCTGAGCAGCTGACAGCATGACTAGTGGGTTGAAAATGCCGACTTTTTCATTAGCATTGGACTGTTTCAACCAGTGTGACACCAGGGTCCCTCAGCTATTGTTAAGCAGGTGTAAAATGAAGCTTGTAGGGGCAATCAACTAGAGATTTTCATTGTCGGTAAGCAGTTTTTATTAATGCCACAATACCGTTTTTAAAATGAGACAATTTCCTCAGCTATGGACTTAGACAACTTAGCAATCAAATAGTATTCTTTTGAAAAGTTGAGATCACATGACTTCTCAATTCGTGAATTTGGTTTTGGGGAAATGTGGCTGTTTTGCTCTTGTATGGCTGATTGCACCGAGTCTTCAGTGTTCACTGAGTCTTCTTCAGGTTTTTTTATTCATTAATATCTCTTTTTAGCTAAGAAGTGACCTTTGTGTTTGAAAATATGATTTTTAAGTAACTCCATTGTTTCAAGGCAATTCCATGAAATCTTGATAACTTTCAGATACTGAGAGCTACTTAAAGATGTTCTATATTATTTACCTTATTTTGTGGGGTGAGATGAGAAGCCATTGGAAGGTTTTAGCGACAAGTTAGTGACTTTTGCATGAAAGGGATTGTTCCAGTCACTACCACAATGGTCTTGAGCATGACAGAGATGGATGTGTACTGGGTATGTTTCAGCACAGGGCAAAGTTCAGGCCTGTTGATCATAGGGCTGCTATGAGTCCTAGGGGCCAAAGGTGACTCGACAACACCTAATGACAAAAACATCACCACCACCATGGAAAGGGAAACAGGGTAGAAGGAAGAAGCTCTGTATCATTGCCAAGACTCTGAGTCAAATGCCTTGGGACCAAACGCTCACATTGGGGAAAGTTGCTCTCTTCCAGGGAAGTTCTTGGTCCACAGAGGGATTACCTCTCTAGCCAAACAATGAACATGGAAAGAAATCGAAGACCAGATAAAGGAGTCCTGGGTGCTGCAAACAGGGAAGCACTTGACTACTAGCCGGAAGATGGGCAGTTCAGACCCACGCAGACGTGCCTCAGGAGACAGCCCTGACAATCTGCATGGACTGAAGTGCTAGGGAGAACAGTTCTACTTCACAACACATTCACTTACTGAAATTAATTTGGCAGCAACTGGCTGGTTTGTTGATTGTATTATGAGCAAGGCAGCAGAGGTGATATGCCGAAAAATGACTTTGTTCTCTTTCTATGTAAGTTGAGAAAAGAGCTTGTAGAGTTAAACAGCTATTAACCCTACATATCAACCCTCATCATTCATTTCCACCTTACAAAGGAGACTAGAGGCTTTCTCAGGAGATTTTGTAGGAGGAGGGTTCACTTTGTATATAAATATGGCCGTCTGAGGCTTACCAATTTACAAATGTCTTCCATTTCTAAAATACATTTTTGGAGCACCTACATTTTCATGAAATATTTTGGGTAGCAGAATACTGAGAACTACACCAGCAGAGCTCCTGGTTCACAAACTAGTTTAATGCTTGTTTTGTAAATGTCCTTTTTGATTGAGATGGAATGCTTTTGAGTAGTCAGCATGGATCCTGCTCAATTCACCCACCTCCAAACTAACGCCAATGGCTGGACAAGTAAACCTGATAGAATTTATTGACTAGGCTTTCTTTTCAGTGCAGATTTAAAATGCCGGGGGCAATTTATTGGGTTCTGGATGTGATGTGATGTGTGTGTGTGTGTGTGTGTGTGTGTGTGTGTGCGTGTGTGTTCATGGTTAGAGAGTAAGTCCTGAAGCTTCTTGAAAGCCAGGAAAGTAAGTTTTCAAGCAACTGGAAAAGTTAAGTTACCACTTTTATGGGACAGGGTGGCTGTGGTGGGATGAATTTAAGTTCACAATGTTTTGCCAAGCCGGCAATCCTCTCCACTGTGATAGAAGTTACTTGGTCTATCTTGGAGAGGCAATTCGGAGACACCAGGTAAGATGCAGTACCCACGGTGTGCCTGACGGTGTCGCTCCATCACAGCGAGCATCTGCTGGAACAGCGTTCTCAACTCACTGTTTCTTCAATTTCACAGATAAGCCTGTGATATTTTTTCATTATGTTATTGTCCGGGAGAAGTTCAGTTGGGATTTTCCTATTTTTTGTCCTTTTAAAAAAAATTGCTTGTTTTTCCTTTTTAGTTTTCTAAGTAGTTTTAAAATTATTTTACAGCCATGTATTTAAAATTTGGCGGTAGTATGTGGTAGGCATTTTCCCAAATGAGTGGACAACCTGGGTTTTGCTTGCTTTCAGGATAAAGCTATTGTGTGGGGTCTAGTATCAAAGAATACATATGCTGGAATGCTGAGAAAATGGAACCAACACTTGGCATTTGAAAGTAGTGTTTTCTGGGTAATCGGATTAGATGGGGGGAAATAGTGAATTAAATGGGCAGAGATTAGGCTACAAGGCATATTGTTGTTGTTATTATGTGCCGTCGAGTTGCTTGCGACTCATAGCGACCCTATGTACAACAGCCCTAAACTCTGCTCTATCCTGTGCCAATCGCACTGTCTCTGACATTCCCATCCCAATTATCCCAGTCACTCTATCAATCCACCTCATAGAGGGCCTTCCTCTCCTGTGCTGTCTCTCCACCTTCCCAATTATGATGTCCCTCTCCAAGGACCGGTCCCTCCTTAGAACATGTACGAAGTATGTTAGACAAGGCTCAGAATCCTTGCCTCCAAGGAGCTGCCTGATTTACCCTCTCCAGGTTTAATCTGTTTGTTTTCTTGGCAGTCCATGGTACCCTCGACACTCTTCTCCAGTACCACAGCTCAAAGGCATCAATTCTTCTTCTATCCTCCCTGGTCATTGTCCAACTCTCTGATGCATAACAAGTGATTGCAAAGACCATGGCCTGTATCAGACACACCTTAGTCTCCAGAGAGACACCATTGCTCTTCAGTACTTTGGAGAGGTCCCTAACAGCAGACTTTCCCAGGGCAATGCGCCTTTTAATTTCCTGGCTACTGGTGCCAGGAGTGTTGACTGTGGAGCCAAGCAGACTAAATTTGTGAACAATCTCAATCTCTTCACCATCCATCCTGATACTGCCAATTGGTCCAGTGGTGAGAATCTTTGTCTTCCTGACAGTGAGCCTCAATCTATACTGAAGCAAGTGCTTCGTACTGACTCTAAATTGGAATGTCTTTTGGAGAATTATTTTGTCTTGTTTTCTTACGTTGGGGCATATGGTCACTTTTGAGCTATTATGATACACTGCCTTCACAGACCACGGATGATATAAGTGGAGAGAGAACATCCCTCCTCCGCCCAGCCTCTCTGGGTATGCTCTGGACAGAGGAAAAGAATTCTTTAAAATGCATTTTCCCTTTCTGTAGACTCAAAACAAAATACCTCACACTCCCTGCTGAGAAGTTGTTTCCAATTCCAAATGACCCTCCTTTGAGTTTCTGAGTCTGTAAATGGAAACAGTGGAGACTATCTTTCTCCTGTGGAGCAGATGGTAGATCCAAACCCTGAACCACCAGAGACATTTTGCCTTTGAGTCGGAAGCACAATTTTTTTATGTTTATCTGTGTTTTATTGACTAGGCAAAAACATCCTACCGTGTGGATCAGAGCAAATTATGGATAACATTATAAGAAATAAGAATTTTACAGTACTAAATGGTGCCTCTAAGGAAAGTCAGTCATTTGAGCAGATCAAGGGGATATGACAGAGTTAAAAAATACTAGAAAGGGTGTGTGTTAAGGTTATACCTTTTCGTTTATTCAGTCTGAATGCTGAGCTAAATTTGCAAAATCCCTTCTTTTACGTACAACAAACATGTTAACAATGCTATAGAGCTCAGAAGCTAACTCTGGTAATTAATGCCTTAACCACATAACACACTCTTACGGTATGCCGAGGAGTAAAGATAACATATTTTAGTTTTAAATTGTATCTTGTCATTCAGCAGCACAATTTGCTATGGGCTATGCTAACGGAGCTCCCTACATGCAGAATCATATCCAAGATTGTATTTGATCCAAAGTAAAAACAAATTGGCAATCAGTGTATCTGTTTGGATTTTATGTAGCTAAAGGTAGCCATCAGGTTTATTCTATAAGTCATTGTATAAACAAAACCAAACCAGAAATCCAGCTCTGAGTTGGCCTTTGAGAGACAACTCATAGCTGGCCCTCCCGTGGGTTTTGGCAGGCTGGAAATCACTAAGGAGGAGACTTCCCAACTTTCTCTAGCAGAATTGTTGTGAAGAGACTATTAAATAAATACATGTATGAACAGATACAAAGGCACTGGCCTTGGAGTCTGACTCATTGCAACCCTCCATCAGGGTTTTATACGAGAAGACTGCCTATTTTTCTCCCTTAGAGAGGCAGATGGATTTGAACTACTCATCTTTTGGGTAGCAGTCCAACGTAATCACACACTGCATCACCAGGGTTCCTAAAGACACTATATTGTTGCTATGTTCTTTTGAGTGGGGACTGACTCATAGCTGACCCTCCAGTGGCTTTTCAGAGGCTGCCAATCACGTAGGAGGAGATTGCCTCCAGAATTCCCTAAAGACACTCTTATTGTTAAGTTTCATTGAGTCAAGTATGACTCATAGTGAACCAAGAACTACAAATCTGAACATCATCCTATCCTTGCGCCATCCTCATCACCTCTGACATACTTCAGGCCATTGCTGCAGTCACTGTGTTGATCCATCTCATTGAGGGTCTTCCTCTCCTTTGATGACCCTCCACTTTCCAAGCCAGATGTCTTTTTTCCAAAGCCACAGTGGACCCTAATTTTAATGTCTTAATAGGCTTCTGAGAGAGATTATAGCAAAGAATGAACAAGGGAAACCAATCTTGCTTTGCTTAGTGAAGCACATCTCATTTGAAGGAAAGTGAATCTCCTGTGAACTTGGTTGCACTTAGAGAGTGCTTCTCATCTTTCATCTGGATTTTGATGCTACCATCTCTGACTGTGTATCCCTGAAGAACTGATTTTGAAGGAGATGACTGTAGATTCTGTGTAGATATACAGAATCTACACAGAGAGGAGTGCATAACGATTGTGTAGATGATTCTTAAAGGAAACCCAACAACTTGGAGTGCCAAAGCCATGTAAAGTTGACCTAATAAAGCTTCTTCCCTCACCCTTTGTTAGGCTTTGGTAAATGTTCTATAGCAAATTATTGTCTTCCGTATGCCACTAGGAAGAGATTGGTACAGAATCATGGCCTATTAAGCAATTTTCTTGAAGGATGAAGTAGGATTTGCACTGTGATATTTTTAAGAACCTGGTTCTCTTTCTGAAGAAGAGACTAGACTCAATGACAAGGAAAGCACTTATGTACAGGGAATAGCTTAACTTGTTGGGTGTTTGTTTTTCTTTTTTTTCATTTATAATCCCAAAATAGTTACGATTAGCATATATTTTTAAGTTTTTCCTCTCCTTTGATAAAATTGTTTGCATGAATACAGACTTATGGTGGTGATTTTGTCTTTGCCCCTAAAATTTGGAACATCTGAGAAGTTATGAAGAGAAGGACAGATCAAACACTAGATTTGTGCTAAAAGGTTGGTCTGGTTGAGCCTAGCTGAGGCACAGAATCATTATGAGAAATAATAATTTCTTGTTGTATTACATTTAGGGTGGTTTGTTAGGTAGCAAAAATGAACTGAAATAGCTCAGAAGGATGTTGGATAAGGAGATGAGGTGTCAGGTCATGAGTTACATGTCAAAGAGAAATGGGCCTAGTTTTGGATCCTGCTCTAGTTTTTTTAAAAACAGCTTCTTTAATATGTGTTGTTTTACTTGTGCTGTTGAGTACAACTTATATCGACCCTATAAACAGTGGGTCTGAATCTTACCCTAGCCTGTGTCATCCTCAACATCTCTGATATACCTGAACCCACAGATAGAGTCACTGTTCAATCCACCTTATCAAGGATTGAACATCTTGTATTCTTTTTTATGCTACTCTCCACCTTTCCAAATACAAGGTTCTTTTTCAAGGACTGGCCCCTCGGAACAATGTGCCCAAAGTGTGTGAGACAAAGCTTCACCATTCACGCCTCCAAGAAGCAGGGTGATTGCACTTTCTCCAAGACGTTGGTTGTTCTTTTGTTTTTATTCAATACTCTTCTCCAACACAGTTCAAAGGCATCAATTCTTCTCTGCCATCCTTATTCATCATGTAACTTACAACTGCATGCAAGCAATTGGAAACTTCATGGCTTGGATCAGATGCACCTTAGTCTTTGAAATGACATAATTGCTCTTCAGCACATTGAAAACGTCCTTGAAAGCAGACTTTCCTAATGCAACATTTTTTTATTATTTTTTTGATTGCTAGTACCAAGGGTGTTGATTGTAGATCCAAGTAAGAGGAAATGGTTGACAATTTCCATTTCCTGCCTCCATCTGTCATGATGCTAGCTATTGGTCCAGTTGTGAGAATTTTGTTTTCTCGATATTGAGATGTAATCCATATTGAAGGTTACAGTCTTTGCTCTTCTGCCAGCAAGTGTTTCAAGTCTTCACTTTTGGCAAGCAAGGTTGTGCCATCTGCATAATGCAGGTTGTTGATGAGTTTTGTTCCAATTCTGATGCCACATTCCTCAACATAAAGTCCAGCTTCTTGACTTACTCAGCATACAGAATAGGTATGGAAAAGGATACAGTCCTGACACATGTCTTTCTTGATCTTAAACTATGTTGTGTTCCTTGCTGGGTTTGGACAACAGCTTCTTGGTCTAGGTATAGGTTTTGCATGAACACAATTAAGTGTTCTGAGATTGCAATTCTTCTCAATGTTAGCCATAATTTGTTGTGATTGACACAGTCAATCTCTTTTTCCATGGTCAATTAAAAACAGATGGACATCTTATGATATTCTTATATTCATCTTATGGCAGTTTCTTTATGATATTTTACATCAGCAGTGATATCCCTGGTGCCATGGCCTCTTCTAAATCCAGCTTGAATTTCTGGCAGTTTGCTATCAATGTACTGTTCTAGCTGTTCTTTTAACTTGAGAAATACCGAGCAAGTTCTTCCCTTTTTATTTTCTGACCCTAGCTCTTTGCAGTTTGGTAGGATGACATGAAGATGTTAGGGTGGTGCTGCCCTGGTTTGCCATTGGGTCCTGTGAGTGGTGAGGACCATGAGCATCTTGATTCTCCCTTTGGCTTCCTTCGATTATGGCTGGCTAGATTAGTGAGAACTGTCCCTTTATCCCTTTATTAAACAGGGGACCCCTGCTGCCACTTTTCACTTAAAACAAACGACTACAGCTTCTCAGCCTTTTGGCTAAGATCAAGCATGTAAAAAAAAAATAAGACTTTCCTGAGTTGGCACAACACAAATGAAAGTTGACACAGCAATTTGGGGCCCTTTTTCATACAGATTATCTGTGCAGCTGGTTAGAATCTTTACAATGTGTCCAAATGATCATTATTTCCATTCTGTTTAATCTGCTTCCATTGACCTAGATTCCCCTGCCCTCATTGCCAATCCACTTTTGATTTTTTTGAAAAGTGATAGCTTTGGTACAACTATGATATTACTGAAATGGTAAAAAAATATTGAAAACACAAAAGAACACAAATCTATAGTGATACGAAACACTGAAATTATTAAAGATTCTCTTTCCTTAGATCCACAGTTAATGCCAGTGGAAACAGAAGTAAAAAACTCCAACAATCTATTGCTTTGGGAAAATCTGCTGTAAAGGACTTCCATAAGACGCCAGAGAAACAAGAATGTCACTTTGAGGATGAAGGTGTATTTGACTCAAGCTGAAATATTTTCAATCACCTTACATGTATGTGGAAGTTGTATAATGAAAAAGGAAGATCAGAGAAGAATTGATGCCTTTTAATTGTCATGTTGGAAAAAAGAAATTCATCCATAAATATCAACTGCCAAAGGAACAAACATCTTTCTTGGAGAAAATACCCGAATAGAATGCTCCTTAGAAACATGGATAGAGATTTTATCTTTATAGCTTGGGCATGTGCTCAGAGATAGTTATCATGCTTGTGAAGGCAGAGGATCAACAGGAAGAGGAAGCTCCTCTTCCATATCGATTGTCACAGTGAGTGTAACAATGGGTTCAAGTTCAGCAGTGTGTGGGAGACTGGGGCAGGACTGTGCAGTGTTTCATACAGTGATACAGAAGGTTGCCCTGAGCCAGAGCCAACTTGTGAGCACATAACCACAGAAAATATAAAGCAGAAGGGTTTGCAATAATTATATAGTTGATCAACTACCTATGATTCAGTGTTCTCATTAAATAAGAGAGCTCTAAAATGAAATATGTTGAATTGTAGGGTTAGACACTACAGAAAGAAATCATAGTGGGCGGGAACTAGCTACATGATTTGCTACTAGGCTTCACTCACTAGGGACCATATACACTGAGTGAAATGGGGCTTTGCTGTCTACATTTGTGAAATCACCCACCTAACAGGAGGTACTTCCTTTCCTTCTACTCTAAACCACACACCCAATGAGAGACAACTGGCTGGCTGTGCCTATTCAGTCCCTTTTCCCAGAATAAATGTTTGGTAGATAAATACCCAGCTCCACTGCTGTTATCTGTCTGGACTAGTTGTGTATATGAATCACCCAGGAATCTTATTAAGATAGGATTCTGGCTCAGTAGTCTGTGTTGTGGCCTGAAAGTTCCCAGATGGCATCCATGCTACTTCCTGGTTTCTAGACAATACTTTGACTATTGTTGTGTACCATCAAATCGGAACCTATAGCTGACCCTCCAGAGAATTTTCAGAGGCGATTAGTCCCACGAGAGGAGACGGACCATCTTTCTCCTTCAGAGCAGTTGGTGGATTTGAATGGCATGCCTTTGGGTTGGCAGCACAGCTCCTTACCACTAAGCCAACCAGAGCTCCCTGATAAGCTCACTTTGATTCGCACAAGTGTAACAAAAGAGGGCTCTGGTGGCTTAGTCCATAGGGAATTGTGCTATTAACCTAAAGATGGCTGGTTTGAATACACTAGCAGCTTCAAAGGAGAAAGAGGGGCAATATCCTCCCATACACTTAGCAGCCTCTGTAAACCAACTGGAGGGTCAGCTTTGAGCCAGTTCTGATTTGATGGTAATGAGTTGTTGAGTTGAACTGGAAAAAAAGGGAAAACAAAGTGATTGAGCTGATTCTGGCTCAAGGCCACCGCATGCCTTTCACCTTTCACGGTAGAGCAGTTTCCCACAGGGGTTTCAGTGGCTGGGTTTTCCACAGCAGAATGAGGAATTTCTTTGAGGAAACTCTGGGTGGATCTGAACCACGAAATTTTCAGATTCATATCAGAGCTTGTAACCATTTTCACAATACAGGCATTCCATAGCAAGGAGCCAGACCAGTAATTTAAAATGTAGATATTCTGACACTCTTGAAATTAAAAAGAAAACTAGAGAAAGTTATTGCCAAGAACATCATAGTTAAGAAATGGTGAGGAGGTCTTTGTGCTGAACTCAGCAATTATCTTTGAAAACTATGTCTTATTCTCTGTACTTCCCATTCCATGCCCCAATAATGAGGCAATTTCAAAATAAGTGAATCTGGTTACATTGTTTACAATTAATTTCTTGAGTTGGCATAATGTTTCATTGACTCCTCCTAGAATCCTTGGCGTAAGAGAACACAGGTTCCATCTTGTACTTCAATTGCCAAAGTGTTGTAATAGTTATCGAACCTGTTCAGAGGTAAATTGCTTTTACTTTGTTACTGAGTGAAAATCTGAATAACAACACCCTATTGGATTTATCATGAGCCCAAAAAGAGGCACGGAGCCTATCCCAGGAGGATGAGGCATTTTGGAAACTGACAGACAAATTGTAGAACAGGCACCCTTTTCAAGTTTTGCCACATTGATTAATTAGAAAAGAAAGAAAAAGATAAAGAAAGTTAGAGAGAAAGAAACTCTTTTTTGTTCAGGTCACCTGTTTAGAAGCAGGCAGAGAGATATGTGTGTGCGTGCATTATGTTCTGTGGAATCAGCTGCAATTCATGGTGGACCTCAGTGTTCAGAGGACAATGACAGCAAAGGAAACTGCACATCTTTGTCCTACAGAGAAGCTGGTGGATTCAAATCGTGCACCTTTGGTCTGGCAGCACAACTTCTTACCAGGAAGCCACCAGAGTTCTCCAAGCAGAGAGAAGTTCATTTAAATCTTTGACCTTCTCTTCACTGGGGCTGGAGTAGTTGTAAGGAACAATAGTTGCCGCCGCCTCTGCCTTTGGATTTGGTATCCCCACAGTCAGGAAGAACAAAGTTGTGAATTACAGCTTAAAATGGAGCTTTGGGAGTAGATCAGCTCAGCTCTCATTCTACTGGCTCTAATGGATGGCTCTAGGAAAGTTGTTCACTCCCCTAACATTGCTGAGCTCAGCTCTTGCCCCTTACTCGGAAGTCATGCATAGTTGACCCTTCCTTTATTGGGTTTCCAACATTGTAAATCTCACAGGAGGAGATTGCCTATCAAGGAGAATAATCAGATCTCCTGCCTAGTACTGCTAAGAGGATTATATGAAATTTAGCACACATATAAATCTATTATGTGTACGTATTAGATTTAGCAATGCAAGTCACAAGGCAACTGATGTTTGTGTTACTGTTAGTACCACGAGATATTAATGAATAGTAGCTACCCTTTGTACTAGGATTCATATATAGCCCTGTTGAGTATATGCCATTTCAGCAGGCAGCAAGTCCAGTCTGTCATTTATCTCCCTCATCTCATTTTGTCAAGAAACTTGGGCAGAAGTGGTTTGCAAGGGCTTGAGACCTGATAGAGAGCAGGTAGATGTTGTACCTTAGTGAGGACACAGTTATACAGTTATCTAATATGCTTGGAGGACAAGTGCCATCTCAGGCATACCTCTGCATGTTTAAAAACATATAAAGCAAACACCAAGTTGATTACAGAGCTGATTTGGAACCAGTGAAAGTCTCCTAGGCTTTGCTGGATGCATCTCTATGTTTTTATCTTTTCTAGTTAAAATAAATGGTAATTGTAAGCAAAGATATTACAAGAATTCTGAGAGCCAGCCCAAAGAATTAATGAGCTCTGTAGGAAAGTAGAAGCAACGGGCTCAAGTGTGTCAGAAATAGGAGGACGGCACAGGATAGAGCAGGGTTCAGGTCTGTTTCTCATAAGGTCGCTATGAGTAGTACTCAACAGCCACACTCAATAGCAACAGAATATTAATTAAAACTAGCAGGTATTTGTGTCTAACTATTTGACAGTCTGAAGGGCTGTGCTCTTTTACATTTTTATCTATATTTGCATATGACTTGGGATGGTCAAGCATGAGACAGAGTAAGTTCTTTGTTACAGTCACTATGTTAAACCATGTTGTTGTATTGTTGTTGTTATGTGCCGTCGAGTCGCCTGCGACTCCTAGCGACCCTATGTACAACAGCCCTAAACTCCGCTCTGTCCTGTGCCAATCGCACTGTCTCTGACACTCCCATCCCAATTATCCCAGTCACCGAATCAATCCACCTCATAGAGGGCCTTCCTCTCCTGCGCCGTCCCTCCACCCTCCCAAGCATGATGTCCCTCTCCAAGAACCGGTCTCTCCTCACTACATGTCCGAAGTAAGTTAGATGGAGCCTCAGAATCCTTGCCCCTAGGAGCCACCCGGTTTAACCCTCTCCAGGACAAATCTATTTGTTTTCCTAGCAGTCCATGGTATTCTCAGTACTCTTCTCCAGCACCACAGCTCAAAGGCATCAATTCTCCTTCTATCCTTCTTGGTCATTGTCCAACTCTCTGATGCATAACAGGTGATTGCGAAGACTATGGGCTGTATCAGATGCACCTTAGTCTCCAGAGAGACACCACTGCTCTTCAGCACTTTGGAGAGGTCCCTAATAGCAGACTTTCCCATGGCAATGCGCCTTTTAATTTCCTGGCTGCTGGTGCCAAGACTGTTGACTATGGAGCCAAGCAGACTAAAGCTGTGTACAATCTCAATCTCTTCACCATCCATCCTGATGCTGCCAATTGGTCCAGTGGTGAGAATCTTTGTCTTCTTGACATTGAGCCTCAATCCATATTGCAGGCTGCAGTCGTTGACCCTCTGCAGCAGGTGCTTCAGGTCCTCCTCAGTTTCAGCAAGCAGGGTTGTGTCATCCGCATAACGCAGATTGTTGATAAATAGTCCACCAATCCTGACCCCACATTTCTCCTCATAGAGCCCAGCCTCCCGGATAATCTGTTCTGCATATAGGTTGAAGAGGTATGGAGATAGGATGCATCCCTGGCGTACGCCCTTCCCAATTTTGAACCATGCAGTGTTCCCTTGCTCTGTTCTGACTACTGCCTCCTGGTCCAAGTATAAGTTTCGCATTAGAACGATCAAGTGTTCTGGGATTCCCATTCTTCTCAGAGTCAGCCATAGTTTGTTATGATCTACACAGTCAAATGCTTTTGCATAGTCAATGAAGCACAGATAGACATTCCTCTGGTATTCCCTGCTTTCAGCCAAGATCCATCTAACATCAGCTACAATATCTCTAGTACCACAACCCCTTCTGAAACCAGCCTGGACTTCTGGTAGTTCTCTGTTGATGTGCTGTTCCAGTCGTTTTTGGATAATTTTCAGTAAAATCTTGCTTGCATGTGAAATCAGTGAAATTGTTCTGTAGTTTCCACATTCGGTTGGGTCACCTTTCTTTGGGATAGGAACAAATATCGATCTCTTCCAGTCAGTTGGCCAAGTGGTCGTTCTCCAGATTTCTTGGCACAACTTGGTGAGCACGTCCAGGGCAGCATCTGTTAACTGAAATATATCAATTGGTACACCATCTATTCCTGGAGCCTTATTTTTGGCCATGTCCTTCAAATTTCTTTTTGATTTCTTGTTGTATTAGTGGCACAAAATGGGAAAAAAATGAATAAACAAGAAAAGGATAGATAGTGACCTAGAATCACAGGAAAATGAATGAATAAAATGGAAAACTAAAATAACATCAATTAATAATTCAATAAATGTGTTTAAAAGTATATATAACACTAAGAAAATGACTTGGAAAATAGCAGAAGAAATTATTTAGACTATGAATTAGAGAGAAAACAATGGAAATTCAGGAGAGATTTTAAGATCCTCAGTCTAAATATAACACAGGTTTAATTGAAGTCTCAGAGGAATGAATGAAAACAGAGGGAGAGACTGAGGAAGGGGAGGCAAGAAAATCAGAGAAACAGACAGTGACTGATGTAACTGATGAAAAGAAAAGTACACTTTCTTTGCTTAGTACCCACACAGCCTGCCTCTCTCTCTCTCTCCCTCTCTCTCTCTCTCTCTCTCTCTCTCTCTCTCTCTCTCTCTCCAGCTTCTCCCCCTTGCTGAAAGTAAAGAGTTGTTCCTGCTCCATCTGTTCAAGACAGACTATAACCAACACCATTTTTCCTGCCCTCAGCTATCCCACATAAACAGTAAATAGAGAATCGCACACTTACTAAAAGACAGGAGGGATTTTCTTTAGAAAAATTATTATTATTAATTTTAATGCAAATTTACAGAAACTTTGAATTTCCATTCACTTGTTGCACTTTTCTCCCTGTACCCCCGTCCCCCCAGTTCTGTCGTCTCTTTGAAAAGTAAAAGAAAAATTCTTTAATATTATACAATATGCCCCACCCCAGGTCCATTCCACTATGCAGCCTTTGTTCTGGGCTTCTGTCATGACAATAATAGCTAATCACATATCCCTTTTAAACAGTTCTCTCCCTTATCTGTTTCAATGGAGTATATATTATTTATTCCATCTTTCTCAGTCTTACCCCAACCCCAATGTATTAGAGTTATACAAATAAACTAGTATAAAAAATAATGCAAAAAGAATGTATATGAATGATTGTATGAAACACAATGTAGTATAAAATGCAATGCATATGAATGAAACATACTGTAAAAGTATTATATGAAAATCAATACAAATTTTTAAAAAAGAAAAGCACACACACACACAAAAACCTAAAAAGACAGGAGGTACAAGATTAAAACTTTCTGAACTAACAGACTACATAGAACACCTGTACAACTCAAAGAGACCTATCAAAACAAAATAATACAAAGAAAATACCAACACAAAAATGTGTTGGCAGCAGATATCTTTAAATCAAACACAAAAAACAGGGGGTGGGTGTTGGGTAAAATAGGTCTGGCAGGGATCTGGAAAACAGGGTAATGGTGATTAATTTTATAAAACACAATGAAGGGGAATGATTCTATGAAACACAATGTGAAACACAGTGTATATGAACTTTATAAGCAAACCAATGTACAAGAATTTTTTTTTAAAAACCCATATTACAAAACAAAACAAACCCAGGACAATTAGGAAAGATGCAGCAGAGACCTGAAAAGATGGGATAATAGTGGGCATAGATCAGTGGTGATTAATTTATAAAACACAGTTTATGGGAATGATCATATGAAACACAATGGGAATAAATGGATATGTGAAATACAATGTATATGAATGAAACATAATATGTAGGGATTTTATATACAAACTAATATAAAATAAAAAGAATTAAAAATAAAAACCAAAACACAAACCCAAGACAAAATGACATAAACAAGTGGTGAAAATAAAGCACTAGAAAATCTTTTAGAGGAAGAAATGTTATTTGGACTTTCTGATAAAGAATAAAAAGGATAGTTCAGTGCTTTAAACAGGGGGAGTCAAGAAAAACACAGAAAGCATAGAATTTTAAAAAATAGATCCAAGTATATAAAAAGGAAAAATCATAAGTCATACAAAAACATCAAACTCAAATCCAAAATATTAAGACTAAAATTTGAGAACACACTATCAGGATAAAAGAGCAGAACTGAAGCACTGAGACACAGAATTAGTGAGACAAGACAAATTCTTCAGTACGAGTCTCTTAGAGGAACAATCAGGAAAAAACAAAGGAAAATGAAGAAAGCATAACAATTATGTGGGAAGTATCAAGAGGAAGAAATTATCTATGATTGGAATTCCAGTGCATGAAATAACAACAATGAAAAAAAAATACACAGGAAACTAGTGAAGATGTACTAGGAGGGGAAATGCCAACTATGAAAATGACAACATACATATTTAAGAAGTTAAGCAAACCTAAACAAGTTAGGTTCCAAAAGAAAAATCCTGATATATATAATAATAAAATTTTCCAAAGAATCGAAGACTATTAAAAGCAGCTTGGAGAAGGTGACCAGTCACCTACAAAGGAGAACCAATACAACTAAACTCTGATTTCTCACCAGAAACTATGGAGGCAAGAAGGAAATGGAATGACACAGAGAAAACTCGGAAAGAAAAAAACTGCCTACCAAGAATTTATACCTCCAAGAAATTGTCCCTCAAATATGATAGTGGAATGAAAATATTTCTGGATAAAGAAACCAAAGAATTGTGACTACACCAACATTATAAAAAAATACTGACATAAAAATAGTATAACCCACAAAAAACCAAACCAAAACAAACAAAAAAAAAAACCCCAACCCAAACCAAAACCCAACAAAGCAAAACACACACACACACACACACACACAAATAAGAATAAAAATTAATACCTTAACCCAATATTGTCAACAGTCAGGAAACAAAACATTCTGGCAACTAAAAAGAACTCATTCATAAATCACTTGCTCCAGTAGGTCACTGCAGCAAAATAAAGCAGCAGCTGGAACCAAGATGCTTCACTAGGATGGAGTCGGTTTATTTGCCAGAACAACTTCTAAGTATTCTCTTGACACACTTCCTCTGGTTCTTTAATCTTCAGTCTTAAACAATGTTTTTGAGCCTTCTACTTTCAGGGGTCTTCCAAGTATCCATAGATGTAAACTAACAAAGTGCAACTGCTGAAGCTGCAATACCTCCTGGGATTTGGTCTCTATATCTGAGGCTTCAGAGCCATGTTATTTCATAGGAGAGTCCAGCTAATTGGCCTGGAATTGTGTCTAGTGTTTCTGTTCTACACTTAATGACACTGCATAGAATCTGAGTGCTTGAAAACTTGAGCAGAGCCACCCAGTTTGCAATAATTGGTCTATACACCTGAAACAATAGGGGAATAAGGAGAGTTAGGAATTGGGGGAGGAAATTGAATATATGGTCAATAGTTCCCATAAACAACTTTATGTTGTGCTAGGAGGGATCTCTGGTGGCCTAGTGGTAAGGAGCTGTGCTGCCAGCTCAAAGGCACGTGGTTAGAATCCACCAGCTGCTCTGAGGGAGAAAGATGAGCAATCTCTTCAAGTGAGATTTACTGCCTCTGCTGGAGGGTAAGCTATGAGTCAGCTCTGACTAGATGGCACATAACAACATCACTGTGCTAGGAGACCACAACTAGATGGTGCCTGGCTATCATTACTGAGCATTTTTATTAAATAGTCTACAGAAGAATTCTAATTCAAAGGCTGAAAATGGGCAAGAACATTTAAAATTCTCATGTAATCCACAATTTCTGGAGCCACTGAAACTGGATTAACTCCTGAAACTATTGCTCCGAGATAATCTGTAAATTTTAAATAAAAATATTTCCTGAAGTCATCTTTAAACCATTTAATTGTTGTTATAGGCTGAGTTGCCTGTGACTCAGTGATCCTATGTACAATAGCTTTGAACCCTTTCCTATTTTGAGCCAACCTCATTGTCATACCTACCCCCATTACCCCAGTTACTGAGTCAATCCATCTCATCTACAATCTTCCGCTCCTGTGCTATCACTCCACTCATGTAGGAGCAGCTCAGTATTACCCTTTCCAGGAAAAACCTGTTTATTCTTTTAGCAGAGATTATTTGCATAGCCTTTTACCAGTTTAACTAACCACTAAATGACATCCATGAAAACAAAAAGAAAATAAGTTAATATTATGCTCACCAAAGCAAAGTCCAAAGTACTTTGAATGCTAATAAGAAAGCTACAGTATGAGACAGCCAGTGTCCACAAGTGTTATCAGTTGCACTGAAACAGTAACTGTTCCAGTGAATCAACTTTAGTAACACGTGGACTTAGGGTGAAATTTCAGCTAAGAATGACCTTCTAAGAATCAAATTCCTATGCACATCCAAAAACTTCTCCAACAGGGTAAAAAGAAAAGCCACAGACTGGGAAAAATTATTTGGTAATGACATGTCAGATAGGGACAAATATATAGAATTTATAAAATACTCGAGCACCACAACAAGATAAAGGTAAACAACCCAGTTGAAAACTGGACACAGGATATGAACAAACACTTCACTAAAAAAGACATTCAGATGGCAAACAAACACATGAAGAAATGTTCAAAATCCCTAGCTCTAAAAGTGATACAAATAAAAACAATAATCTCACCCCAGTAAGAAAAGCAATATTAACAGAATAAGCAACAAACGCTGACGAGGTTGTGGAGACACTGGAACCCTTATTCACTGTTGGTGGGAGTGTAAAATGGTGCAACCAGTATGGAAGGCAGTATGGTGCTTTCTAAAAAAGTTGCAAACAGAAATATCATATGACCCAGCAATTCCACTACTGGGAATATACCCTAAAGAAACCATAACCACCCCCTAAATAGATATATGCACACCCATATTTATTGTGGCTTTGTTCACAATAGCAAAGAGTTGGAAAAAACCTAAGTGTCCATCAACAAATGAATGGTTAGAGAAGCTCTTGTATATTCACACAAGGAATACTACACTGTGTTGAAAAACAAGGAACTCATGAAATAGTATTCAAAATGGAGGACATTATGCTGAGTGAAATATCTCAGTCACAAAAGGACAAATGCTGCATAGTGCCACTGTTGTAAAACAGGACTGACATTGGGGTTGGGCAGGGGTTGGGGGAGGCTGAGAAAGATGGGATAAATTTTATATACTGCATTGAAACAGCAGAGGGAGAGAACTGTTTAAAAGGGATATATGATTAGGTATTATTGTCATGGCAGGAGTCCAGAATGAAGACTGCATAGTGGAGTGGACTTGAGGGGAGGGATTGTGTAACAATGAAAGAATTTTTCTTTTCCTTTTCAAAACAAAGGCTGCCTAGTGGAGTGGACTTGGAGGGGAGGGATTATACAACAATGAAAGAATTTTTCTTTTACTTTTCAAAGAAAAGAGTGAACTGGGAGAGGTTGGGCAGTGAGAAAAGTGCAACAATGAATGAATGGAAATCCAAAGTCTCTGTAAACTTCTATTAAAATTAATAAAAAAATTATTTGTTAAAAAAAAAAGAATGGGCTATAACTATGGTGAAAAGGAGTAGTAATGAAAAAGATCTGTGAGGAAACCATATATACCCAGTGTGTGTTCTGGTTGGTATAAAGGTGATAAAATGTCGAGCCGGAAAAAAAAAGTTTCCTGCAGGAGATTTTAATAAGAAAGAGCAATGATATCTTTCTATAAAGATGGTGCCAAAAGTGAAGGAGGAAGCCCCTGCCCCTCCCAAAACTGAAGCCACAGCAAAGGCATTAAAGACC
This sequence comes from Elephantulus edwardii, assembly GCF_000299155.1. Taxonomy (NCBI): domain Eukaryota; kingdom Metazoa; phylum Chordata; class Mammalia; order Macroscelidea; family Macroscelididae; genus Elephantulus; species Elephantulus edwardii. The sequence goes on from NW_006399848.1 coordinate 1,108,079, forward strand.
AAGAAGGCAGTCCTGAAGGGCATCCACATCTGAAAAAAAAAAGAAGATCAACATGTCACCCACATTCCAGGGTCCTAAGACGCTAAGAGTCTGAAGGCAGCACAAATACCCCTGGAAGAGCGCCCCCAGGAGAAACGAGCTTGACCACTATGCCATCATCAAATTTCCCCTGACCACTGAGTCAGCCATGAAGAAGATAGAAGATAACAACATACTTGTGTTCATTGTGGAGGTCAAGGCCAACAAGCACCAAATTAAACAAGCTGTAAAGAATCTCTATGAATTGGTCAACACCTTGATTAGGCCTGATGGAGAGAAGAAGGCCTACGTTAGACTTGCTCCTGACTATGATGCTTGGATGTTGCCAACAAAACTGGGATCATCTAAACTGAGTCCAGCTGGCTAATTATAAATACAAATTTTTCTCACAAAAAAAAAAAAAAAAAGAAAAAAGAAAGAGCGAAGACAGCAGGCTCAGGAGATGGGGGAACCCACTTTGTTTTCTAAGGAATCTTGTATGTTTCCTGTGGTGACTAATAAGCCATAAACATGTCATGAGATTCCACTTTGCCAGGGAATTACCGCCACAATGAATCCTGCCTTCGGATACTTCCTAAAGCTCTTAAGAGTTTTTAGCACAATAAAGTAGTTATGAATATTGGAGACAGAGAGCAACAATTTTCTTTTTCAGAGAATTCTGAGGTCTATCTTAGGTTGGAATGATTAATTAATATAAGAGTAAAACTAGATTTCTAGACTTTCCTATAAGCTTTCACTATACTTAATGCCTCAGTTCAAGCTAATGAAATTAAAAGGATACTGTTATGAAATTTTGAGGGAACGCTGGTGGCTTACTGGGTAAGGAGTTGTTCTGCAAACACAAAGGCATGTAGTTTGAATCCACCAGCTGATCCTCTACAGAAAGAGCTGCTCCCATATAAATTCCAGCCTCTGAAAACCCACAGGAAGTTCAGCTGTGACTCACTTCCAACTTGATACCACATAACAACAATGGAATCTTCAGGGTCTTAAAGTTTACTCTGATATATGTTAGCAAAGAACCATTTTTTAAAAAACTCTAGAATATCACACTTTCATCTGCAAAATTTTATCTGGAAAAATGATAGTCCAAAAATACAAATATTTTATTTACCAAGTTACAGAACCTAGTATTACTGCTCTCTGTCCCCCACCCCACCCCAAGAGCAGTTGTCCTTGAGCCTTTGCCTAGGGTTTAAGTCTGCTTAAAACCAAAGGATGTACAGTAGCTTTAATTCCTAGGAAACCCTATGAACTTTGATAAACGTCGATAGTTGTAGAAGGTCTTCAAGCCTTTTGTTTTTAGAGTCACTATTAGTAGTGTTCAATTTGAAGGCAATCAACAACAACAACCAACAAATGCCAGCACCTCTTCCCTTGAAATATTTCAGGTAGTAGCATATGATAAGATATGATAAAGAGCCAGTGGTGATGAGAGAAGACATTCAAGCCGTATTGAAGACATTGGCAAAAAAGAAGGCCCAGGAATTGACGGGACACCAATTGACCTGTTTCACCTAACAAATGCAGCTGTGGTCCCACCAGTCTGTGTCAGAAAATTTAGAAGACATCTAACTGACAGCAAGAGATCCATATTTGTTATCATTCCTAAGAAAGGTGATCCAAGAGAATGTGGAAATTCTGAGCAATATCATTAAGATCAAATGCATGCAAAAGATTGATGAAAATTATAAAAAAAAACAAATGACTAGACAGTACATTAACAGTAGTTCAAGTTGGGTTTAGAAGATTCTGTGGCACCAGGGATATCATTGCTGATGTCAGATGGACCTTTGCAGAAAGTAGAGAATACCAGAAAAATTTCTGTTTGTCTTTTATTGACAATCCAAAGGCAATTGACTGTGTGGATCATAACAAACGATGGTTAACATTGAGAAGAATGGGAATTCCAGAACATTTAATTATGCTCATATAAAACCTAGACCTAGATAAAAAAAGCTATGTCTGCATATAGCAAGGGAACACTGCATAGTTTAAAATGACTTTCATCAAGTTCAATCCGTATGCTGAAAAAAGTCATTTGACAAGCTGAACTTTATTAAAAAGAATGTGGTATTATGATCAGAAGACTCATCAACAATCTGTGTGATGCAGATGGCACAACCTTGTTTGCTGAAAGGAACTTGAGAGCTGGGCAATGAATAAAAATGGCAGAAGAAATAAGTACCTTTGAGCTGTGGTATTAGGAAAGAGTGCTGATTGTTTCATGAACAGCCAACAGAACAAACAAATATGTCTCGGAGAAAGTACAGTCAGAGAGCTCCTTGAAGGCACGGATGGTGAAGCTTCATCTCACATACTTTGGACACATTGTTAGGGAAAGAACATTGTTGGAAAAGGACATTAGGCTTGAAAAGCTAAAGAGTCAGAGAAAGAGACAAAGACCTTCAATCAGATTGACACAGGGCCTGCTGCAATGTGGTCAAGTACATAAGGGCTGCTGAAGATGACACAGGATAGCGCAGGGTTCAGATCTGTTGTTTATAGAGTTGCTATGAATTGTATTCAATTTGACAGCACATAACAACAACAACACCACCAGCTGTCCCATTTACAACTCCCCTCTCCACTTCCGGTTATGACAATATAAATGTTTCTAGAGCTGGATGGTTGTTGTTATTTTTATGTACCATATAGTCCAAACTGATCAGTAACTGACCCTCCAGCTGGTTTTCAGAGGCCATAAACTGCACAGGAGACTGTCTATATTTCTTCCACAGAGCAGCTGGTGGATTCAAATCGCTTGCGGTTGGGTTAGCCGGGCAGTTTCTTACTACTAGGCCAAATGACCACATCCAAGCTGAGCTAGACGAGTTCTTTTTAAATTTGTTTTTCTAGTTTTCCTAGTGACTAGCTCTGGGACACAGGGACCCTAGTCCCTAGCTTACAAACTAGAGAAAGGTCAAACAGATGATAGTTTCTCCTTCAGGTATGCATTCCATCAGTCTATGCATTCCTTAACCTAGCCACATACAGGGAGTTGTTTAGGTGAGGGTGTAAATAGTTGGTTACTTCCTCCACACCCTTGGCAGAAAATTCTCTGGTCAGTGCAACAATGAATGAATGGAAACCCAAAATCTCTGTAAATGTTTATGAAAATTAATAAAATATAGAAAAAAAAAAGAAAATTCTCTGGTCTGCAGCCTCAGGATCCTTGAAAACACATACACACACACACACACGCACACGCACACGCACACGCACAAGTACATGCACACGCACGCGTGCGCGTAAGTTTTCCTGTCCCAATAACTGATGCCTTTTAGTCTGTCTCCGGGTCAGTTTTTTTTGTCCATCTGTAAAAATAAAATACAAACCTTGAGAGACTCCCTCTGAAAACAAACACCAACAATTGAAAAGCCGCAAGTGAGGAGACCAAAATTAGCCTGGAAGACCCACAGGTGGGGAAAATATGGAATTGGGGGGGGGAAGGTTGAAATTATAGGATGGCCTTTAGCATCCACACATGGTCCTTTATATCAGATGATAGAGAAATGTGGTCTAATATTTGAGTAAGGGGACACCCTGAAAACCCCTCAAGGTTTGTTAGCACTCCTGCAGAGTGTAGGGTTGGAAAGGCCAAGATAGCTGCACAGAGAAGTTTCAGGAAAAATTAGTAAAATCTTGTAGAAAATGTGTCTCTCACTGGCAAACATCTGACCAAGCAATGGTGACTTCAGCATGCTGCTTAGCTAAAGTGAAAAGAAGGGATAGGCTTCACCAGAGAGCACAAAGGGAAGTGAAGCCATTATAGTTGGGGGTCCATGTGATCTGAGAAGAGGATTCAAGCCAGCTTCAGGTCACTGGCCCCAGGTGGGCAGCCATCACTTTGGTTCCACTTGTAGGCCTCATATTGGCCAGAGCTCTCATAGGGGAGCTGGTGGGGAAAGAGGGAATGAAGAGCAAAAAAACAAAGAGCTGGAACCTTCTACATGGCTGGGCCCACCATAGGGCACACTTTGCACTGCAGTGACCTGGTTTGGGTAGGAAAGGTGGTTTGGCAGGACCTCTGTGTTTGCTCAGGAAGGACTTTCCCCCAAACCAATCCCCACAGCCATAGCCCCTGGCAACAGTACAAGTGTAATCCTGGAGCCAAGAGTGAAAGACCATGGCCATACTGGAATTCACCCTTGGAATGGTTTGGTAAACAGGTATTTGAGAGGCCAGGCCACTACTCCCACATTGTGAGCTCCAGCTGCAAGGCATGTCCTGGTGAGGGGGTCAAAGTTCCTACGAATCTCTAGTAAAGGAACTAGCAGGAGACAAGTGGCCTCATGTTAACCTGATACACTGATCTCAGGAACAGTTTAAGTACAGGTAGATACAAGAGTAGATACAAGGCACATTCACAATGTGAACTGCTGTTGGGTATGACCTGAAGAAATCTCATTGTTTCACTGTATTGATGATGTTATGTTAACCTGTGATTTGCTATCTCAACAAGTTGCACTCTGGTTAGTATCTAATCTATAGTCTTGGGAATAGACTGCCAAGAATGCCAAGTTAGTAGCTTCTGGGTCATCTATCAAACTTTTGGGTGTAATCTGGTTGGATAAGACAAAAAGTGTTCCTGAGTTAGTAATAGATAAATCTTCCTGCTAAAACTGAAAACCTGCAAGCCTTTCAAATGGAAAGGAAAGAGATCCTGAATAAGCAAAACTCTACTGAAGAAGAAAAACAAAGTAGGAAGCAACAAACTCCCTGATCTCAAAACCTACTACACAGCCATAGCAATCAAAACAGCCTATCTACCAGATGCTCTGCTGGAGAAGGAGGAACAATCTCCTCCTGTACCAGTCAGATCTGATTTGACGGTACACACAAAAAAATAATAAAATAAATTTTTTAAAAAACCCAGCCTGATACTTGTACAGCAACAGACACATAGATCAATGGGATAGGCTCAAGAACCTAGGAATCAACCCGTCTATCAGCTGATCTTTGGCAAGGAGACAAAACCCATCAAGTGGTAAAACAACAGTCTCTTTAACAAACGGTGCTGACAAAATTGGGTATCTGTCTGCAGAAAATGGAAATAAGATCCACACATATCTCACACTAGACACAAAAAGCCTTGAACACAAGGTGGATCAGGGACCTAGAGGTCAAACCAAAAATCACAATGCTCATCAGATAAAAATAGGAACACATTTAGAAGCCTTAAACTTGGTTGTTTTAAATATTTTGAGTGAATGTTTACAGATCCTATTGGAATTTTCAGACAAACATTAACAGTCCATACTTGAGAGAAGCCCTAATCTTTGGCATGAAAAGACTTTCAAACATAACCAAAAATCTATAACCAGGGGAACATAAATGAATGAGATCTTGTAAAAATAAAAAAATTGTGTGAATAAAAACCCCCAACTTTTCACATGCAAGCAAAATCTTACTGAAGATTATAGGAGGGGGGGGGGGAAATGGCTAGGACAGTACACCAACAGAGAACTACTAGAAATGCAAGCTAGTTTTAGAAGAGGCTATGGTACTAGGGACATCACAGTCAATCCAGAGGGATCGTAGTTGAAATCAGAGGGTACCAGCAAATGGCCTATTTGAGTTGTATCGACTATCTAAGGACTGTGTGGATCACAACAGATTGTGGCTAACATTAAGAATGGGAATCCCACTTCATTGTGCTCACGTGAAACCTATATACCCAAATTAGGAAGCTGTTGTCTGAACAGAGCAAAGAAACAGGGAATAGTTCAAGGTTAAGAAATGAGTGTGTCAGGGAAGTATTCTTTTTCCATACCTTTGATGAAGAAAAATGTGGCATGAGGATTGGAGGAAAACTCATCAATAACCTGCATTATGCAGAGGACACAGGTTTGCTTGCCAGTATTGAGGAAGACTTGAAGCATTTGCTGCAGAAGGTTGAGGACTGCAGACTTCAATATGGATTGCATCTCTACATCAAAAAAACAAAGGCCAATTTGCAGCATCATGATAGATGGAGAAAAAATGGAGATTGTTAACATTTCATCTTGCTCAGATCCACAATCAACATTCTTGGCATTGTTGTTGTTGATTGCCTTCCAGTCGAGCATGACTAATAGTGATCCTATGAACAAAAGGCCTGAAGCCCCTCTACAACTATCAACATTTATCAAAGTTCATAGAGTTCCAGAGGTATGTTACTTAGGAAGTGGATGCCACTCCTGCTTCAGGGAATCAAAAGATGAGTGCCGAGGGCTGCTCCAGTCTGGAGGGGCTTGTAAGCCTGAGGTCTAGGGTCTCGAAGAGGGTACACGAAGGTGGGTAGAAGTTCGGCGAACGGACGATGAAAGAACACAAGACAGTCAAGTGATCTTGATGATTTTAATTCTAAGTCATTCTAATTCTCCTTCTTTCTTCCTTGCTTATTGCATTTAACATAATACATTTATATTCCACTTTTACAATTAGAGGCTTAATCAACAGCCAGAAAAGCAACAAAAGTAATAATAAAGTTTACATTATTTTCTTGCAGTTTACATTATTTTCTTGCACACAGCTATTCTTTATGGTCATGGTTCTTTGGTAATTGGAGAGCTTGGTAGACAATGGCTTTTCGCTTAAACCTTTTTTTTAACCTGTTTTTAAACCCGTTCTTCAACCTGCTTGGTTTACAAAGTTACAAAGTAAAAAATGTTACATTTTAAATTTAAGCTGATACATTTTACATTTTTAGCTGAATTTACAATATTATTTATTTCCATTCAAAAGACAACACTTTTACACTTTCCATTATTCTAGGGGTGATTACTATTTCAATAAGGGGGTTTAGGTTTATACAAAAGATGTTTTGGGTCATAATATTGCCTAAATTCATCATTCCAATCTCATGTTTCATGATTTATTTTACCGCTTATGACATCTTCCCTCTGGTCACTTTTAAACCTTTTGAAAAACGTATCCCAAACACCACCAGGGTGTTTTGCATTAAATTCATCATATTTTCCAGTATATGGAAGAGGTTTATCTGTAGGCTCTGGAATTCTGTAAGGGCCTCTCCCAATAGGGGGCTGCCACAAACAACCATTACCTAACAGATAAACAATTCTTCCACCTGGTGTTCTCATGGTGGGGAGCAAGGGTTTGGGTTTTTCCTTTGAAGGAGTTCTTATCAGCCCTAGAAATCTAGGAATCTCTGGAGTGGTCATCTCTAGGATTTCCACCATTAATTCTTTTTGTTATAATGCATCCATGAATTCCCTTAAAATCATATTGTTCTTGAGAAGTTTTAGTAATGCTAAAAGAACCGGAGGTAATGTTTGTGTATCAAAGTCGTCACCTCCATTTAGTTCTTTCTGGGAACATCTAACAAACTTTTAGTAGGAACACTTTGTGTAAAGAACACAGCCTTTCCCCCCTGTCCCACATAGAAAACACAAAGAGACAATACAAGAGAAATTACAGAAAGGCCAAGAACAATCATGGAGAAAGCACACGTTCCAAGAGGCTGACTTCCTTGAAGTTTTCGCCTCAATCAGGTGATTTTGTCACGCAGAGACTCCCTTGGAGTTGGTGTGGGAAAGTCTGCTGTCAGAACTTCTCTAGAGTGCTAAATCAATATTATTTCAGTCTAGAGACTGAGAAATGCCTGATCCAAGCCATGGTCTTCTCATTTGCTTACAATGCATTTGAGAGCTGGACAATTACCAAGGATGATAGAAGAAGAATCAATGCCTTTGAGTGTGGTGCTAGGGAAGAGTATTGAACTACCATGGGCTGCCAAAAGAACCAACAGGTTTGTCCTAAAAAGGATAAAACTAAGTTGCTCCTTGGAGGCCAGCATTTTGAAACTCCTTCTCACATACTTTGGCCATGTTGCTAGGAGGAGTCACTCATTTTAGAAGGACATCATAATTGGAAGGGCCCAGGATCACTGTTGTTTTTGTTGTTATGTGCTGTGGAGTTGCCTGGGAGCAGTTCTGAACCCTGCCCTGTCCTGAGCAAATCTCACTAGTTCTGACATACCAATCTATCACACCAGTTACTGTATCAATCCATCTTATCTTCTTCTCCTGGCTGTTGATCCACCCTTCTGAGCAGTTTCTCCTGGCCATGTGTCCAAAGTATGTGAGACAGAGTTTCAAAATCCTAACCTCCACAGAGAAATTTGGTTTCATCCTCTCCAAGACTGACCAATTTGTTTTCTTGGCAGTCCATGGTATGTCCAAGACTCTTCTCCAGCACCACAATTTGAAGGCATCAGTTCTTCTTCTGTCATCCTCAGTCATTGTCCAACTCTCTGATGCATACAAAGTAAATGCGAAGACTGTTGCCTGGATCAGGCACACCTTAGTCTTAAGACTGACATTGTTGCTTTTCAGTACTCTGGAGAAGTACCTGACAGCAGATTTTCCCCAATGAAATTCATCTTTTGATTTCCTGACTGCTGGTGTTAAGAGTGTTGACTGTGGAGTAGAGTAAGCTGTAATTGTTAACAAACTCAATCCCTTCTCCATCTGTTATGGTGCTGCCAATTGTCCAGTGGTGAGAATCTTTGTCTTCTAGATGTCAGTGTAGAAGAGGGAAACCCTGGATGAGATGGATTTACACAGTGACTAGGGCAATAGGGTCAAGTGTGTCAGAGATGGTAAGGTTGGCTCAGGAGAGAGCAAGATTCAGAGCCATTGTTCACAGAATCATTGTGAGTCACAGTCGACTTGATGGCACATAAAAACAAAAGAGGAATTACAATTGTTAAAAGGATGAAGTAACAGAACACAACACATTTACCTTTATATAATCTCATTATTGTATTCCCTTGATTGGTTTATGATATCCTATTTAATAATTTAAGAATAGAAGGAAGGGAAAAAGAAAAAAATTATTGTTAAGAAAGCAAAAACCCTTTTGTAATTTCAAAACAAGTACATGGGGTTATGAAGGCAATGCGGTACCGGCATAAGGATAAACACAGAGATAAATCAAGTGGAACTGTGAATCGGAGATCTTGTACCAGCCAGACGCAGCCATAGGGGAGCACCAGAGACCAGACGTGAGACAGAGCTGACCTAGGACTGCCACCCTACAGAACCAGTACCAGAAGCCTCTGCCCAAGTGTGCTGGAAAACCTGCAGGAAGATGCCATAACTGTCAGGACTAAGAGAGTTTAGAAATGCTGCCCTAAAGCTGTCAGGCTGAAAAGAACCTGCTTTGATTGAGAAACTGTATCCTGTTGCCAAATGAAATGGTACTGTATCTTGTTAACTTCTCTAATAAATTCATATTCATGAGTACAGGTCTGTGTGCTCTGGAAGCTATTGCAGTGGATTTGGGGCCTCAGAGCAGTAAGATTGGAGTTGGAATAAGTAGGAAGAGATGTAGGAGCATTGGGGATACGTCTGACCCCATGGGAATTGGCTTTGTGTTGTGGGTATTGTTGGTGGGAACAGTTCCTCATTATGGAGCTAGTAGAGGTCAACTATGGCTGTTCTCCTGGGGCCCTTGCTTCTATTACATAAGTAAAGACTCTTGATCTTAGATTCAGCAATGACGTTGAAGATGCAACAAAATCACAAGTGACAAAAGAGAAGGCTGAGTTAGATATCATTAAAACAAGCAAACTAACAGAAATCCCCAAAACTTTGGTGCTTCAAGAGATACCATTAATAAAGTAAAAAGATTAGCCAAAATTATTTGCAAATTATATCTAAGAAGGGACTTGTATTTACTTAATACATATCAATAATGCAAACACAAATAACACAAGAAACAAATAAAAAATGAACAATAAATTTGAGTTAGCATTTCTGCAAATAACATAAATGGCCAACAGGTTCATGAAATAAACATCATTAGTCATTAGTGAAAAAAGAAAATAAAAATCATACTAAGATGTTATTCTACTTTATATCAACTATTGATGCGGTTGTTAAGTACTGTCGAGTCATAGATGACTCATAGTGACCCTAAGAACAAAAGACCTGAACTAGGATCTCTATAATAAACATGATAGACAATAACAAATTTTGGTAAGGACACATTGGAACCTCCAAATCTTGCTGGTGGGTATTTAAAATGGTATAGTCACTTTCAAAAACAGTTGCTAAAAATGTTAAATAAGTTACCACATGACCTAGTAATTTTAATCCTAGGTATGTGGCCCAAGAAAACAAAAAGCATCCACCTCATTGCTGTCTTATTAGATCTGACTTCTAGCTGACCCCTCAGCGAGTTTTTGGAAGCTGTGAATTGCATGGACGGCAACTGCCCATAATTTTCCTAAAGAAGCCTTGGTAAATGCAAATTACCAGAGAGGTTCAGCTTTTAGGCTAGCAGAGTAACTCCCTAAGACTATGCCACTAGAGTTCAGAGGACATATTTAAATAAAAATACCTATATAAAGGTTATCAGCTCAACTCAGTTCATTGTCATTGAGCCAGAAGCGACTTACAGCTGACCTGCCAGTCATTTTTTATAATGCTGGAGAAGAGTACTGAATGTACCATGGACTGCCAGGAAAACAAACAGATTCATCTTGGAGAGGATTAAACCAAGCTACTCCTTGGAGGCAAGGATTCTGGGGCTTCGTCTGACATACTTTGGACATGTTGTGAGGAGAGACCGGTCCTTGGAGAGGGACATCATGCTTGGGAGGGTGGAGGGACAGCACAGGAGGGGAAGATCCTCTATGAGATGGATTGATTCAGTGGCTGGGGTAATCGGGATGGGTGTGTCAGAGGCAGTGCGGTTGGCACAGGATAGAGCAGGGTTTAGGGCTGCTGTGCATAGGGTCGCTATGAGTCACAAACGACTCTACGGCACATAACAACAACAACATAAATAGCAGAGGACTTGGGGGGAGGGATTGTAAAACAATGAAAGCATTTTACTTTTCAAAGAGAAGAGTGTACTGGCGGGGGAGGGAGGGCAGGGAGAAAAGTGCAACAATGAATGAATGGAAATCCAAAGTCTGTAAATTTTCATTAAAATTAATAAAAAATTATTTTAAAAATAAAAAAAATTCAGTAATAAAAGACCACATGCTATACTATTTATGTAAAATATAATGTCCAGAATAGATAAATATAGAATGAAAGAAAGTAGATAAAGACTGGGGAGGTGAAGGTAGGGAAATTGGTAATTTGTACTTTTTTTTTTAGGGTTAGAAAGTATTTGAAAACTAGATTACAACTTTATGAATAAATATAGTAAAAACTACCAATTCCAGGAATCTTTAGAGCAATATCTTATTTCCACTAAAATAGAAAGCAGTTAAGTTGTAACCCTAAATTCTATTTTACAAAAGATATTACACAAACATTTGTTGAGAATTATAGAATTCTGCAATTTTAATAAAACCTCAAAATATACAGAAAAATTGTTCAGAAAGTGCAGAGCACTACCATATACTATTTCTTCCTCCTGCAGAGTTTCTTTTAATATTAATATCTTGTATTCATGTGGTTTATTTGTTTCAACAGATGAACTAATCAGCTTTGATACCTTATCAGTGATTAAAGTTCACAGTTTACATTTGAGCTCATTCTTTGTGTTCTATAGGTTTTGACAAACAATTAACACCATTTATCCAGTATCCTACTGTCATACAAAATAGTCTCACTGCCCTGTGTTTTAGCTATGCAGCCTACTGGCCCTCCCCTGCAAACGTCTGAAAACCAATTATCATTTCACTGCCTCTCTAATATGGTAGTTTTCATAAAAGTTTTAAAGAACTAGGAAAATTCACTAGAAAGGGGAAAAGATTTTGATTGTGTTTTGGTTACGTATAATACTCTATTGTGTGAATGTACCATAGTTTTTGTTATGCTGAGTGACATAAACCAGTTATAAACAAGACAATTATAGAGTAAGAGGATGATTATAAAAAGCTAAGGAGAGGTTTACATACAGAATCAATCTTGGCGGGATAACAGTGATGGGTAGGGAGACAGGGATGTAAAAATTAATAAATAGGTGACTTAAGTCAATAGACAACAGGGGGGTTTATTTGCTGTTGTTAGATGCTCATGACTGGATTGTGATCCCTAGTGACCCTGAATGTCACTGGGTAATGCTCAAATCCATTGTTGAAGTCACTATGTTAATGAATCCATTACGTGAACCAATGGCAATGAATGCTCTAAAGCAAAATGTCTATGAGGATTGTATAAAATAATCAATATGATTTTGAAATCTTCACAGAAATAAAAAGCCAAATTATTCAAAGAGGTGGAGTACAGTGAAGGTTTTAAATAGATTTTTATGATTCAATTTAAGAACTTCTACCTTAAAAGCTGTTGTTGTGTACTACTGACTTGGAACCAATCCATTTCTGACCCTCCAGCAGGTTTTTAGAGGCAGTAAATCACACCGGAGGAGACTGCCCGTCTTTCTCCAATGGAGACACTGAAGGATTTGAAGTGTGTGCCTTCGGGTTGGCAGTGCGACTCCTTACTACTAGGCCACCAAAGCATGGGAACCAGGGTTGTTTGGAAATTTGAGTGGGACAGACTTAAGGTCAAATCTTGGTTCCTGTGGACTTGATTTAATTTTCCTCAACTGCAGCTTGAACTTGAGAAGTTGGTGGTCTGTCCCACAGCCAGGCCTGGTTTTCACAGCTGATATTGAGCTTCTCCGGTGAGTTTTTCCACAAATGTAATTTTAACTAGAGTCAAAGTAAGCATGTTTTAAAGGAAGATCACAATGTAACTTAGCCTAGCACCCTCTGAAATAAGAGATGCTAAGTTTTCCCTTTCATTTTAAATAAATACACAATACATTGCTTGGGTTTTTTTCAGAAAGAATGACCAACAGTTTATTGGTTCTGAATTAGTTACCAAATGTGAATAACTAGATTTCAAGTTAGCATGGTATCACAAGCACATCCAGGGAAGCATCTGTTTGTTGAAATATGTCAATTGATATGCTGTCACCTTCTGGAGCCTTGTTTTTTGTAAATTCTTTCAGAGCAGCTTGAACTTCCTCCTTCATCACCACAGGCTCTTGCTCATAGTTTCAAGAAATTCTTCTATGGCAGCCGATTCCTTCTGGTACAGTGACTCTGTATACTCCTTCCATCTCCTTTCAATACTTCTTGAATCTTTTCACATTCTACCCAAAGCATCCTTAAGTATTACCACTCATGCCTTAAATTTGTTTTTCAATTCCTTCAGGTTAAGAAACACTAAATGAGTTCAGCCCTTTTTTGATTTTCTGACTCCAGCGCATTGTACATTTCATTATAATACCTTGCTTTGGTATTCCAAGCTGCCCTTTTTTTTTTTATTTTTTTTTCCAAGCTGCCCTTTGAAGTTTTCTGTTCAGCTCTTTAATTTCTTCATTTCTTCATTTAGTTTTGGCTTCTTGGTGCTCACAAGAAACCTGGAGGTCAGCTACCTGGCCAACTGACTGGAAGAGATCAGTATTTGTTCCCATTCCAAAGAAAGGTGACCAAGAGAGTGCGTAAATTATCGAACAATATTATTAATATCACATGCAAGCAAGATTCTGCTGAAAATTGTCAAAAAATGACAGGAGCAATATATCAACAGAGAACTGATAGATGTGCAGGCTGGATTCAGAAGAGGTCGAAGTACTTAGGGATATTATAGCTAATGCTAGATGGATCTTGGCAGAAAGCAGAGAGTACAAGAGGAATGTCTATTTGTGCTTCATTGACTATGCTAAGGCTTTTGACTATGTGGATCACAAAAAGCTATGGCTGACTATGAGAAGAATGGAAATCCTAGAACATATGTGATTGTGCTTATGCGAAACCTATACTTGGACCAGGAGGCAGTCATCAGAACAGAGGAAAGAGACACTACATGGTTCAAAATCAAGAAGGGGGTCCACCAGGGATGGATGCTGTCTCTATACCTTTTCAATCTGTATGCAGGGCAGAACATCTGGATCGCAGGGCTGTAAAAGGAGGAATGTAGCATCAGGTTGGTGGAAGAGTCATCAACAACCTGCGTTATGCAGATTACACAACCCTACTTGCTGAAACTGAGGAGGACCTGAAGCGCTTGCTGCAGAAGGTCAAGGACTGCAGCCTTCGATACATCAAGTCTTCAACATCAAGAAAAGGAAGATTCTCACCACTGGGCCAGTTGGCTGCATCATTATAGAAGGTGAAGAAATTGAGATAGTTAAGAGTTTTAGTTTGCTTGGCTCCACAGTCAACACTCTTGGTACCAGCAACCAGAAAATCAAGAAATGAATTATATTGAGAAAGTCAGCTGTCAGAGACCTCTCCAGAGTACTGAAGAGCAATGACATCAGGCCAGAGACTAAGGTGCGCATGATCCAGGCTATGGTCTTCACAATTGCATGCTATGCATCGGAGAGTTGGACAGTAACTAGGGATGATAGAAAGAGAAATGATACCTTTGAGTTGTGGTGCTGGAGAAGAGTGTTGAATATACCATGGACTGCTAGGAGATCAAACACGTTTGTCCTGGAGAGGGTGAAGCCAGAATGTTCCCTGGAGTCAAAGATTCTGAAGCTTCATCTGACATACTTTGGGACTGCTCCTTGGAGAGGGACATCATGTTTGGGAGAGTGGAGGGGTGGCGCAGGAGAGGAAGACCCTTGATGAGATAGATCGATTCTGTGATTGGGGTGGTGGGAGTGAGTGTGTCGGAGAAGGTGAGGTTGGCGCAGGATAGAACAGGGTTTAAGGCTCTTGTTCATAGAGTCGCTATGAGTCACAAATGATATGACAGCACATAACAACAACAACAACAACAACAACAACAGGTACTGTATCTCTTCCAGTCATATGGCCAGGTGATTGCACTCCAGATTTCTTGACACAACTTTGTGAGCACATCTAGGGCAGCATGTATTAGTTGAGATATATCAATTTGGTATGCTGTCAATTCCTGGGGTCTTGTTTTTTGCCAGTTCCTTCAGAGCAGCTTGAACTTCTTCATCACCACAGGCTCTTGCTTAAATGTTGTTTCATAAAATTCTTCTGTGTCTGCCAATTCCTTTTGGTACAGTGATTCTGTATACTCTTTCCATCTTCTTATAATACTTCCTTGATAATTTAATATTCTGCCCAAAGCATCCTTAAGTATTGCAGTATGAGGCTTTAATTCGTTCTTCAATTTCTTTTTTTTTTTTTTATTTTGTGTGCATGTACCGTCAAATCAGATCTGACTGGTACAGGAGGATATTGCGCCTCCTTCTCCGGCAGAGCATCTGGTGGATTCGAACCGTGTTCCTCTGGGATTGCAGTGCAGCTTCTTGCCACTAGGCCACCAGAGCTCCCCTCGTTCTTCAATTTCTGAGTTTAAGAATTGCTGACTGAGTTTGGCCCCTTGATTTTCTGATGCCAGCACACCAGCAGCCAGGAAATTAAAAGATTAATTGCATTGGGAAGATCTGCTGCCAGAGACTTCTCCAAAGTACTGAAGATCAGCTATGTAAGTCTGGAGACTAAGGTTCATCTGTGGTCATGGTCTTTGCAATCACTTGCTATGCATCAGAGAGCTGGACAATGACTAAGGATGATAGAAAAAGAATTGATGCCTTTGAGCTGTGTGGTGTTAAATGCTGGGAGCCAAGCCACTTGTTCTACCTAGCTGAAGCCATTTTGTAATTCTCTGAAGCCATTTTGTAATTCTCTAAGACATGTTTGGACATGTTGCCCCTCCCTGGGAGGATAGGTTTCGGTTTACTGGGACCGCCCTGCTAAGTTTCTGTTTACCAGATAACTTTCAGCTTACTGGAAAAGACATGTTATTCTCCCCCATTGGGTACTTCTCCTCCCCACATTGTGTTCCTTTATATAAAATGTGAATGCTTTCAATAAATTGAAGACTTGATCGGAGATTCTCGACTTGTCTTCCTGCTTTGTGCCTGCTGCCCCCCCATTCTCTTTCTTCCCCTCCTAGGGTCACCGTTGAAGATGGGCCGGGGCATAATTGGCGCCCAAACGTGGGGCCCAGGAACGGGGAAGGACGATGAACACTGCCTGCTAGAAGTGACCGGCCAGTCCATCCATTGAGTCGCCGTGAGTCCGGGACCACGAGTGAAGACTCGCACTGTTGCCAGCCGCAGGACTATTCGCCCTGTGAGACAGGCACGGAGCTGCCGCCAAGGGATTACCTGCTCTGTGAGACAGGCACGAGTAGAGGTAAGGGCAGCGAAATTATGGGACAGGGGTTAAGTGAACATGAATTGTTCGTAAAAGGGTATCAAGGATTCCCTCAAGGCATGAGGTATGAGGGTAACTAAAAAAGATTTAAAGAAAATTTTCTTATTTTTAGAAGATGTTTGCCCATGGTTTCTGCAAGAAGGAACTATTGATTCTAAGCCCTGTAAAAATTCCTCTCACTACTTTTTCTTATTGAAATCTCATTAACAAAATCTTAACTGTTAGAACTACCTCCATCTTGCCTTGCTAAAACAAAGAAGAAGCTGAAATACGTCAATTGGCATACCATCTATTCCTAGGGCCTTATTTTTTGCTATTTCCTTCAA
>NW_006399848.1:1126024-1127635 GCF_000299155.1 Elephantulus edwardii
AAAAACTCTCCACTATAGCCCCTAAATTAATACTTGCCTGTGTTGAACCTAGTTGTGTAAGTCAAAGCTACACGGTTTAATGATCACTTTCCTTCTAATAGACTCTTTTCAATTCTTTAGAAACATACCTTTTTGCCTTTACCTGTATATATCATAAAGGTCCTAATGTTTTTACAGATGTTTCTAATTATGGAAGAAATAGAATATTGGAGTATTAACAAATTCAATATTGAATCATATCTTTATAAATCAGTACTAGAGAGCAAATCATGTGCTACTTTTTTTAGCTTTAAAGAAGATCTGAAGACAATATTGATATTACTATTATTACTATTATGTGTTGCAAACAAAGGGTCCCAAAGAATGGAATAGTTTTATAGTTATTAATAATGGGACAAACAGCCAGGAATGAAATGGAGCACAGAGCTTAGAACAGGGGGTCAGCAGTTTTGGACTGAAATCCCTAGTCAAGCTTCTCTGTATCTTTATTAAAAATTATCAGGAAGTAAATCACAAAAAGAATTCAATGCAAATAAAGTCACACTCTTTTTATTGAAAACCTTCTGTCTGGCTCAAGAGGGATAGGTTCACAAATGCAAGAATTTGCTATGTTTTTGGGAATTGCCTTGATGCCTCAAGGTGAACTCCAGCTCAGCAAGCAACACTCCCTCTGTGGGGGTCCCCTGCTGTCTCCTGTCTGCAAGAAACAAACAGCTTATTTTCTAGGATCTAACACAAGGAAAACCCTAACTTATATATCTGTGGTTCCTTCAATTCCTTTTTCATATAATGTTTAGTAAAATGAAAGTAGTTCTGCTTTGAAATAGAATGTCTGGTTGTGCTAGAATATGAAAGATAGTAAAAGCTAAATTAAGGATGTATAGTAAGTTGTAAAAGGTTTAGAGAAAAGTGAATTTTAGTGAATGTATTTGGGAACAAGGATGGAGGAGGACTGTGTTAAACCTCAAAAATGTCAAATTCAATACTATATCAGGAGATGAGGAAGGCTTAATGCAAGCTGGAGGTCACCCTGTGGCACTAGGGCGTTCCTTAGGAATCATAATTGTTCTTGGTTTGTATCAACTGAGTCCCTCCCTACTGCGATTAGCATAAAGAGGAACTTGTCTTTATCTGCGAAAGAGGTCACCATTATCCTTTATTTTTGTTTTGTACTTCCTTATGGTTTTAATTTGTTCACGTTCTTTATTCTTGGTAGATACTTCAGAGAGCCATGGCTTGGGGCCTTCATCATGGGAGCCGTTGGCCCCCTGTTTTTCACGCTGACTGTTCTATATCAGAATATTAATTAAATTAATCCATGTTTGGAACTGACTGAGCAGGACCTCTAACCATTGTTTAATATTCCATTTGGAAATAATGATCCTATTTCTAGGGAAGAATTAACTATGGAGGCTCATTGGGCTTTGAAGGAAGTTCAGGATTTTGTCTCTTCCTGTTCTTTCTTCTATAAATCATAGTAGAAGGTTATTGCTGTGTATTTTAGATGCTAAAAGGACTCCTACTGCTGTATTCTGACAGAATGCTCTTTTAAGATGAATTCATTTATCCCGTTCACCTAAAAAGATTTTGCGGACTTGCCCACAGTCTATA
>NW_006399848.1:1131585-1135467 GCF_000299155.1 Elephantulus edwardii
TAATTGGTAATAAGGTAATCACTGGTGATTATCCAAAATTTAAGTAAGTTGTTCCTGTAACATTTCTAACTATATTAGCTCTGTTACCAAAGATGATTCAGTTATTCAAAGAATCTTCCTCTTGTTATGACATTGGTAAAGTTAAATGATATTTGGTATGACAATAATGCTTTCAAATTTTAAAAGAGTTATCATTTAGAACCAAGAGAGCTGTAGGACTTGTTATTGTAGAAATTGTTTCTCTTATCCCTATGATTGCTGCCGCCTCTACTTCTGCTGTAGCTTCTACACAAGAAGTCCACACGGCTAAGTTTTTAATTGGGTTAGTGCATATTGTGACAAAAAATTTAGAGCAAAAGAAAGTGTAATCAATCAATTATGGCCTAAAAGTTAAGGGGACGTGGTCAAAGACCAGTCACTCCTTGTGGAGGCCCTTAATAGGCTTTCTTTTGCATATTTCTTTTGGCCCCTGGGCAATTCAGAGGCTTACAGGCTTTATCAAGCAGCAGGTTGAATCTATAGCCTCCAGTCCCATACAAGTCCGTTATCAAAGACTGCAAATGGCTGATAAAGAAATTCCTTGATGATACAGGCTAATAAATGAGGCAGCCAGAGACGGGTAAGAGACACCAGCCCTTGTTTCAACCCAAGACAGGCGCCCCACAGTAGCAGCTGGGTTAGCCCATGACGGGTAAGATCAGTAGGTGTGGTGTCCAACCTAAGACAGGCGCCAATTTCATACATGGTCAAACAGGAGAGCACCAAAGGTAATCCTGTTGCACTTTTGCATTTTTCAAATAATTATTTAAACAGGGAGGATCTGCTGGGAGCCAAATAGCTGCGACCACAATAACCATGCTGTGTGCACTAACAGGTGAAAGACCCCAATTTGGGGCTTTCCTTGGTCAGGCGCGACCCCAGGCAACTCACACCAGAAGCACTTGATGCAAACACACGAGGCTTTATTGGCAGAGCTCCGGGTAGACTCGTATCTCTCTCAGGAGACAGGGGAGTCGACCCCGAGCCGATAGAGCAAGGGGTTTTTAATAGAGGGTCTAGGGGTTCTTTGGTGTGGAGATTGCTCATTGGCTCTTCAGAAAAGCAGAAGTTCAGTCCCAGGTCAGCCACTTGCTGTTGATGCCCCATACGATGCAGGTTTTTTTTTTCAGTAAGCGTTTGTTCTCTTTGTTCCCCTTGTGGTCGGCTAGTTCCTGGAACATAAACGTTTACACAAGATCAAAAGTACAGGTTCTTACAACACTGGGTGTGGGGACATTGTTCAAAAAGTTTCCTTTCACAGGATGTTCGCAAGCGAACATGGAGGCACTGATTGTTCTCGCTAGCTTTTCCGTGACAGTCTCATACGCATTCAGTGTCATATGCATTCAGTGTCAGTCAATTCCCCCTTTTCTATTTAAAAAGGAGTCAGTGCCTGTCTTAGGCAGCTCACGACTGGACCGTAGCTTACCCGTCTTTGGATACCTGTCCTCCCAGCGACAGGGTCCTGTCTTAGGTTGCTTATGTTCATCATGAACCTTACCCGTTATTGGCTGCCTGACTAGCTCTTTTCCATCACAGAAAGCCTTACTGAGGCACAAGGGTTAGTTGACACATCGGAGGAGACTGTGGCGAGAAACAATTGTTCGGTGATAAACGCCTGCTTATGAGCACTGTGTATGGTTTTGCAGAGGCAGAAGAGGCAGAGAGCAAAGGCCAAGACCCCAAGGATCCCAATTAAGGTGATAACGCTCCACATTTGAAAAACAGTATGTAGACTACTAAGGAATTGGTCTCTGGTGATAGGAGGGACTTTGGTTTCATTAATTTTAATGATTCGTTGTGTAAGAGACAAAGTCATATAGACAAACTGATCATCCCAGGCTCCTCCTATCTCCTATCTATTCAGAGACTGCATCATATCTGTAAGATTCGAAACAACAGCGTTAGTAACACAAATTCCAGCATGTGAAGGGGCATAATGGACTGGTTGTAGCATCCACAATATCCTATTAGATTATCGTAACAGGGACAGTTGAGTATTAAGATTCAACATTCCCAACCTGATAAGATTGTTAATTTGGTTTTGGGTGGTTAGAGCATCCTTTCCAATCCAAATCGGGACAAGATGGTGGCTCATTTCGAGAGAAACAGTGTTGCATAACATTTTTATATTGATTACTAGGAGCAGCCGATCTATTAAGCTGCAAACTATAGTAGGGATAGAGAGCATTATTAAATCCCACCATAAGTCCTGCTGTCGTGATATTATTGGTAAAGTGTCCAACGGAGTGAGGATATAGCATAATACAAGGGGAGTCTGTAATATTAATATCTGTAACATTATGAAAACACAATATAGATTTAAGAGTAAAATTACCCTGTATGGCCTCTTTAGTATCATCTTTGGGATTAGCAGGCAACCCAAAAGTCTGATTAGTGGTTACCAGTACTGGAAAGAAAGGAGCCTTGAGAGAAACTGGCATAAGTTTAGGAGGGTTTCTCACCACTGCCCACCAGGTCTGATATTCTGCCACCGTCTTCATCACCTAAGGAATCAGGAACTGGATGATTATTTCCTTCATCTTGTTGATTCACAAATCGAACAAGGCATTCAGGGACCCACAACGGCTTTTGTTGATCTCTAGGAAAAATATAAACAGTGCCTCCACCGCAATGAAGGACGGGATCTGGGCCTTTCCATTTTCCTTCGAGACCATCTTTCCATTTTGCCCAAGCTGTAGAGGTTGGCAAATGATTGTTCTTGAAATGCCTTTCCGCGGCACTCTGACCTTTTTTATCAACTAAAATGAAATTTAAAGTGAATAAGGTCATAGAAAGTATATCAGTAGGTTTGGAGAGGCATAGCTCCCCCTTTTTTATTTTTGTGAGGTATATTTTTAGAGTGAGATTAGCTCGTTCAATAATGCCTTGACCTGTAAGCTATGCCTGTAATATGTTGAATATCATGTTGTTTACAGAATTTTTTGAATGCTTGGGAAGTGCATCCGGGACCATTATCTGTTTTTATGGTATCTGGGCAGCACATAAAGGTCATGGCATTTCTGCAATGCGAGATGACGTGAGCTGTTTTTTCACCTGTATGTAAAGATGCATAGTGTAATTAGCATTTTCCTAAGCTAGTTGTTTGACAAGAGGCATTGCCTTGTCTGGGTCTCCGAAAATTCTTCCGGCAGCAGTGAGCAATAGGTTCACAAATTCTTAGTAGACCTCAGAAGGCCCCTGGGTGACCTGGGTGATAGAAGCACTTCCCCCCTTACAGGGCAGGGAGTCCCAGGCCTTATCTGCCGCTGCTTTGATTTGGGCATATACGCCAGGATGTTATTGAATTTGTGCCTCTATGGTTGCAAATTGTCCTTGCCCAGTAAGCATTTCTAGATTCCATTGCGGGTTACCTGCCTGGGCATTTCTAGTGGCTGTTTGTTTACAGTTTTCATGAAAATCGCTTAACCACAAAAGATAATCCCCACCGGAGAGGACTGCTCTACACAGCTGTTGATAATCCGGGGGGGGGGGGGGGGGGTGAGATTTTGAAAGCTTTTGATCAGGGAGGTGGCGTATGCAGAGTCGGCACCGTATTTTTGGACAGCTTCCTTCATCTCTATTACTGTTTTAAAGTCTAAAGGCCGGTGCTCTCTTTGGTCCTGAGCGTCTTCAAACACAGGGAAAATAACCCCCTCTGACCTAACTTCATCTTTTAAATCTGGGTGATATGTCTCTTTAGTTTTGGGGTTAGTTCCTTGTTGTTCCCAGTGTATCTGGGGACTGCCTGGCCATGGAGGAGCGCTAGGTGGCGCTGTTGATTTATTTTTTTCATGGCCTTAGGTGTGTTTTTTTTTTTTCTTTTCTATAATTATATTTTTT
>NW_006399848.1:1135612-1137919 GCF_000299155.1 Elephantulus edwardii
CAGTTCTGATTAATCTTCTTTGTCAGTGTGTCCTTTGCCATTCCCTATCACTCCTCCCTGAGAGAGACTTCACCCTGATTCATAAGGGAAAGGGGATGGCGTATTCTCTTAGCTACTTCCTGCTGAAAAGGGACGCTGTGGGTTTCAGGGTGAAGATCCTCTCTCATTACTCTAAAGGGCCCCTTTGGCAGTAGGAAACACATAGACTATTATGGAGATTGATTTTGGAATTTAGATGCACTCTTATTGATGACCTTAGGTTTTAATCTCAGTTCTTTTTTATCTGCTTCTAATCGTTCCTCTTCGTCCTCCGTTTCGGAATCAGATGACTCCTCCTCAGTGAGAGGGTTTTCATTATTTCTATTTTGTTCCAAAATCTCTTTCTCCTCCTCTCCCTCAGAAGAGAGCGGCAACTGTGCCTCAGAGACTTGATTATCACACTCTCTCAACAATTCCTGTACTACCTGACTTTCACTTTTAAGGCAGTCCATTATTAATTTCCATGTATTGAAAGCGGCAAGAGGAAAATCTTTAGTTGATCTTTTAAATGCCGCGAGGAGATCCTCCCTGACTGCAGCCCAATCACGGGGTGTTAATGATCCTCGGAAGAAAAACCAAGGACGATGTTCCTTGATGAGCCTATATAACTGTTGCAGCATGCATTTCTTTATTCTTATTCATCTCTGTGTTAAGAGTGCTGAAAATTGATTTAGTACTAACTCCTTTGTATGGTTAGCTCCCATTTTTAAAAGTTTCTTACCTTCATTCACCCACTCACTGGACAGTAAGGGTGGCGATCAGGTTGTCCTCTGTTTATCAGAAGATCTCGGTGGAACCTCCAGATGTCGGGCGCCAGCGCCCAACTCTGCCCCAAGTCCCCTGGGAGAAGGCCTGTCGTTTGAGAAAAAGAGACACACGCAGACACTCGATAGAGGACAGAAGTTCGTTCCTTTATTTCCTTTTCTCCCAGAATATATACTCTTCAATAGGAGACTAAAATCACATGCTATAGAAACAGCTTGTTAGCCAGTCATGATTGGGATCGTGTCCTTCACGTCTACATGCCATAGCTGCCACCACAATAACCATGCTGTGTGCACTAACAGGATGTTTACAAGCGAACACGGAGGCACTGATTGTTCTCACTAGCTGTTCCGTGACAGTCTCATACGCATTCATATGCATTCAGTGTCCGTCACTTTGGACATGTTGCAAGGAGGGACCAGTCCTTGGAGAGGGACATCATGCTGGGGAGGGTGGCGGGACAGCACAGGCAAAGACCCTTGATGAGATGGATTGATTCGGTGATTGGGGTAATGGGGGTATGTCAGAGACAATGAGATTGGCACAGGATAGAGCAGGGTTTAGGGCTGTTGTACATAGGTTGCTATGAGTTGCAGGCAACTTGACGGCACACAACAACAGGTGCTGTATAGTAAACTTCTAGGCATTTTACAGTAGAAGACCTACCAGTATCAAGCTTGCAATGTGAGCATTTCTGGGGCTTCAAGGGCCACGGTCAGCAGGGATGGAAAAGTGCTGTAGTACATCTGTGTTGGGTAAATCCCAGCATTAGAGGCTGCAAGAGAACAAAGAGGTATCTGAGTGGTCACTGTTCCCTTGCCCGGATGCAAGGTGAGCAGTATAAACGCCTAGCCAGGCCATGGTCTTTGCAATTTTTTGTTATGCGTGAGAGCTGGCAAAAGAAAAATCGATGCCTTTGAGTCGTGGTGCTGGAGAAGATTAGTGAACCTACTAAGGGTTGCCAAGAGAACAAACAGGTCTGTCCTGAAGAGGGGAAACCAAGTTGTTTCTCAGGGGTAAGGATTTGGAAGCTCTGTCTCAAATATGCCAAAAGGGACCAATTCTTGGAGAAGGACCTCAAGCCTGGAAGGGTGGAGGAACAGAGCAAGAGAGGACCTCTAACGAGATGGATTGACACAGTAACTGGAGTAATGGGGGTAGGTGACTGTCTCAGGACTGGGCAGGTTTCAGAGCTAATGTGCATAGGGTCACTATGAGACTCAAGCGACTCGAGGGCACGTAACAACATGGCAATGGCATAAGGTCTTGTTTTCCAGGCTGCAAAAAAGGGCCACATTGGAAAAGAGCACGAGCTGGCGGCAGTAAATCACAGCAGAGGGCGTTAGGAAGAGTTAGAGGAAGGAAAAGGATGCTACCTCTTGCAGAACAGGGGATGAACACTGTGGCAATTGGACAATTAAAACAGACATGGGGGAGGGGGGAGAAGAACGAACTGGGGAGGAGGGTGGAGAAAACAGTGCAGCAATGAATGAATGAAAACCC
>NW_006399848.1:1138019-1158274 GCF_000299155.1 Elephantulus edwardii
AAAAAAAAAAAAAAGAAACGGGGATGAAGGTGAGTTTCAGAAACTTGGGCAGGCCCCGAGGCCCCCAAGGTTCTGAGCCAGGGCGCCGGCTCCAGCAGCGTGTACGTGGGGCGTGAAGCTGCCGCGCGCGGGCCGACAGTCCAGAACCGAGCGCCGCAGACGAGGACGCTGTGGGCAGGTGCTGGCCCGGAGTCTCAGCGCGCAGGCCCCACAAGCTCAGCCTTCAAGTGGGGGGCGGTGCCCTCGCAGCGTTCCAGCCAATACTCGAGGCTAATCGAGTACAAGTGGGACGCTCGCAGCTTTACAGCCAATCGTCGAGGTTCACCGAATATGGGCGGGATCCTAGTAGATATCTGTCCAATTGCAGTTTCTCAGCGATTACGCAGCGGCGAGGGAGTTGTAAGGAAGGCGCTTTAAGGACCGGCGCTCTATCTCCCATCAAGGAGAAGTTGAGTCGTCTTGAAAACTGCAGAGGAGCAGCACTTCATTCCATCTTTCTGTCTGTAGAGGTCAGGGCGGGGTATCTAATTTTGGGGTTACTGGGCTGAATCGTCGAGGTGCAAATGCTCACCTTGGTGGCATCTTGAGTGTGCGAGGATACCTTTAAATTGTTGGAGTGAGCTCAACTTTAGTCACCTCTGCTTATCCCCTTTCTTTGGCCCTAAACTTGATCCCTACGTCGGTATGGTACGCGGTGAACGAAAAGGATTTTGGTTTCTGTGGACCCCGCTTCATGGGGGGGAGAGGGGGAGGGGAGAGAAAGAGTGTGTGCGTGCGTCGCAATCATCGGAAACACTATCATAATTCAGTTAAGTTTTGTAATTGATGGGTTTTTTTTTGCATGTGTTTACTGTGATTCAGAAAAGTTTGAATATGAGGCCTCCCATCCTAGATTCCTTTTTGCACTCTTTTACCAACTCTTGTTAATTTCTCCCCTTTCATATTCTTGTTAAGCTTGTTTCTTCCCTCCCGCAGTCGTCATCCCAGCAAACAACTCCAAACACTGTTGTTGCAGCACCCTTCGTATTTACTTATTGGCATATACGAATCCATTTCTTTACTCACAGTTCTTAATTATCGTCTCCACTTCCTGCGTGTTCACATTCTCAGGCTTCAACGAAATCCACTCTAATTAACCCAATTGTCGGTCCTTTTCTCCTGAATGTCTATGTGAATGTTGTTTCATTTATTTTTTTATTCATTGCCATATATTATTTATTTTTTTGTTTCATTTAATTTTATGGTTGAGAATTCACAGCAAGTTATCCAGCAAGAAGGAGTTTAACAATTCCTATGTTCAGTGTGTACCTATTGTGTTGTCTGTTTGTACACTTGCTCTCCATTTCTTAGGGTCACCTGAAGTGGCAATGGGGCTTTGGTATTCTAATCTATGGGAAGTTAAACTGCTAATCAAAAGAAACCCCTGCATTTCCCTGGCGGCTGTAATCCAACAGCTGCTCAGGAGAGAAATCACCTTCCAGTGTGATTAGCAGCATCTGAAAACTCACTAGAGGTCAGGTTTTTCAGAGGCTGTAAATTGCATGAGCGATTACCCATCTTTCTCCACAGAACAGCTGGAGATCTCCAAACAGCTGGCTTTTTGGATTGGCAGCACAGGTCTCTCTACTCACTAGGTAGCCAGAGTTCCCTTAGTGGCAACAAGTATAAGTAGCAGATAGAGTGTATAGAGGGTCGTTTAAGTACCTCTCTGTCTCAACAGATGATCACAAATTGAACATTGTAAAACACAGATTTGTAGCTCTGCTTTTGTTGATCTGAAGTCCAGTTGGGTTTGACTGGTTACTTTGCTGAGGATTTCACAAGGCTGAAATCAAGACGGTAAGCACTTTTCTGGAGACTATAGGAGAGAATCTACTTCAGGCTTTTTCTACTTTCTTGACCTTGTAGGACTGAGGTTCATATTTCCTTTCTGGTTGCCAGCTAGAGTTCTCCCTCAGCAGCAGTACCCTGAAGAGAAGCTCTTTGCTCGTACTTGTGTGATTAGACTAGGCCAACCTGGAGAATCTCCTTATTTTAAAATCACTCAGTCCTTGTCCAGTAGTACTGTAAGCTAAGCACTGGACTGCCAACTAAAGGCTTATAAAACTACCACTCACTTTGTGGGTGAAAGAGGAATCTGTTCCCATGAAGTTTTACAATCCCTTTGAGAAAGTTCTAGTCTGTCTCCTGTAGGATGACTGTAAATCAGAAGCAGCTTAATGACAATGAATATTCCTTATAAGGTTAAAAAAATCACTGGAGAAACACTTTACCATGTTCACAGATTCTAGAAATTAGTAAGGCTTTCTTCTAAGTGATATAGCACTGGTCTGTCAATTTGGTATACAGAGGTAACTCGTTGCTGTGATGCTAAACACCGGACACTAACCACTGTGACACTGATATGTCAAATGTGATAATGGTTATCCTTGGTGGACAGTGCTTGGTGGAGTTTCCTGATTAAAAACAAGCTTGGAAGCAGGAATGGCATCCATTTCCGAAATAGCTTGCCCTTGGAAACTCTGTGAACATGGAGAAACAATGAAAGTTATACAAGTGCTCAGATCTTTCGTTCATTGGGTCGCTATGAGTTGTCTGTGACACGGATGTACACTTAATAACAACAACAAGACCTTGGAGGGCATTCCTAGAAATTTCTGTCAGTCTCTGGTTGTCCCCAGGTGTTTTTTTTTTTTTTAGGTTGATATTTTTTGTGGTGCTTTTGCAAGCATTTAGAACAATTCAGAATGCATGATTTTCTTCTAGGAAATGGAAATTCAGTTGGAGTTATTTGTCTGAGGGGAAAGTCAAGTAGAAGAGTTGGTGTATTTGGACCTAGGTCAACATTTCTATTCTATTCAAAGACATGTTTATACATCTTAAAATGGAATGAAGCCAAGCGATAGGAAGATACTAAGGTTATAATTTTATCTCCCTTTTCTAGTTGTGGTACAGGCTAAACTTGTATGTTCTGACAACACTGACTACCCTAGTACTGCCAAGTTGATCATAGCAGCCCTAGAGGACAGAGTAGAACTATACCATAGCGTTTCCAAGGCTATAATAAGGTAGAGTTTACTTTATTTCTTCCTCCACCCCCCTACCTCTGCACCCCCCCACTCCGAGCAGGTGTAAGGCATATATTTCTAATCCACCAGCTGCTCTGTGGGAGAAGGACAGTCAGTCTCCTCCTATGCAATATACTGTCTCTGAAAAACCTCCTGGAAGGTCGGCTGTAAGTCACGTCTGACTTGACAAGCACAAAACAACAAGCGGTCTACTTCAGGGCTATGCAGGATATTCTGGTAGCCGCAGTACATGGCTTGCATTAATGGGTAAAGGCTCTGCTCCGACTGGCACTACCTGCTAGGCTGGAAGGAGCAAAGAGGCAGTGAGACCACCTGTGGTCCTTTTTAGGGGTATGATCTGGAGGTGACACGCAACAACACCATCCTAATGCTAAGAGACGGTAGGAAAGATACTCTCTTCCTGCTTGGCCATATGCCCAGCTAAAACTCATTAAAAAGATAATGTTAATAAATATAGGCAAACGTGATTTTGGCAGAAAATAATTATCTGTCCCTGTTTTGTGTGTGTATTCTCTTTTGTTTTGAAAGATTGGCTTAGAAATTTTTTCTCACAAGATGTTTTACTAAATTACTGTACATTAAAAGCTTTCCATAAGACTCGACAATTTTCTTCTTTCCACCTCATAGGGGGCCTTCCTCTCCTGCGCTGTCCCTCCACCCTCCCAAGCATGATGTCCTTCTCCAAGGACCTGTCCCTCCTTGCAACATGTCCAAAGTATGTTAGATGGAGCCTTAGAATCCTTGCCTCCAAGGAGCAGTCCGGTTTGACCCTTTCCAGGATGAATGTTTGTTTTCCTAGCAGCCCATGGTACCCTCAATATTCGTCTCCAGCACCACAGCTCAAAGGCATCATTTCTCCTTCTGTCCTCCTTAGTCATTGTCCAACTCTCTGACATATACATAACAAGTGATTGCAAAGACCATAGCCTGTATCAGATGCACCTTAGTCTCCAGAGAGACACTATTGCTCTTCAGTACTTTGGAGAGGTCCCTAACAGACTTTCCCATGGCAATACGTCTTCTAATTTCCTGGCTGCTGGTGCCAACAGTGACTATTTACCAGTTACTAATTACCATTACCATTTGCCATGGAATTCGGACCCATGGTGGCTCCCTATGTGTCAGGAGAGATTTAGTAAGAGTTTATTTTTTTTAAATGTTGAGAATATATTTACAATCGTTGACTTTGATTATTGTGTATAAAATTATCTGTGCTTTGTGAGAGCTACCACAACTCTCCCTCTTTATTTCATTTGCATATAGAACTTGTTTGGTTGCATTTTTTACTTATTCATTTAATAAGATGTCATTCTAAGCATAAAAACAACAGATTATTCATCATAAGTGATCATGCTTTCTATAGCTTGCTTTGTAACATAAAGCCTAAAACCACTTGTTGAAAAGAAAAAATACTTGAGGCTTCAGTACCGTATTTTTAGGCCCTTCTCTAAGCAACACTTGTACCACCTTGAAACAAACACAGAAGTCATTAGTATTCATTTTTAAATCCAAGTGTTGGGCAGAAAAATGAAATTTCATTTGTATTCAGGTAGAACACCCATGCTTGCGGGTCATGTGAATAGTACTTTGTAGTGATAATCATAAAATTTAGAAAAGAATTTTCAGCTTTCTTTGATTATAAATGCTGTTGGTTTTATTGTGCTCTTGACTAGGATTTTCAGGATCCAGACAAATACAGGTTACAAGTAGTGTTTTAGAATCAAGGAAATACATGTATTTCACCCAGGAGTTTTACAGAATTAGAATGAACTTTCTCACACAAAGTTCTGGATCATATTTCCACGGTAAAACTTCTGCTGACTTCCTACTGTTTCTTTTGACTATCCTTAACTATAGTCACCATTTCAAGTTCACTTGAAATTCTAAAGTCAAGTCAAACATTTATTATAATTTGAAGGTTTTACAAAGCAATTTTTTCATTCAACCATTCAAACACATTGTTCTACAACAGTAATTTCATACCCATTGTGTAATCACACCTTCTGCCTTTCTGCTGTGCAATTCTGATTACTATTACTCTTCTATACTGCACCTTTCTTTTCTTTAGTGATCCTGTGCTAATCATTCTCTTATTGTTTATTAACTCTGCTTCCACTGAACTTTGCTTTATGTGTGAAAAGTAAAATACTGCCCACTTCATGACTATGAACAGCAGTGCTCGTAGGCATTTGCTCTTGTTTCTATTATCTCTCTTAGATTCTAATCCTCTTATATCCTGGAGCACAGTGGAAAGAGGAAGAGTGTTGTGCTCAGATATACCTGGAGACTTATTCTCGTTAGTACCGTCTGTGTAGTTTGGACTTCTTCAGTACTGTTGGTTCTTTATCTGAATATTGTATCCACAAACTCAAACTCAACTGCCATCAAGTCAGGACTGATTCTTAGCTGACCCTGACTCCCTGCAGTCCTGCAGTGATCCAGTTCCCACATCAGGCTTCTGAAAGTTTTTCTATTCTATGTAAGCTTCCCTTTCCAGGACTTTGAACCTGTTCTTTTTCACATTCCATTTGAACTGGTTGGAAGCCCTGGAAAGATTATGGTCTTTGGTTGAAACAGTTTTGGACTTGAATCCAAGATAGCAGCTGTTTTATTTTAGGTAAATGACAGTCTCTCAAAGTTGAGAATTCTGTGTCTGTAAAATGGCACTAAATGTTACCTTTTCAAGATAATATGAAGATGAAAGAGATCGTGCATATTTTCTATGATACTGAGTGTGGTACACAGTAAATGGTAGGTGGTCAGTAAATGTAAAAAGTTATACAGATCTCATTTGTAACTCATTCTTTTTCATGACTTTGAGTCTACACATATTCCTTTTTTTTCTGGTTGCTTTTTTATTTCTGCCAAGAATTAGAATTAGGACTTGAGTATACTGTTGTCTGTAAATAATGGTTTAGTGAATTAGTCTTAGCATATATGAGAGAATTTATGAGGTTGAAATAATGGCATCTTTCCTTTTTTCCCTTTAGATTTCCTGTTCTGATTGCATCATGGAAAATCAATTGGCTAAATCAACTGAAGAACGGACATTTCAGTACCAAAGGACTCTCCCATCACTACCTGTTCCTTCACTTGAAGAATCATTAAAGAAATACCTGGAAGCTGGTATAATCCATTATATATATATTGATATTGTCAGCAATTTAAGAAATCATAACATTTTTAGAAGTTCACGAGGAGCTGATTCTTTGTTCTCATAGCATACAATAATTAAAATATTCATAAAACATCAAAATTTTTTTCTCTTCTATTAATCTTAGAATGTAATTGTCCTTTGTCCTGTTTACTCCCATCCTGTTGTGTCTCTCACTTGGAAATCCCATTCCTTTAAGCAAAGATTTGCAGGCTTCTGTTTGTGTTTCCACCATCAGATTCAAACTAATATTCTTATTTTGCCATTTCTTGCCTCTTAATTAGAGATATAAGTTTCCTAAAAATATAAGAATATAGCTCTCTTACATCAACCCTTTCACCTCCTCTGTTTATGGACGGTCCAACATACCTATGATTTTCCTCTTATTCTTTCCATAGAGTTGTATAGAATGATTATGTGGGATAAAGTCAGTATTCAGAATTTATGGTCATGAAAGGACAAATACTGCATAGTGCTACTGTTGTAAAATGAAGCTGACATCGGGGTTTGGGGGGAACCTAAGAAAAGAGGGGATAAATAATGTGTACTGCATTGAAACAGATGAGGGAGAGAACTCTTTAAAAGGAATATAGGATTAGGTATTTTTTTCATGACAAGATTACAGAAAAAGAGAAGCATAGTAAAGTAGACTGTGAACTTGGGGGCATTGTATAACAATGAAAGAATTTTTTTTTCTTTTCAAAGAGAAAAACTAACTTGGGGAGGGGTGGGCATGGCAGGAAATGTGCAACAATGAAAGAATGAATAGGGAAAAATTAAATGGAATATAAAAGTATATATTGCATTAAAAAATCATTAATAAAAAAGTTATGATTCAGAGGTGAGCCATAAAGTGTATTTTGGGTTTGAATACCTTTTTGCTGCCACTTTTATTTTTGTTTTTCATTTGCCTAGTTTAATCTGTATCTAGAACTGATTTATTCCCTAACTTTTCAGTGCACTGAAAATGACTGAATGAATACATCAAATACTCTGTACGTGCCATTTTCCTCATGGAAGTATCCTTCTTGCATCCCTCGACTCTGCTGGTCCGACCATTGCTAGGGTCCTTGAGATTGCTGATGTCCTAGACATTTCTTCTGTCATCGTGCTGGCAACTCACTTTTGTCTGCTCTGTTGGTTTCCATCTCTTGCATTCTGTGGCTCCTTTTCTTGGTTCAGTTCCTTGTGTTGTCGTCCATAGTGAATTGTGCTGATAACCCAAAGACTGGATCTTGTGTAGTTTGACTCTAACAGCAGTGACTCGTAAGGAAGATGAGCGATATAAAGCCTAGGAAACCCTATAGAGGATCACTATGAATTGGAGCCTGCTTGACAGCAGTGAGAATGAATTAATGATATATTCAGAGTGTACCTGAGAAAGAGTGGGAGAAAAAAAGTAAGACCTAGAGAGAGACTTATCCTATTTTACTTTATTGTTTGAGACTCTTTTGATGTTTTTGAAGGCATTGCTAGTTTCTCTTGAAGTCTAATGCTATTATTTGATCTTCTCTAATCTTTTTTTGTACTCTCTCAGTGTATTTGGAATTATTTTTATTTTCATCTCTTACATTTGGAATTTTTCATTGATGTATCTTGGTTTTTTTACACTTGAAAACGTCTTGTTTTTCTGTGCTGAGGAATTTTAAACATACTTTATTTTATTATTTTTTTCCTTCCCAGTTTGCCTTATTCTTTCTTAAACTCCTACTGTTTGGGTGATAGGTCATTATAGAATAAGCTTTTACTAAAATTTTTTTCTTTCTTTGTGAGTGCTTCAGTCTTACTGATCTATTTACTCTTATATTATCCTTTTAAGCCTTGTTTCTCTGACTCTTTTCCTGCAAACTGCAATTTATTCAGAACTGATAAGCAAGTCACTAGAAACTTTGTTTATATCTCCACAAACAGAATCACTTTCAGGGTTTCATTTGTCCCATGATTTTTGTTCTAGTTTTTTTCAAGGTGATTTTTTGATGCTCATTGACACAGGGAAGGAGAAATAGAAACCCATATTGAAGACCTTTCTCAAATATCTGACAACCCTTATTGCTCTTTGGAAATGTTGTTGTCTTTTCTTGTCTTACTGCTGTTGTTGCTAGGTGCCTTGGAGTTCCTTATCTGTTCATGGCCATCCTACTTACAACAGAAAGGAACACTGCCTTGTCCAGTGCCAACTGATGAATTGCAAGACTTAACTTTCACTGACCCTCTGTCAAGAGTGATAGCATTCTGCTGGGCCTGGTCCCCACTGATAACATCTCAAGTACATGAGACAAAGTGTCCCTGTCATCACTTTCAGGGTACATTCTGCCTGTATTTGCAAGATAGGTGTTGTTCATACTTCTGGCAGTCTGTAGTATATTCAGGATTCTTTTCCAGCACCAACATTCCTCCTTTTCTGCAGTGTTTACCCAGTTTAGCTTTTGCAGTGCTAGCAAAAACGATGGTGTGGGTCAGGCATAACTTCGCCTTCAAAGTAATGAGGTCTTTTTTTTTCCACACTTCAGTGAAATCTATTTGTAGCAAGTTTTCCTGATGTAATATGTTACTTGATTTTCTAACTGCTGTTTCCCAGGTTAATTGTGGATCAAAAGTAAAATGAAATCCTTGGCAACTTCAGTCCTTTATTTCTGTTTTGATGTTGCTTATTGGTTTGGTTGTGAGGATTTTTGTTTTCTTTGGGTTGAGGTGTGGTCTTTGATCTTCAAGTCCCCATCACTTTAGCATGCAGAATTGTATCTTCTGTATATCACAGATGTTTAATGAGTCTTCTACCAATTCTGATGTCTTATTCCCTTCTTATAGTTCTTGTATTTGCTATATCAAGTGAATAAATATGGTGAAATAACTCTGATACACCTTTTCTACATAGTACCCTCTTTGTTTGACAGACCACCTGTTGGTACAGCTTCTACTTGACAACATTGGGTTGTAACTAAATAGGAGCCGTGGTTGCTCAGTGGTTAAACTCTTGACTGCTAGCTGGAAGGTCAACAGTTCAAATTCATTAGGTGCTCCATGCCAAAAGGTGTGGCAGCATGATTCTGTAAAGATTTGCAACCCTGGAAACCCACTGGGACAGTTTAACTCCGCAGTGTAGTTTTTTTAATTGTTGCACATTTTCCTTTCTCCCTCTTTCCTCCTCCTAGTCCACCTTTCAGTACACCTCTTGTTCCAGATTGTCATACATATAATGCCTAATCATATATACCTTGTAAACAGTTCTTTTCCTTGTCTATTCCAACACAGTGTTCATGATCTATCTTTTCCTATCCACCCCCCAACCTCCTTGTCAGTCTTGTTTTATAAGAGCAGTGCTATGCAGTATTTATCTTTTTATGACTGATTTCCCCCAGTATAATTTCCTCCAGGGTAA
Organism: Elephantulus edwardii; assembly: GCF_000299155.1. Classification (NCBI taxonomy): domain Eukaryota; kingdom Metazoa; phylum Chordata; class Mammalia; order Macroscelidea; family Macroscelididae; genus Elephantulus; species Elephantulus edwardii. The sequence continues at coordinate 1,147,642 of NW_006399848.1, forward strand.
CCCATGTTGTATTTCACAAGTTCATTGTTTTTCAGTCATGCATAATACTCCGTTGTGTGAATGTACCATAGTTTTTCCTAGCTAGTTGTTTGTGGATGGGCATGTGGATTGCTTCCATCTCTTTGCTGTTGTGAATAGTGCAACAGTAAACATGATGTGCATACATCTGTTTGAGTCATAGCTCTGGTTTCTTTAAGGTATATTCCCAGTAGTGGACTTGCTGCGTCAAATGGTATTTCTGTGTGCAACTTTTTCAGAAAGCACCAGACCACTTTCCATAGTGGTTGTACCATTTACACTCCCACAAACAGTGAATAAGAGTTCCTGGAATCTCTCCAAGGCCTCACAAGTATTTGTTGTTTGCTGAGCTGTGGTTTTGTTACATCAGACTCTTAAGTCAGTGGATTTGGTTTGGATTTTTTTTGTGGCTTAAACAAGGTATACATTCCCATTGGACTGATAGCTAAATGATAGTCTCATCTTTGTAATTTTAACTATCGTCTAGAAAAATGGCAAAATTTTTCAGCAATTTTTATCAGACTATATATAATCCACTGTTTTCTATGTTACAGTATTTCTTGTCATTTTCATATTGTAAGCTCTCTTTTAATTTACTGTATTACCGAATAGTATGTTTTACATACTTGAGCCTCAAGATTTGTATAATATTTGATATGTGTAGGTATTTTATGTCTAACTACCTTAATGTGTATTGTTTCATTTTATAGTAAAGCCGTTTGCAAATGAAGAAGAATATAGTAAAACTGAAGAAATAGTTAAAAAATTTCAAAATGGGATTGGAGCAAAATTGCAGCAGAAATTACTTGAAAGGGCAAAAGGAAAAAGAAATTGGGTACGTACATTTTTGTATTTATGATTGAAAAATTGATGGTAACTTAAGAATGGGGGGAAGTACAAAGCATGCATTTTAGAATTGTAATTGTGGAAATCTGTGCACCCATTGTTGTGGACTGGCCCTTACTCCCTATCGTACCGTTTGGAGAACTTGGTAAAATATAGCTTTTTCTGAGCCAAGTGATTCTGACAGTCTGTGGCCACAGCAGCTCCACAGGAGAAAGCTGGGAAGTCTCCTCTCATGCAGTTGACAGCCACAGAGACCCTGCGGAGGATTAACTGTGAGTCAGTTCTGGCTCAAAAGGAGGGAGTAATGTTGGGAATTGGGGACCAGAGGTCGCACACCTCCTTTTTTTTTTAAGAAAAAAAAAACACAAAACAACCCACTCAAAAAACAAACAAAACCGATAAACTAAAAATTCATTGCTGTCAGGGAAGCTCTAGAGCCACACTCCATAACGAGATGCACCTCTTACCCAAAGACTCTCCCTCTCTGGAAGTTTGAATCCACCAGCCATACCAGGAGGGGATAAAATCTGTGACTGTAAAGCAAGGGTATGCATTTGTAAATGTTGAAGAGCACCTAAAGAACAAATACAGTATATTCTTCTATAAAAGAAATATATATGTGTGTGTATATGTATGTATATGTATATATTTTTTTCCCCCCAGAAGTTATACATTCAAGTATTCTAAAGCACAAGAGGCTGATGTTCTTAATGTCTTTTAGCTGGAGGAGTGGTGGCTGAACGCTGCTTATCTGGACAGCCGCATACCATCTCAACTGAATGTCAACTTTGCGGGTCCTACACCGCATATTGAACACTATTGGCCTCCCAAGGAAGGCACTCAGTTAGAAAGAGGAAGTATATCTCTGTGGCATACCTTAAACTACTGGCAGCTGTTAAGAAAGTAAGAACATGTTTTGATAATTTAGTCATACATTTATGGGAAAGCTCAGCTGGCCCAATATTAAGAAACCTAATTATTTGAGAGTGAATCCTGCATTGTAAGTCTTTGGCTTATGTTTTATGATAATTCTTGATCAGAATACTTTTCTTTTTTTAACAGAGAAAAACTACCTGTTGATAAAGTTGGAAGTATTCCTCTAGATATGAATCAATTACGAATGCTGTTTTCGACCTGCAAAGTTCCAGGAATCACCAGAGATTCCATTAGAAATTATTTTCGTACTGGTGAGTTTAAACATGAGTACTTTTTTTTTTTTTTGGTAAAGCATTAGGATTTATGTTTTGCTATGGCTTCTGCTTTGACACAGGAATGTAGTAGAGGAGTATTGTTGGGTTTGACTAGTCAAACTAGTCAGTGACTTTCTGTGAATATTTCAGTCATTCTGATTACTTTAAACATAATTTATGGGAGTGGATTTTCTGAATTCTATATTCTGTAGTTTAACACAAACCTGCTATTTATGTAGAATCTTTGAAAGTATGACATTTAGGAGAAGAGTAGAATTAAAAATTAGTGTTAAGGAAATCTTGGAGCATAGGTCTGTGTTCTTCACTTCCTGCCCTCATTCTGTATTTAGTCTACATTCTCATTTTGAATATTTGTATATGTTCATAATGCCCCTTTTCTTTTTATGAGTATGTTTGTTTTTTCTTACAGGAAGTGAGAACCTTGTGCCCATTTTCTTAGTGGCACACAAGTATGAATGTAGTTTTGTTCATATCATAGAAATTATTAAATCTTGAATGAGATAAATTAGTATTGAATATGGTGAACAATGATAGAATTATATTTTGTTAGATTTAAATGGACAGCTTTGTTCCTGTTTAACTTTTAGAGAGTTGAGTCCTTTGTTTTCTGTTCCTCATTCCAGAGACTGAAGGGAGTTCCCCAAGTCACATAGCAGTGCTGTGCCGAGGCCGGGTTTTTGTCTTTGATGTAATGCATGAAGGATGTTTGATCACCCCTCCGGAGATCCTCAGGTTTCCATACTGCTTGCTCTCCTTGAGTTTCCTTAGGTCATAGGTTCTTGTTTGAGTTAAAAAAAGAATGTTCAGAATTACTCCTCAGTAAATTGTAAAATTAGAACTCTGTATAGTTGACTTTCAAAAAGTATTAAATTTTTTTCATTAAATTTTTAATTATACTAGAAGCATATCCATATATTATACTCAGATAACAGGAAATTAGAAATCTTATTAACTCCATCCCTTTGCCATAGTTAATAGTTTTGTGTGCTCTGGTTTTCCAGATTAATTTCAAATAATTATAGTGTGCATATAACTAAGTTAAGTATATATATATATGTGTGTGTGTGTGTGTGTTTGTGTGTGTGTGTGTCTGTGTGTGTGTGTGTGTGTATAAACACTCTCTCTCTCTCTCTCTCTGGCGGTGTTGCTGTTGTCATTGAGTACTATCAGATTGGAACCTCCAGTGGGTTTTCAGAGGTTGTCCATCCTTTTGCAGAGCAGCTGGTAGACTTGGACTGCATACCTTCACGATTGTAGCACAGCTTATTACCACTAGGTCACCAAGTACTTGCCATCTTTCTCACGCAGAGTGGCCAGTGGATTTGAACCTTTGGGTTGACAGTAAATACCACTAAGCCACCAGAGCTCAGGTGGTGTTTACTTCAGTAGTTAGAAATCATAGAAATATTTGATTTTTTTTAGAATTCAATTGCTAGGTGTCATAACTGTATTATATATGTTGTGTTTAAGAGGCCTTCTGTTTTTTGAGAAACATATTGAAATAACAAATGAGATTACATCAGATTTCTTTCTAAATAATCCAGAAGGAAGTTGGGCATAATGAGATAGCGATGAAACAGTAACATTAAGCTATGAGTTAATAACTGTTTAACTAGGAGATGAATACATGGAGGTTCATTACACTTTTCCCTGTATTTTATGAAATTTTCCATATAGCACTGGTGGCCTAGTGGTAAAAAGTTGCACTGCAATCTGAAAGGAATGTGGTTTGAATCCACCAGCTGCTCAGTGGTAGAAAGATAGGCAGTCTTTTCCTATGCATTTAAATTGCCTTTGGAAACCCACTGGAGGGTCAGCTATGGGTTGGTTCTGATTCAGTGGTACTCAACAATATATACAGTAAATTTAAAGTTTATTAAGCTTTAATAAGTTTAAGTGTCTCACATTTGCAGTGCTTCCCGTTATTCCAGTGGGCAGTCATTTGAGATTGCCCATCTTTTTCCTACTGAGCAGCTGGTGGATTTGAACCACATGTCTTTGGGTTGGCAGCGTTGCTACTTACCACTAGCCACCAGAGCTCCCTTGCTGGGATATGTTGTTGATTGCTGTCAAGTTGAGTACAACTCATAGCGACTCTGAACAAAAGACCTAATGCCTTTACAAACAATCATCATTTCTCCAAGTTCATAGAGTTTCCAGAGGCACTTGGTTTAGGAAGTGGATGCCGCTCCTGCTACCAAACCTGTTTTACTGGGAGCTCCAGCAAATACTGTCCTCCCTGGTCCATTATGGTATTTGATACCACAGTGGCACAAGATTCAACATCACAGCAAACCTAGATTACCTCAGTAGAGCAAATTGACGAAAAGTAGTGTACAAGGTAGAAGAATGTTCCTGCAAATATAACACTAGTCTCACTTAACAGTGGTTGTGTTGTCAAGTTGAATACGACTCATAGCGATCGTTTGAAGAAAAGACCTGAACTCTGTTCTATAATTAATATAATTTCTGTATGATTACAGAGTTTATAGTTTCCAGAGGTATCTGTTTTAGGAAGTGGATGCCACTCCTGCTGGAAGGTCTGGAAGCTCCTCCAGACACTGTCCTCCATGTGCTTAGTTCTGCCTCTGTAGCAGGATTTTTAATGTCACTGCTATGGTGGTGGGTTTTGTTTGTTTTGTTCTTGTTTAGTTTTATTAGAGATAGTTCTCTATTCCTCTCTGTCAAAAGAAAGATCTAAGAATTTCTGTTATGAACCTGGTTTTTTATTCACATTTGTTTGTTTATATTCTTAGTTTTTTCAGCAGTGTTGGTGTCAATCATTTACTAAAATCAGTACAATTTACTGTGTTATAACCCTCAGCATTTTTTTGTAGTGTTCCATATCTATAATGGTATTTTTTTACAGTTTGAATGATAAAGTCACAAATAAAAGATGGCTATTAGTGGTATTTTTTGGTAACACTTATTATGTTATACAAGCTTACATTCAGAGGGCACCTTGGAAATTTTTGAACTGAGGTAATTTGACTAGAATAAAATCTCTGCATTTTTGATTGAAGAGAGTTTAGACCTTTCTGGAAGAAGCCTATTCTTCAGATATGATTTAGCTGTTACATGTTATTCTAAAATGTGTACATGGAATTTATTGAACTGAGTCATTCACTCTCTCTTAACTGCCAATTGAGAACCAACTTGTAGCTGAGTCTCCAGTGATTTTTTCAGAAGCTGTAAATTGCATGGGAGGAGATTGCTCATTTTCTCCTGTGGAGCAGCTGGTGAAAACCTGGCTTTTGACCTGCTTTCTACTTCCTTCCGACCCTACATAGTCAACTTCGGTTTTCACATTTGCCTTTTCTTTTTTATATAAATGAAGTCTTACAGTAGTTGTCCTTTTGTGATTGGCTTAATTCACTCAAGATGTGTTTACGCTCCATTTATACTGTAGCGTGTATCAGAACTTTTGTTTCCCTTGGTGACTGAGTAGTATTCCATATATGCACAAGTATGTATTGCACTGAATTGCCTCGACTCTTGCTGATTCTCTCTTTAAATCCCCCATAAGGCAATTGACCTACATTTACGAGAAGTGCCATAGTGAACCTGAGGGACCTGGGGTAGCGGCATTAACAAGCGAGGAGCGTACTCGATGGGCTAAGGTTAGAATATGCATATTTCTTAATATACCTTCCTCAAACAAATTCTTTTGAGATTTTTCTGGCTCTGTCATGTTTATAACATTTAATCATTTCCTTCTTGTCTTTTAGGCACGAGAATATCTGATTGGTCTTGCTCCAGAGAATTTGGCTATATTAGAAAAAATTCAGAGCAGTCTTTTGATATATTCCATGAATGAAAACAGTCCACATGTAACCCCAGAAGATTATTCTCAGGTACTATCTTGCTCTGTTGTTCCTTCTCACAGTTTCCCTGGAAGATTTTTTTGTATATTGAACGTATTAAAAAAAACACAAACAACTTCATGCATATACACTCTTAGAATGCCTCTTTAGCTGGGAAATACACATATCCGCATGCACACAAACACATCCTCCAAACTGAAGTTGCAGAGCTCTAGTGGCAGTGTTAGTAGAGTTGCATTGCTCAGCCAAGATCACACCTCTTCGGTTGGACTCCCGGTGGTGTAGGAGAAAGATGGGCCAATCACCTTAGAAACCTAACTCAGTAGCAGTCAGGGAGTGAATGAGTGACGTTGAAGCTTATACCAGAAGTAGTGCTTGATCTGTTTGTGTTGTCTTTCAGAGTTATTTCAATACATCTTGAGGAGCCCTGGGGGCATAGTCTGTGATATGCAGGCTGCTTACCAAAAGGTCAGGAGGCTCTGCTGGCCTAGTGATAAGAAACTGCACTGCAGACCTAAGGGTCCACAGTTTGAATCCACCAGCTGCTCTGTGGGAGAAGGATGGGCAGTCTGCTCCCATTCGATTTACCACCTCTGAAAACCCTCCAGAGGGTTAGCTAAGTCTGGCAACTTGGCAGTAAATGACAATGTCAGCAGTTTGAGCCCACCACCCACCCTACTTAAGAAATAGGGCAGTCTCCTCTTGTAAAGACTTAAGAGTTTTGGAAACCCAAGGGAGGGTTGCCATGAGTTGGAATCAGCTCAAGGGCAGTGGTTTTGGTGTAGATACATATTCTACTTTGTTTAGAGAAGTGTTACTGGTTTCTGTCTATCACAGGTCATTTTTTCCCAATCAACTCTCTTTACATTGATGGCACATGCAGGCAATTTGCACAGAACACTCGATAATTAAGAGCTGGCATCAGAATTTACCTTTACCCTAACTTATTTGCTTTCACATTTGGTTGCGAAGACTTAAAATTATCATACCCTCATAGGTAATTCAGGATAAGACAGAGTTCAGATTGTTGCCCATAGGGTTGTTAAGAATCATACATGATTCAGTGACACCTAACGACAGCAGCAGTAACAACATAGGTAAATGTATTATCACTTGATTTTATTAAACATACTGACTTTATAAGGTTAAATGAAACCTTATTTAGTCTACTTTTGGAATAATATTGTTTCCTAGGTAATAAAATATAGTAATTATGTTTATAGCAGTTTCGTATTCTTTTGAAAACACTTGAATTATAATTCATTCTTAATGATTGTAATAAAATTATTTAGAATTAAAAAACTTGTAGATAGAAACTTATTTTTTCCTTTGGCTAGACTTTTTTTCTTAGCTATACTTTTTTTAAAGTAGGAGAATCACCAAATGTATTTCTGAATTTATTTTTAAAATATTGAATTTTATTGCTGTATGTGCTGTCAAGTCACCTGTGACTCATAGTGACTTTCTGTACAATTGCTCTGAACTACCCTGTCCTATCTGAGCCAATCTGTCAATTCATCTCATCCAGGGTTTTCCTCTCCTGCTGTTCCCGCTACCCTTCCAATCATGGTGTCCTTCCCCAAGGACTGGTCTCTCCTGGCAACATGCCCAGGGTTTGTGCAACGGAGCATCAAAATCCTTGCCTCCAAGGAGCAACTTGATTTCATACTCTTGAGGACAGACCCATTTGTTATCTTGGCAGTCTGTGGTATACTTATTACTCTTCTCTGGCACCATAACTCAGTCGATTCTTCTTCTGTCATCCTTAGTCATTGTCCAACTCTCTGATGCATAGCAAGTAATCATGCAGACCATGGCCTGGATCCGGGTGCACCTTAGTCTCCAGACTAACATGGTTGCACTTCATCACTCTGGAGAATTCCCTGACAGCAAATTTGCCTAATTCAGTTTGTCTTTTGATTTCCTCACTGCTGATGCCAAGAGTGTTGATTGTGGAACCAAGCAAGCTGAAACTGTTAAGTCTCTTCTCCATCTATCATGGTGCTGCCAATTGGTCCAGTGGTGAAAATCTTCATTTTCTTAATATTGAACTTCAATCCATATTGAAGACTACAATAATTGACTTTCTGCAGCAAATTCTTCAGGTCTTTAGTTTCAGCAAGCAATGTTATGTCATCTCCATAATGCAGGTTGATGATGAGTCTTCCTCTAGTTCTGATACCACATTCCTCCTCATAAAGTCCCACATCTTGAATAATCCGTTCCACATAGAGATTAAAAAGGTATGGAGAAAGTATGCATACCTGACTCACTCCTTTTCTGATTTTGAACCATGCAGTATTTCTTTGCTCTATTCTGACCACTGCTTCCTGGTCCAAGTATATGTTTTACATAAACATAATTAGAAGTTCTGAGATTCTCAATCTTCTCAAGGTTAGCTACAATTTGTTGTCATCCACAGAGTCCAGTACCTTCTCATAGTCAATGAAACATGGATAGACGTTCCTTCTTTCAGCCAAGAAGCATCTAACGTTGACTATGATGTCCCCAGGGCCAGGGACTGGTACTTCTAATCCAAGCTTGTGTTTATTGTGGTTCTTGGTTTGATGTAATAGTCTAGTCATTTTTAGGTAATTGTAAGCTGGATTTTGCTTGTTAATTTCCAGACTGTTAGATCACCTTTTTTTTGAATGAGAATAAATATGGATCTCTTCTAGTCAGTTGACCAGATTGTTGTCCTTCAGATTTCTTGGCACAACCTGGTGAGCACATCCAGGGCAGTATCTGTTTGTTGAAATATGTCAATTAGTTTTCCATTATTCCTGAAGCCTTATTTGACAGTTTCGTCAGAGCAACTTGACCTTTTTCCTTCATTTCCTCTTGGTCATATGTTGTTACATGAAATTCTTCTGTGTCAGCCAATTATTTTTGGTACAGTGATTGTGTACTCCTATCTTCTGATGCTTTCTGATCATTCAGTATTGCATTAGACCTCTCTCTATACACACACGGCGCGCACACATACGTACATGCCTTCAGGCTGGATTTAATAGAGGCTATGGCATGAGGGATGTCTTTTCTGATGTCAAATGTAACTTGAAAGAAGTACCAGAAAGATGTGGATCCTAACAATTGTGGTGGACATTGAAAAGAATGAGATACTGGAACACTTAATTGTGCTTCTGCAAAACTCTGCATAGACCAAGGAGCAGTTGTTCAGACAACAGAAATTTGTGCATCAGGGTTGTATACTTTCTCCATATCTGCTACATCTGTATGCTGAACAAATAATTTGAGAAACTGCACTTTTTTGAATGTGCATCAGGATTGGAGGAATACTCATTATCAATCTGTGTTGTGCAGATGACACAACTTTGCTTTCAGAAAATGAAGAAGACTTGAACTTCCACAGATGGCCAAAGACTACAGCTTTTAATTTCAGTTACATATCAACATCAAGAAAACAAAAATCCTCACCACCAGACCAATAGGCAACATCATGATAAATGAAGAAAAAAAATTAAAAGTTGTCATTTTAATTGGATTCACAATCCACATTCTTGGTAACAGTAAAAAAATCAATGACATGCTGTATTGGAAAAATCTGCTGTCGAGGATCCCTCCAAAGTTCTGAAGAGCAAGGATATCAGTTGGCCACTTCAGTTGCTGCTTATGATCTTGAGAGTTGGACAGTGAATAAGGAAGGCTGAAAAAGTGATGCTTCTGAACAGTGATGTTGGCAAAGAGTATTTCTCATACCATACATTGCCAGAAGGAAATACCAATCTGTCTTGAAGTACAACCAGAGTACTCCATAGAGGCATACATAGTGAAACAGTGAAACTTCATCTCACTTCTGGCTGTATATTCAGTCCTTGTAGAAAGACACTATTCTGAGAAAGTAGGTCAGCAAATGAGAGGAAGACCTCAGTGAGATGGATGGTGCAGTAACTTCCACAGTGGGCTTGAGCAAGACAGAGATTGTCAGGATAGAGCAAGATTCAGCTCTCTTGTGATGGCACCTAACACCACACACACAAACAGAAAATGACAAGCAGTCGATGGTCTGTGTTTGAATTGAACATGGTTCAAGCTTTTTTGGCTTGTAATCCATAGTTAGAGGTATGTGAAGGGAGCTCTGTATATGTATATGTAAGAAGTTGCACTGTGACCCCAAAGATGAGGTGGCTCAAATCCAACAGCTGCTCCACAGGAGAAAGATGGATAATTCAGGTATTTGGTCAGTTTTATTTCTCTTATAAATACTACTGGTTGTGATGCACTGAACTGATTGCATAGTGCACAAATGGGCCATGATCCATAGTTTGAAAATGTTTAGTGGGATATGAATTCTTGAGAAATATTTTCCTCATTATCAACATTTAGCAACTAACAGTATCAAGACCTCTTACACAGTTCACATTCTAGAAACCTTGCCCATATGTTCTAGAAGCATCTATGAGCATTTTCTCCTCTGGCAGGATTTACTTAACTTGAATTTGCGAATCACAGAGTGACTTAACTTAACTTGAAGATTGAGTCACAGAGTATCACTGTAGTAACAGTAATAACCTTTACTTGTATTATCATTTTATTAAATTTATTTTACTGGGAGTAGAAAAAGTGGTATGTAGTTCAATATTAAAATTCTTCTAAATTTTAGAAAATAATTTATTTTAGGTTGCTGCCATGGCTCTTGCTGGAGAACCAACAGTCCTCTGGGGTGACAAATCCTTTAACTTGATTTCCTTTTCTAATGGAGTGTTTGGCTGT
>NW_006399848.1:1158644-1169976 GCF_000299155.1 Elephantulus edwardii
TATGTGGAGCTATTTACCTATTTTTCTAAAACTACATGCAATCTTGATATATTATTGATGATGTCTTTTTAAGTGAAATTTTTAGTCTTCCTACATTAAAAAAGAAATTTCTGTTTATCTTTTGCTGTAGTCTTCTTCATTGGCTCTGCCTTCTTGCTAATAAGGCAGCTAAGAGGCTGAGAAGTCTGAATCAAGAAATTTTAAAACAAAAACAACCCAGATATAAAATGTACTGTAACCTCATTATACTCTTCAAGTTCATAATATGATATTCATATGAAGTCGTTAGTTCACTTTTTTTATATCATTCCTCCAAAAGCATTTAGTAACTAAAATATTAGAAAGGTCTGCTTCATATAATTGGGTTCAGTAGTTGTATTCATTTTCAAATGCTAGAAATCCAAACAAAACTATTAGTTTAAGAAAATACTGATACAAGATACAACTGAATTTGGGCAAAGTTGACTTCCAGTGTCCAGATGCCTTTGTTAGAAATCTTTATCTCCCTAAACTTTAAATACTCCTCCTTGGCTTTTATTTAGGTAAAATACCCTATGTGGCTGTTACATCAAAAGCCATCTCTGCTGCCCCTCCTCCCCAGTGATTGTAGCAAAAAAGTCCTACAAATAAATCTTACTACTGGTAGACAGGCCTATGTGGATCATGTGCCCATTTTGACAAATCAGGTGCTGGCATTTTGCTGGCCTGGGTCATATGCTCCACTTGGAAGCTAGAGGGTAGAATCTGTCTTATTCAAATCACATGATCTGAAAGATGAAGCATTGTGGTTGCCTAAAAAATAAAAAAATAAAAATGAAGTAACTTAAAAAAAAAATCTTAGAAGTTAGAATCAGCAAATAATAAATTAGATGTCTATTACATATAGTGGAGGAGCTCTGGTCTGTAGGGAGTTGCACTCCCCACTGAAAGGCAGGCAGTTTGAATCTACAAGCACCTCCATATGAGAAAGATGAGCAGTGTCCTGTGCTTTATGGCCTCCTGAACACTCGCTTGACTCCGTCTGGTCAGGACCAACACGTGGCTGATTCTCCAGTGGGTTTCGGGAGGTTTTTCGATCATCTGTCATCCGCATCCTACTTGTCCACAGTATTTTTACAATTATACTTTTCCATTGATGCACTTTTACAAAAGTACTTTTACTTTGTACTTACCCCAAAACGCTTTAGCATATGTTCCTTTGCTTTGAAAAGCAATACTTACTTTGCCTTCTTGTACAAACACCAGTTATTTGTACTGCTTATGTTGCTTTTGGAATCCCCCTCCCATTACCTCAAGGGTTTTAACAAGGTACTTCTACCTTCTAATATTTGTTCAGAAAATCCAGTGCAGCAGTTACTTACCATGAAATGTCTGTCTTTTATAATTAGGAGGTAAAGACATTATGAAAGATTTTAAGTATAGGTTACATTTTCTAAACTTGACTTTTAAGAATGAATAGAAGGTGAAATAAGTAGTCAGGTTTTTACTTGACATAAAGGATGGAGAATCCTGTTTTATTTATTTGGCTTTTCTGTCTTAGCATGCTCCTCTTGATGGGATGGTTTTGATAAACATCATTCATTATGTTGATGAGAAGATTTTAGAGAATGAAGGTAAATGGAAGGTATGTTATAAAAACATTTTTATCCTCTCTGTCTCATATTGTCCTACAAATTTTATATTCTTAAGTCTTTCCTATTTTCAGGGTTCAGAAAAAGTACGAGATATACCTCTTCCAGAGGAGCTTGTTTTCACTATAGATGAGAAAATAATCAATGACATCAAAGAAGCCAAAGCCCAATACTTCAAGCAGGCATCTGATCTGGATGTTGTCTGTTACACCTTTACATCTTTTGGCAAAAATCTGACCAAAAAGATGAAGCTTCATCCTGATACATTTGTTCAGCTTGCCCTTCAGTTGGCCTATTACACACTTCACAAACGGTGAGGACCACTCCTTTCTCAATTTCGGAAGCTTGATGTCTTAAGGTTCTCTTTTTTCCACACCCGTCCCATCCTAACTCCCTAGTAGGTTATTTATATATATTTATATGTATATATCATCACTGTTCTGCAGTTGGTTGGTAATCTGTGGTACTTTGTACTTCTGTCAACAGTATCTGAGGGTTTCAGTCTCTGTCAGGCTCCTTGTTTTTCATCCACTGGGCACTTTTGGAGTGTCTGATTGCCTTTCCAGGACTTGTCATATTTTTTTCTTTTAAAATTTAATTTAGATCACTTAGTTTTCTTGCAGCCTCATTCCTGATGGGCTCATGAAAATGATGATTTTATAGATCCCCCACCCCCACCCCAAGTTGTTCTCATTTTCAGAGTAGTAAGACTCGGAATTTCTGTGTTTGAAGCATAAAGAGAACTGCTGTAATGCTTTTCAGCCAGTCTGAGAATATTTTAAGTTGCCTCTGACTCTGGAAAGAGTGAAAACTGACGCTGCACCATCTGCACTGTCTCTGCTGTGCGGGAGCCCGGTTTCCAGTCATGGGGCCAGTCTGTGTCATTTAGGGTCTTCCTCCTTTTGACTGACTCTTTGCTTTACCAATGATATCTTTCTCCAGGCATTAGCTTCTCCTGATGGTTTACCCAAAGGTGGGGGACAAAATCTACCATCCTTGCTCTTAATGCTCTGGCTCCACTTCCTCCAAGATCTTTTTATTCCTTTGGCCGTCCATGATGAATCCCACACTCTTTGCCAGCAAGACAATTCGGAGACATTCCTTTTTCTTCAGCCTTCCTTATTCATTACGTAACTTTGTGCATATGAAAGGACTTCTGGTGGCATACTCTGTAGGGAATAACCTGGCTAATCCAGAGGTACCGTGTCTCTGATGGTTCAAACTCAACAGTGGCTCCTTGGGAGAAACATTGGCCATCTCCTCCCATGCAGTTTATAGCCTCTCAAAAAAAACCACTGGAAGCTTAGCTGTGAGTTGGTTTTAAGTTGATGACAATGAGAGAAACTTTGAAATTATACTTGCTGCTTCACATGTCAGGAGCCTTGGTGAGCAGTGGTTAAACATGTAGCTGCTAACATCACTATGAGTTGAAATAAACTTAACAGCAGTGTGTTGTTGTTTAATGCCGTTGAGTTGTAGACGACTCATAGCAACCCTATGAACAAACAGCCTGAGCACTGTTAGTAAGTACATAGTTTCCGTAGGCAAGCCATTTTGGAAGTGGATGCCGCTCCTGCTTCTAGGCTTGATTTAGTCAGGAAGCTCCAGCCAACACTGTCCACCATGGGTGCCCATTACCACGATTGGCACATCACTGTCACAGGCTTCAGCATCACAGCAACCACGAGTTACCTCTGTACATCAGCACACAGACCAGTGCTATACCACCTAGAAGAATGTTTGACAGGAAGACAATTTGAACCTGGCCGAGGGCCACAGATGACAATCATCCACCTTCGGCTTGGTAGCACAGCTTCCTTCCACTAGACCAACGTAGCTCTCTCTTGGTCGTCGTCATTGTTATTGTTGTTTAATGCCGTCAAGTCGTAGACAACTCATAGCAACCCTATGAACGAACAGCCTGAGCACTGTTTTCTCATTTATTTTCCTGCTTCTGTTTTTGTGCTATTACTGCCATATAGTTATACTTTTATATGTTAAACCCTACAATGCACTGTTTAAGTCATAGTTCAAACTGATGCTTAGCTAACTCTCCGGGGGGTTTTCAGAGGCACTAAGTCACACTGGAGGAGACTGCCCATCTTTCTTGTGGAGCAGTTGGTGGATTCAAACTGCATGCCTTTGGGATCACAGAGCAGCTTCTGACCACTAGGCCACCAGAGTTGCATTCCCTCCCTTCCCTCCTTCTCTCCTCCCTCCCTCCCTCCCTTCCTCCTTCCCTTCCCTATTTTTAACTTAAAAAAATAGTTATCTATTTTTATCATGACAATATACCTAACATAACTTTTTTTAAAAAATTTTATATTGGTTTGCATAAAGAAGCCATACATATTGTGTTTCATTCATATACATTGAATAACACACATTCCTTCATTAACATTGTGTTCATATACATTTTTTTCTAAAATTAAATCACCATTGATCTATGCCTACTATTATCCTGTCTTAAATGTAAAATTCAGTATTAATTATATTCATAATATTGTCCAACCATTATCACTACCACTGTCTTTCCAAAAAAGTTTCCGTCACCACCAACAGCAGCTCTGTACTCATTAAGCAGGGTCTCCCCGTTTGCTTCTGTCTCTGTGATGCTGCCTGTTCCAGATCCTTCATAGAAGTACGGTTCTGAAACATTTCTCTTTTTATGTGACTGAATTCAATTAGCAAGGTGTCTTCAAGTTTCATCCATATTGAAGTATGTATTAAAACTTTATGTGACTGGATAGTCTATTGCCTGTATAACTGCATTTTGTGTATCCAGGGTTGCTTTATCACTTGGCCAGATTTCTGCATTTTTCCTGTTGTGAATACCATTTCTATGAATGTTTAGGTACAAGTATCAACTGGGTCCCTGTTGTCACTTCTTTTGGGTTTCTGCCTAAGAGGAGAACTGTTAGGTCATAATGACAATTCTCTATTCACCTTTTTGAGGAATTGCCAAACTGTTTTACACAAAGGCTGCACAATTTTTTTAATTGTCACCAGCAGTACCCAAGGATTTCAGTTTTCCATATCTTTGTTAACCGTTCCTATTTTCTGTTAGCTTTGGTTTTTGTTTTAAAGTAGCTGTTCTAGTAGTTAGGTGGTACATAATTGTGCGTTTTGGCTTGCATTTCCCTTGTAACTAATAATGTGGAACATATTTTTATGTGCTGCTTGTCTGTTTTGTATACCCTCTTGGGGAAAATGTTCAAGTTCTTTATCTTTTTTTTTTAATTGGGTCATTTGCTTTTGTTCCCTTCTTGCTCAGTTGATATATTCTTGATTCTAGGCTGTTATCACATGATATGGCAAAAATTTTTTTCAGTGTTGAAGTTGCCTTTTCACTTTCTTGATGTAATTTTGCACAAAGTTTTTAATTTTTATGAAGTCTTGCTTCCCCCATTTCATTGCCTGTGCTTTTGTTGTCATCTAAGAGGCCTTAGCCATCCATGGTTTGCTCCTAAGAGTTGATAGTTTATACAGGCATTGATGTCTTATATGAAGGAACTAAAGGGCAAGGGCTTCTTACTCATTTTCTACTTTTATGTCACAAATTACTTCAAAATTTAGTTAATTTAATAAAACAGTAATTACTCTATCACAGCTGTTTCTTTGATTAAGCAACCTAGACATGTTTTATCTTGATGCCTCCTACTCAAGGTTTTCTTTTAACAAGATGACTGCCAGGGTGTTGGGGACAAAGGGTGTATTCTAACTGGAATATTCCTTAGAGGGAAGAACCATTTCTAAATTTTATTACTAAGATTATTAGTAAGGTGGAGTTACTTAGAACTCTATTGGCTGGAGGCCTCTCTGTTTCTTTCCTTCTGAGCCTGTCCACAGGGAATTCTCCAGCATAGTAACTGGCTTTCCTTAGAGCATGGCGCCCTGCTGCAGCTTTTCTGCAGGAGGAAGATGGGCAGTCTTCTCCTATAGAGAATTAAGCCTCGGAAAGAAGAGTCAGAGTCAGTCCATTGTCATTGGGTTTAGAGTTTTGTGTCTGGGGTGGTTGAGGTTTTGGTTTTGTGAGTGCCATAGTCCACAGGGAGTCACGCTGTTAACACACAGCTGGAACCTCTCTGGCAGCTCAGGTCCACTGATGCCTGTGCGGGAAAAAGATGGGCCGCCTCTTCCCATGTGATTTACAGTGTTCCTGAAACCCACTGGGAGGTCAGCCAGGATTCAGTGCTGACAGCTGTGCGTGAGTTCCAAGCGAGAGAACGAGGAAGAGCTCTTTATAACTCAGTTTCAGAGGGAATACTCCATACCTTTTGTCCTGTTCTTCCCATGAAGTGGAATCAGTGGGTCCAGGCCACTTGCAAGAGGAGTCTGCAGTGACATAAACACCAGCATGTGGGAGACCTGGGAGCCTCTAACAGGCTGTCTGCCACAGACTCCAGCAGAGAGGCTGATAGCCAGCTCTCTGAGATAACCAGTGTTACAAATCAGGCCTTATCTACTGAAGTATCTTAGGCTTTTTGGCATGACTCCTATCTATATTTTAGAACTAAGTCTCCGACCGAAGGCAACTTTATTAGACGAGCTCTGTTTGAGCATTCATTATATAAAAGAGTAGTAGACTTCTTTTTTTTCCCCCTCTTCTCCCTGCCTCTTTTTAAACAGTCCCTCGGTAAGGACTATCCACTTAGCTTTGTATCCAAAGACGAAATTTGTAGGTGAAAGGAGTTAGGTAAGTTAGCCTTCGTTACAGACTGGATCATTTCAGGGTCGAAAATATGGAACGCTTCACGAATTTGGGTGTCATCCTTGCGCAGGGGCCATGCTAATCTTCTCTGTATCGTTCCAATTTTAGTATATGTGCTGCCGAAGCGAGCACAGTAGTAGACTTCTTATGATGAACTCTCATTTTAATTTTATTTATTTCAGCCCTGGCTGCTGTTATGAAACAGCTATGACAAGATTTTTTTATCATGGTCGTACTGAAACTATGCGATCATGTACAGCGGAAATGGTCAGGTGGTGTCAGTCAATGCAAGATCCTGCAACCTCTGTAAGTATTTAAGGAGAAAAAAAAATCAGATTTGTTGAAGTTGAATTTGTTGAAGTTTTCAATTCCTTGAAGTTGTCTTGATCCTTAAATAACTAATTTCTTTGCTGTAATTTTTTCCCAACCTTTCCCTGTTCTTTCAGCCTTTCCCCTTGAGGTTATAAAGCATTTGTCATTTAAGTTTATGTGCTTGGAAAGAAAAAGATAGGAAAAGACAGGAAATAATAACAGTAGGCCACTCTCCTGAATGTATTTGAAAGGTCTTTTCTGGGAATTTGGAGATAATTTCTTCACTTAGGATTTGAGAAGCAGCAATTAGAATAATTTTCTATAAAGTCTTTCCATAGATTACTTTAAGATTACTGGCCTACTGTTAAAATGAACATTAAAGTATACACTTTACTAAAGTGAATTTAAACAAAGGGAGCTTTTCTTGATTTGATTCAACATGTATAATATCAGCTGCATTACTGTTATGTTAGAACAAGGTAGTTTCCTTTTTTAAAAAATTTTATTTATAATGAAAGTTTACAGAAAAGTTGACTTTTCATTCAGCCAATATTACACATTTTCTTCCCTATCAGCCCACTTTAGTTTTTTTTTAAGTATTCATTTATTGTTGCATAATTTTCTTCTCTCTTCCCCCAGTCCATTTTGCTATGCACTTATTCTCTGCACTGTTGTCATACAGATAATACTTTATCATATATTCCTTTTAAGCAGTTCTTTCCTTTCATCTCTTCTAATGCAGTGATCATTATTTATCCCCCATCTTCATTTCCCCTGACCCCCGTGTCAGTCCAGCTTTATAGCAGTCTTGCTATGCAGTATTTGTGTCCTTTTGTGACTGAGATATTTCACTCAGCATAAAGCCCTCCAGGATTACACATGTTGTATCATGTTTTATGAGTTTCTTACTTTTCAGTGCTGTGTAGTATTCCATTGTATGACTATACCATAGCTTTTCTATTTATTTGTTGATGGACACTTGGATTGCTTCCATCTCTCTGCTTTTGTGTGAATAACACAGCAATAAATATGGGTGTGCCTATATCTATTTGTATGGCAGCTTTGGTTTCTTTAGGATATATTCCTACTAGTGAAATTGCTGGGTCAAATAGTATTTCTGTTTCCAGCTTTTTGAGAAAGTGCCATATCACCTTCCATAGTGGTTGTATCATTTTATACTCCCACGAGCAATCAGGATTCCAATCTCTCCAGAACCTCACCAGCATTTGTTCTTTGCTGCTTTGTTGAACTTTGCTATTGTTACTGGAGTGAGATGATATCTCATAATTGTTTATTTGTGTGTGTCTGATAGCTAGGGATTTTGAACATTTGCCATCTGAATGTCTTTGAAGTGTCTAATCATATCTTGTGCCCATTTTGCTGAGTTGTTAACCTTTTCCTTGTTGACATGCTACAGTAATTATGAATTTTAGATATGAGTACCTTATCAGATATGTCATTACCCAGTCTGTGGGTTTCCTTTTTATCCTATTGAAGAAGTTCATTGATGTGCATTGGGTTTTGATTCTATTTTCTTTTCTGGGTATAGGTAGTTTCCTTACACCTGTGAGTGGGGCAGGGGGGGAATCCTGTTTAACTATCATTTTCTCTTGCCTTCTGTTCTGTGACACACAGTGATATAAGCAGTGGGCTCTATCTAGTGTGTCAGAGATGGTGAGGATGGCACAGAATAGGGCAGGGTTCAGGTAGTTCACAGGGTTGCCAGGACTCATACTTGACTGTATGGCACCAACAACACAACTTTCTGTATTTCTCAGATTCTGTAACATTGTCATTTATTACTTTCATGCATTTCTTTTTATTACCTATGTCTTTTTTTAGGGAAAGAGGAGTATTCCATAATATGTCACGTTACAAATTCAAAAGACACAATAGGTGCCAGTCTTATATGTTTTATAGGTTTTTCTAGTATATAAAATATAGTTAAGTTTCATTTCCACTCTTTTGCTATTTTATTTGCCTTTGAACGTGATACATAGGATCATATCATGTCTATGTGATGTAGTTTGTTTTTCTTAGGTCCATTGAGTTGGTTCTCATAGCGATGCCACATGTACAGAATGAAGTACTGCCTCCCCTGTGCAGTCCTCACCAGTTATTTTACCCTCCAGTGGATTTTCAGAGGCTGTAAATTGCCTATTAGGAGACTGGCCATCATTCTCCCTTGTAGCAGCTGTTGGATTCAAACTACCTGGCAACCTTTGGGTTGGCAGTGCAACTCTGTAATGACCAAACCACCAGAGTTAAAGATTTTTCTTAATCATCCTTTATAAGCTCTAAAGGAGCTCTGATTACTTAATGTTAAGGAATTGGTGTTTCCAGCACAGAGGTACATGGTTCAAATCTGCCAGCTGCTCCAAGGGAGACTGATGAAGGGTCTCCTCCCATGTGGTTTACTGCCTCTGAAAACTCCCTGAAGGGTCAGCTGGAGGGTTAGTTCCAACTCAGCAGGACACAACAGCCAAGCAGCACATAAGCCTTATGGCATACGGTTCTACTCAAACACACAGGGGGTCATCATGATTCAAAACTGCTCAGTGACACCAGGCTGTTGTTTTATAGGAAAGAAAAGACAGAAGAATAAGAAAAATACATATTGTGTGTTACAGGCTTTTTAGAACTCTTTTTCCGATTACCTAAATCCTAGTTTTAGTGAGTTCAAGCGAGAGTTTGGCTTTTGGACTTGTTATTGAAGCATCTCTTTGATTTTTGTTAATACAGGTACATGAACGGCAGCAAAAGATGTTCCAGGCTTTTGAAAAGCATAATAAAATTATGAAAGACTGTTCAGCTGGAAAAGGTACACTGATTGGGATTATTCTGATTTTTTGGTTTTTTTTTTCAATGCTGAGAAGGTTTTCTTAACTTGAGTTTTGGGGGTTTATTGCAGGATTTGACCGTCATCTGTTAGGTCTCTTGCTCATAGCAAAAGAGGAAGAACTCCCTGTTCCAGAGCTCTACACAGACCCGCTCTTCTCCAAAAGGTACAGAATGGAATGTCTTAGAACTTCGTTTCTTTTCTGGGTGAAAGTTAAAAAAATCTCCAGAAACAATAGGAGCATCTGTAAGCTTAATGAAATATCCTTTCTTTGCACCATGCAGTGGAGGAGGTGGAAACTTTGTTCTGTCAACAAGTCTGGTTGGTTATACACGAGCCCAAGGAATGGTGGTTCCCATGATACACGACGGCTATGGATTTTTCTACCGTATCAGAGATGACAGGTGAGGCTGCTCTTTTGTAATCTTGTTACCCTGTAGGGTAAGAAAGCTATCCCTTTTGTCACTTGAATACTTTTCTTATGCTGTGATTCTGATTGTTTGGTCATCTGCTCCTTGCTTCATAGATAACTGTTTTTACCACTTAGACGTTTAATGTGTGCTGCTCTGTCATTCCTTGAATGAAATGGTTATCAAGACTAGTTATTGTGGAGAAAGCAGTTTAAGATAGACACAATCTTATCCTCAAATCAGTACATATTGTATTAGACAAGCTCAAATAAAATAAGGTGGTAGATAAAATTTGACCACCTGTTAAGATGTAGTTCATGTAGTCTTGGATACTACTAATGAGAAAAAGAGACCAGGTGAGGGGATCCTTATGGAAACAGAGGAAGTTTTACCTATTTAGATGCATTTTATTTGGGTTGTTTGGGATTTGACTTAGGTTTGCTGAAAAATTTTCTTTCTTGAGGGGGGGAAAAAGCCCACAATTAAGAAAGTATACAACAAGGTAAAATGTGAAAGTGATAGGAAGGCGTGGAGAGTTCCCATTCACACAACCTGGCAATATCTTTCAAAGCTTAGAAGATTCTGTCAAAATAATTTGACTGCATCTGTTACCTTTGGAATAAGAGGCAGGCAGGCTTGGAAACATTTTTTTTTGTTTTTTTTTGGAAACACTTTAGATGCAATGCAAAACATTGAGATGATAATACATATGACATTTTAATTTCAGATACATTATTTTTATACTTTTCCCTTTTAAAAAATATTTGTCTGAATGTCCTCAGCAGCATCTGTGTGTGGTGTGATCTGTGTAGTCATTTCTATCAGGGGCACCTGTTATTGATGAGGACTCTTTATGTTTTATGTATTCTGACATTTGGTTTGTGTGTTGTACGAATTAAGATTGAATTATAGGTTAAGAGTGAATCTTCCTAAACTTTTTTTCAAAAGGAACAAAAGTATAAAATCATCATATTACAGAGAGTGAGTATTCTAACATACTCCTTGATAAAACAGTGGATCCTGTGCTATGTAAAGGGACAAGTCAGACCAAATAAACGTCAGCTCTGACTTAGAAAAAAAATATTTTCAGTACAGGTCCAAGATTTGCTGTATGTTTCTAATCTATAATTTTTATATCTACAATTTATACTAATACATAATCTGTATAATTTTTGCAAAGTTGAATCATCTTGTATTTGTGTCATTTTAATTTTTTTTGTTACCTTTCCCTGCCTTGGGCCATTTTTATAGATTTTCACTTTCTATTATATTTTGGAGCAGTTAAAGTTAACACTTTAACTAACGCTTACCCCCACAATAAGGGATTTATCTTTAACTGCTCCACAAATTGCTGTCTGTCAGATACTCCTCTAAATCTGAACATTCAGATTAAGACAGACTAGGAAGAAGGATTGGCCACCCACTTCTG